>NC_036865.1:18494850-18608875 GCF_002910315.2 Salvelinus sp. IW2-2015
TACCCTGGCCTGTCTACTTTTCTCTGCCCATCCTGCCCTTGCCCTACTGGGTTTCTACCCTACAATGTCCTGCGCACTGCTGTGCCCTGTCCTGAACCTCCTTAAACTGTGGCTCCTCCACCTCACATAATTCCTGAAGCCAAGATCCTTTAATTCCCTTCTCCAGCATTTTGATCTTCGGGCATTTTCTTATCTATCTTTATATCTCCATCTTTATCTGTGTTATTTCACAAACAGAACGCACTTTTACTTTTATTTGACTCGTACTGATTCCACGTGCTCTATGGCTTGTCTAATTGAATTTGCGAAGTTTTGTTATCATCATGTCCACTCTCATCCTTGTCCCTCTTTAGCCTGTAGCTGATGAACCAAGGCATACTGGCACTGTTAACATCTACAGGCTTGCATCGCCAACGCCTCCAGTCCTTGAACCGACGCCATGCACATACCCACCTGTTTATTCGAGAACGGCCAGGGCACGCTCGCACGCCTGCCACCTCAACCCAAGTCCTGACGGGGAGAGCTAACACCCTGGCCGCCCGCCGCCTGTACGCCCAACGACGTCATGCTCACCCTGCGGTCACTGAGTCTGCGCTGGCAGAAGTTCATCATCTTCTATGATGCTGACTATGGTAGAGGGAAAGGGGGGGTAAGGGTGAGTGGGGAGAGAGAGGTGGGTATCAGGTGGAGTGGGGTTGGTGGGTGCTGAAAACACAGTTGAGTATTGTGACCATTACAGTGTTTTATTTTGTATGTGTGACCTTCTAAAGACCAGCTCTCCAATGGGGAAGGCCAGACAATTTTGAGGATGAGGAGGAGGAGGAGGAGGAGGAGGATGATGAGATGAGATGAGATTGAGATGATGACCATAACGCCAGTAACCAACTAGCGTAATCAATAGGATATTTTTCTCTCCTTAATACGATATTGTTGTTTGGGACAATGCACAAAGCTGACCAATTTGAAGGGAGAGTAAATAAAATATTTACTGCTACTATATAAGGACAGTTTTATCAGGCGTACAATTTGAAGCCATAGATGTTAAGACTCTGTAATTCATCCCAACAGACATCTTGAAGTAAGGGCTGTCGTCTCCTCATCCTCGGACGAGGAGAGAAGAAGGATCATCAGACCAATATGCAGCATTAGGGAAATAAGCCATCTTTTTATTAACACGACGGCAACACAAACAAAAACACTTCAAATAAACAAAACAAGAAAACGACGTGACAAACCTGAACATAAACTACAAACTAACGTAAACTCACGACAGGAAACAGACGACATCAAATAACGAACAGCCAACAGTCCCGTATGGTACATACATCGACGACACAGGAGACAATCACCCACAAACAAACAGTGAGAACACCCTACCTAAATATGACTCTTAATTAGAGGAGAACACAAAACACCTGCCTCTAATTAAGAGCCATACCAGGCACAAAACAACATAGAAACCAGTTAACATAGACTGCCCACCAAAAACACATGCCCTGACCATAAACACAACAAAAACAACATAAAACAGGTCAGACCGTTACAGAACCCCCCTCAAGGTGCCGAACCCGGGCGCCCAGCACAAGTCCAGGGGAGGGTCTGGGTGGGCAGTTGACCACGGTGGTGGCTCGGCTCTGGACGCTGTCCCACACCACCATAGTCACTCCCCGCTTCTGTCTTCCCCTCCCAATGACACCCTAAAACTAACATCCCCTAAATGAATGCCCAGCACCGGGAAAGGGGCAGCACCGGGACAAGGGGCAGCACAGGGGACAAGGGCAGCACCGGGACAAGGGCAGCACCGGACAAGGGGCAACCGGGACAGGCAGCACCGACAAGGGCAGCACGGGACAAGGGGCAGCACCGGAAACAGGGCAGCACCTGGATAAGGGACAGCACCAGGATAAGGGCACACCGACAAGGGCAAAAGCACCGAACAAGGGGCAGCACCGGAACAAGGGGCAGCACCGAACGAGGCAGCACCGGAACAAGGCACCGAGGAACAAGGGCCACGCACGGAACAAGGGGCAGCACCGCGGACAAGGGCACCGGACAAGGGCAGCACCGGGACAGGGCAGCACGGCAAGCACCGGGATAGGGGCGGCAGGTCCGGCTGAGAACTCGCAGTCTGTGAGACCTAGTGCTGCAGGACTGCAGCCTGGGCGAGGACTCTGGCAGGTCCTGGCCTGAGGGACTTCTGGCAGGTCTGCGAGGGACTCTGGCAGGTCCTGCTGAGGTCTCTGGCAGGGCTGAGGTCTGCAGTCTGCTGGGGACTCTGCAGGTCCTGGCTGAGGGACTTCTGGCTGAGGGCTCTGCTCTTGGCTTGAGGACTCTGGCAGGGTCCTGGTTGAGGGTTACTCCTGGCAGTCTGGCTGAGGGACTCTGGCAGGTCATTGGTTGAGGACTCTGGCAGTCCTGGCTGGACGGCTCTGGCAGGGCCCTGGCTGGACGGCTCCTGGCAGGTCTTGCTGGACGGCTCTGCAGTCCTGGCTGGACGGCTCTGGCAAGGTCTGCTGGACGGCTCTGGCAGGTCCTGGCTGGACGGCTCTGGCGAGGTCCTGGCTTGGGACGGCTCTGGCTGGTCATGGCAGGACGGCTCTGGCTGTCATGGCAGGACGCTCTGGCTGGTCATGGCAGGACGGCTCTGGCTGGTCATGCAGGACGGCTCTGGCTGGTCATTGGCAGACGGCTTCTGGTCATGGGAGAGCTCTGGCTGGTCATGGCAGGACGGCTCTGGCTGGTCATAGGCAGGAGGCTCTTGGCTGGTCATGCAGGACGGCTTCTGCTGGTCATGGCAGACGGCTCTGGCTGGTCATGGCAGACGGCTCTGCTGGTCATGGCAGGACGGCTCTGCTGTCATGCAGGACGACTCTGTAGAGGAGAAGGAGGACAGCTGGTCTGGATAGGCACGCTAGGGAGAGAAACCTGGAGAAACCCGAGAGACAGCCTGTACGGGGCTGCCACCGGAGGACTGGTACATGGAGGTGGCACCGGGTATACCGGACCGTGAAGGAGGACACGTGCTCTGAGCACCGAGCTCCCCAACCCTACCAGGTTGAATGGTCCCCGTAGCCCTGCCAGTGCGCGAGGTGGAATAGCCCGCACTGGGCTATGCAGGCGAACCGGGGACACCACCTGTAAGGCTGGTGCCATGTACGCCGGCCCGAGGAGACGTACTGGAGCCAGAACGTTGGGCCGCTTTCATGGCATCGGCTCGATGCCCAACCTAGCCCTCCAGTGCGGCGAGGTGGAATAGCCGCACTGGGCCTAAGCACGCGTACTGGGGACCGTGCGTCTACCGCATAACAGTGTCTTTACCAGTACGACGCCTTCTTCCTCCACGGTAAGCACGGGGATGGCTCGGGTATCCTACCCGCTTGCACCTCCTCGTGTGCCCCCCCCCCCAAGAATTTTTGGGTCTGACTCACGGGCTCCCAACCGCGTCGCCGCGCTGCCTCCTCACCACGCGCTCTCAGCCTTCGCTGCTTCCAACTCTCCTCTTGGGACGGCGATATTCCCCTGGCTTGAGCCAAGGTCCCTCTACCGTCCCAGGATCTCCTCCCAAGTCCAGGAGTCCTTATTGCTCTGTTGAGTCACTCCTTGCCCTTGGTCCTAGTTTGGTGGAGATTCTGTAAGGGGCTGTCGCTCTCCTCATCCTCGGACGAGAGGAAGAAGGATCATCAGACCAATATGCAGCATTAGGGAAATAAGCCATCTTTTTATTTAACACGACGGCAACACGAAACAACACACATTTCAAAATAACAAAACAAGAAAACGACGTGACGAACCTGAACATAAACTTACATAACTAAAACGTAAATACTCACGGACAGGAAACAGAACGACATCAAATAAACGAACAGCCAACAGTCCCGTATGGTACATACATTCGACGACACAGGAGACAATCACCCACAAAACAACAGTGAGAACACCCTACCTAATATGACTCTAATTAGAGGAGAACACAAAACACCTGCCTCTAATTAAGAGCCATACAGGCAACCAAAACCAACATAGAAACAGATAACATAGACTGCCCCACAAACACATGCCCTGACCATAAACACATACAAAACAACTAAAACAGGTCAGACCGTTAACTTGAACTTTAAAAAAAGATCTTACTGAGATTTTCTCCAAAGCACACATACATAACAAACAGCAGGAGGAAGTGGTGGCTGACGAACTATGTCAAAAACTACAAGTATTACACACGTTGATTGTATGTGGAGGGCCAGTAAGATATTAAGGATGAAGATGATGATGATGATAACCGTGGTGCCAACTAGCAGTAATCATTAGGAGACATTTTCTCTCCCTTTAACTATCTTGTTCTTTTGGACAATGCACAAAGCTGATAATGTGTTTAAAGGGATAGTGCGACATTATTTACACTGAACAAAAATTAAACACAACAAGCAACAATTCAAAGATTTTACTGAGTTACAGTTCATATAAGGAAATCAGTCAATTTAAATTAATTCAATTAATCTATGATTTCACATGACTGGGAATACAGATATGCATCTTATGGTAGGGCGTGGATCAGAAAACCAGTCAGTATCTGGTGTGACCACCATTTGCCTCATCCAGCGCGACACATCTCCTTCACATAATCAGCTAGCGGGATATACGCTGCACGGCAAGATAGAACAGCACACTCGAAGACGAGGGGGGGGTCCTGTGCAATTTGTAGACAACGCCTGGTGCACGATATCTAAGGAAGGTCTCTAGATTTGCTCGCCTGATGTAGTAAGTTATATTGAGTATACAATTGCAGGCCACACTACTGCTAGAGAGTTTTCAGACAGTCTATACTATTTCGGTGCTGTTTTATTAAAACCAGACAATGCTGGCACTAAGACCGCACTCAGTCAGCTGTATAAGGAAAATCTAAACAAGTCAGCTGTATAAGGAAATAAGCAAACAGGAAACCACTCACCCAGAGGCGGTGCTCCTAGTGGCCGGAGACTTTAATGCAGGGAAACTTAAATCAGTTCTACCAAATTACTATCAACATGTTAAATGTGCAACCAGACGGAAAACATTTCTAGATCACATGTACACCACAAAGAGGGACCATAGTCCCTATGCCCAAGAACACAAAGGCAACCTGCCTAAATGACTACAGACCCGTAGCATTCACGTCCGTAGCCATGAAGTGCTTTGAAAGGTTGGTAATGGCTCACATCAACACAATTATCCCAGAAACCCTAGACCCACTCCAATTTGCATACCGCCCAAACAGATCCACAGACAATGCTGTGGATCTCTAATCTCTATTGCACTCCACACTGCCCTTTCCCACCTGGACAAAAGGAACACATATGTGAGAATGTTATTCATTGACTACAGCTCAGCGTTCAACACCATAGTACCCTCAAAGGTCATCACTAAGCTAAGGATCCTGGGACTAAACACCTCCCTATGCAACTGGATCCTGGACTTCTTGACGGGCCGCCCCAGGTGGTGAGGGTAGGTAGGAACACATCTGCCACGCTGATCCTCAACACCGGATCTCCCCAGGGGTGCATGCTCAGTCCCCTCCTGTACTCCCTGTTCACCCATGACCAGGCCTGACTCCAACACCATCCTTAAGTTTGCAGACAACACAACAGTGGTAGGCCTGATCACCGACAATGACGAGACAGCCTATAGGGAGAAGGGTCAGAGACCTGGCCGGGTGGTGCCAGAATAACAACCTATCCCTCAACGTAACCAAGACTAAGGAGATGATTGTGGACTACAGGAAAAGGAGGACTAAGCACGCCCCCATTCTCATCAACGGGGCTGTAGTGGAGCAGGTTGAGACATTCAAGTTCCTTAGTGTCCACATCAACAACAAACTAGAATGGTCCAAACACACCAAGACAGTCGTGAAGAGGGCACGACAAAGTCTATTCCCCCTCAGGAAACTAAAAAGATTTGGCATGGGTCCTGAGATCCTCAAAAGTTTCTACAGCTGCAACATCGAGAGCATCCTGACTGGTTGCATCACTGCCTGGTACGGCAATTGCTCGGCCTCCGACCACAAGGAGTTACAGAGGGTAGTGCGTACTGCCCAGTACATCACTGGGGCTAAGCTGCCATCCAGGACCTCCACCCCAATCATGGACTGTTCTCTCTACTACCGCATGGCAAGCGGTACCGGAGTGCCAAGTCTAGGACAAAAAGGCTTCTCAACAGTTTTTACCCCCAAGCCATAAGACTCCTGAACAGGTAATCAAATGGCTAACCGGACCCCTCTTCTTACCCTGCTGCTACTCTCTGTTTATCATATATGCATAGTCACTTTAACTATACATTCATGTACATACTACCTCAATTGGGCCGACCAACCAGTGCTCCCGCACATTGCCTAACCGGGCTATCTGCATTGTGTCCTGCCACCCACCACCCACCAACCCCTCTTTTACGCTACTGCTACTCTCTGTTGATCATATATGCATAGTCACTTTAACCTGTCTAGGACTTTAACCCCGTTCCGCTAGCGGAACCCCTCGCCAACAGCCAATAAAATTGCAGGGCGCCAAATACAAATCAACAGAAATCTCATAAATCAAATTTCTCAAACATACAAGTATTAGGCACCATTTTAAAGATACAATTCTCGTTAATCCAGCCACAGTGTCTGATTTCAAAAATGCTTTACAGCGAAAGCTCCACAAACGATTATGTTAAGTCACCACCAAGTCACAGATAAACCCAGCCATTTTTCCCGCCAAAGAGAGGAGTCACAAAAAGCACAAATAGAGATAAAATGAATCACTAACCTTTGATGATCTTCATCAGATGACACTCATAGGACTTCATGTTACACAATACATGTATGTTTTGTTCGGTAAAGTTCATATTTATATCCAAAAATCGTATTTATACCAAGCATTGGACGTGTTAGATTCAGTAGTTCCAAAACATGCAGTGACATTGCAGAGAACATGAATTCAAAGAAATACTCATAATAAATGGTGATGAAAATACAGCTATTATACATGAAACTTTAGATACACTTCTTAATGCAACCGCTGTGTCAGATTTCAAAAAAACTTTACGGAAAAAGCATAATCTAGAACGGCGTCAGAGCCAAACACAGCCAGAGAATATCCGCCATGTTGGGTAGTCAACATATTTCATATTATTCATATATAATATTCACTTACCTTTGATGATTCATCAGAATGCACTCCCATGAATCGCAGTTCCACAATAAATGCTTGTTTTGTTTGATAATGTCCATCATTTATGTCCAATAGCTTCTTTTGTTAGGGAGTTTGGTAAACAATTCAAAAGCGCGATCTAGTCCATTCGGACTAAACGTTCAAAAAGTTATATTACAGGTTGAAGAAACTTGTCAAACTAAGTATAGAATCCATCTTTAGGATGTTTTTATCATAAAAGTTCAATACTGTTCCAACCGGAGAATTCCATTGTCTGTAGAAATACACTGGAACGAGAGCAACCTCTCAAGTGAAAGCACATGACTGAGAACGAGGCTGTAGGCAGAGCCCTTAGTAAAACAGCTCCCATCCGGCCCCCCTTCACATGAGCAGCCTGAAACACCGTTCTAAAGACGGTTGACATCTAGTGGAAGCCTTAGGAAGTGAAAAATAACCCATATCCCACTGTGTATCGATAGGGTGAGTTCAAAACTACAAAACCTCAGATTTCCCACTTCCTGTTTGGATTTTTTCTCAGGTTTTTGCCTACCATATGAGTTCTGTTATACTGACAGACATCATTCAAACAGTTTTAGAAACATCAGAGTGTTTTCTATCCAATACTAATAATAATATGCATATATTAGCATCTGGGACTGAGTAGGAGGCAGTTCACTCTGGGCATGCTATTCATCCAAAAGTGAAAATGCTGCCCCCTATCCCAAACAAATTAACCATATCTACATGTACATATTACCTCAATTAGCCTGACTAACCGGTGTCTGTATGTAGCCTCGCTACTTTTCTAGCCTCGCTACTGTATATAGCCTGTCTTTTTACTGTTGTTTCATTTCTTTACGTACCTATTGTTCACCTAATACATTTTTTGCACTATTGGTTAGAGCCTGTAAGTAAGCATTTCACTGTAAGGTCTACAGCTGTTGTATTCAGCGCTCGTGACAAATTAACTTTGATTTTATTTTATTTGATCAGACTGTTGATTGTGGCCTGTGGGGTGTTGTCTCACTCCTCTTCAATGGCTGTGCCAAGTTGCTGGATATTGGCAGGAACTGGAACAAGCTGTCGTACACATCCATCCAGAGCATCACAAACATGCTCAATGGGTGATATGTCTGGTGAGTATGCAGCCATGAGAGAACTGGCACATTTTCAGCTACCAGGAATTGTGTACAGATCCTTGCGACATGGAGCCGTGCATTATTATGCTGAAACGAGGTGATGGCAGCAGATGAATGGCACGACAATGGGCCTCAGGATCTCTTCACGATATCACTGTGCATTCAAATTGCCATCGATAAAATGCAATTGTGTTTGTTGTCCATAGATTATGCCTGCCCATACCATAACCCTACCGCCACCATGGGGCACCCAGCAAACCGCTTGTCATACGACACCATACACGCTGTATGCCTTACACATCTGCCCGGTAGAGTTGAAAACGTGAAGAGCACACTTCTCAAGCATGCCAGTGGCCATCGAAGGGGAGCATTTGCCCACTGAAGTTGGTTACGACGCCAAATTGCAGTATGGTCAAGACTGCACGCAGCTGAGCTTCCCTGAGATGGTTTCTGACAGTTTGTGCAGAAATGTTTCAGTTGTGCAAACCCACAGTTTTATCAGCTGTCCGGGTGGTTGGTCTCAGATGATCCTGCAGGTGAAGAAGCCGAATGTGGAGGTCCTGGGCTGGCATGCCTACACTTGGTCTGCGGTTGTGAGGCCGGTTCGACGTACTGCTAAATTCTCCATAACAATGTTGGAGGCGGCTTGTGGCAACAGCTCTTGTGGACATTCCTGCAGTCATCATCCCAATTTTACGCTCTCTCACATCTGTGGCATTGTGTTGTGTGACAAAACTGTACATTTTAGAGTGACCTTTTATTGTCCCCAGCACAAGGTGCACCTGTGCAATGATCATGCTGTTTAATCAGCTTCTTGACATGCCACATCTGTCAGGTGGATGGATTATCTTGGTAAAAGATAAATGCTCACTAACAGGGATGTAAACAAAATTGGCCACTGGGATCTTTTATTTCAACTCATGAAACATGGGACCAACACTTTACATGTGTTGTAAAAGGCTCCCGAGTGGCGCAACAGTCAAAGGCACTGCAAATCAGTGCTAGAGGCATCACTATAGACCCTGGTTTGATCCCAGGCTGTGTCACAACCCACCATGATTGGGAGTCCCATAGGGTGATGCACAATTGTCTGGGTTAAGGGAGGGTTTGGCTGGGGTAGGCCATCATTGTAAAATAAGAATTTGTTCTTAACTGACTTGCCTAGTAAAAATAAAAACATGTTGTGTTTATATTTTTGTTCAGTGTCCTTAGCCAGAGTCAGATTAATTCATGGATACCATTTTTATGTCTCTGTGTGCATTTTGAAGGAAGTTGAAGGTAGTTACTGGAGCCATTGATTCCAATTGCACTCATTAGTATGTTCTGTTTACAATGAAAGGCACATCTGAACTGCCAGGATGAAAATATTTTCGAGCTCAGTATTTCTGCTCCAATGCCTTTAATTACAGTTTCATTATTAAGTTGTTTTAGGTGCTACTGAAGCATAGTTTAAATATTACTCCCTGTCAACATCTGTAAATCATTCCAATGAAATCACTTCTTAAACGATCATCACTACAGGCTCTCATGGTGTTATCAGCATAATATCATTAGTAAATCTCCTCATATCACAGTATAGGTAAATAATATATCAGGGATCTCCATAACGAGTTATGAAGATCAGTGTTTAGTGATTCATAACATTTAGAAACATTTTCAAAACCAAATACTGACTCGTAGAGGGGATCAACGTTTCCAGCATCACATTCATGTTGATTGCCCAAAAGTTGTGGTAAATCCTTGGCCATGTTAATATTGAAGGTGTAATCTGTCATTTTATGTATGTTTTTATGCACTGCACGCTGATTGGGTTAGATGGAATGTACGTTTTTCATGTGTGCATTTGTTAGTTGAAACCTATCCTAGGCAGCCGATAGTGGGCTAAACATGGTGTGCAACATCCTAAGTTGTCAGAAAAAACATAGTGGTGGGAAATTGTGTTTTTTTAAACAGTACACATACTGTATCTTTCCAGTTTTTTTCAACTTCCCGCCATTAAAGCTAGTTAAGGAGGGAAATGATGCCTTTTTAGCCTGAATGGAGGATGCTTTATGTACAAGCCGGTCCACGGGGAGTACGAGTGTATTACTAGCTGGGCACATCAATCCTAGATGATAGGGCAGATCTAGCGCCCACTATCGGCTGCCTAGGCTAGTTGAAACCTTGATTGCTTGTGCATTTCATTCTATGGCCACAGGGAAAAGAGTAATAACAGATTGCGCTCTTGACACTGTACTTGGACAAGCTAGTCTTCATTAGCTGCATGATGACATTATGACATCAGAGTGCATTTCTGTTTTCTCATATCCTTATTTCTATTTCATAAATCTCACCTATAACTCCCTTTAGGCTAGACCTTTTTTGACCCACTTTTAGAACACGGCAAGCTTTAGAATGAGCAATGAATCGCTGAGGGCACTAACTGTTGTACAGAAGTTGTACACACATACATAGCTGTTTGACACTAGACTGCTACCTGTGGTAGGGATACCTTATCATGGACTCTTGCTTCACACACTTTCAGTAGACACCTTTCATACAGATGATTAGGTATTCGTTTTCCTGTTATAACTCAACTCAAGAGGTAGTCATGGCATTTTGGCTGAATAAGATGCAAATAATCAGGGATAAGAGTACACAAGAAGTATGACTAGCCACCATGTTAATTCTGAGTTTAACCAGGTCCCATAATGTTAAATAATGAATAAAGAGACCGGTTTTGATGAGGCAGCCTACTTAGCTAATTATGCTCATTAAGATCAGCAACCCTGACATCCACATTCCTTGAGTTACACTCTTTAACTCAAATTAATAAATGTAGTATCTAATTAGAACAGGTATTTCAGAGCAGTCAAAATACTGTCAGTGCCTACCCATTTTTTACCAAAAACTTAATGCGCAGACAAATATGTCACATGAGGCTGTATCCAGTAGTTTCAAAGTTTTAGTCAGGGAACAGAGATGTTGAATTTAAAGTATTAATTGAGCTGGTGAGGAATGATTAGTGAATCCAAGTTAGCTCACTGAAGTAAATGGGTGATTGATTTAGCCAATTTAAGTGGAATGAAGACTGAAATACCCTTGGGCTTTGTCGATTGCAGTGCAGTACACTTTGTTATTTGCTGGGAGATTTGGTCTAAAGCAGGTATTCCCAAACTGGGGAGGCTACAATGCAATGCCGTAGGGGGTACACCAAATAAAAATGTGATTCACATTTAAAAATAAAAAAAACGGTCAATTTCTATTGTACAATGGGGCTATACATTTGGGTGAGGTTTTGCTGGGGGTACACGCAATGCCGCCGGGGGTACGCCAAACACAAAAGGTGATTCAAATAAAAAATGTATACATTTATATTTTCCAACGGGGCTATACATTTGGGTAAGTTATCACTGCCAAAAATAAAATGAAACCATCTAGTGTTCAGCAAAATAACAACACAATGTCAAATAGCCTAGTCAAATAATTAACATCCAATCACGTTAACAGTTACTCTCTCGCAGGAATTCCACTAACGGTCTGTATGTAGCCAAACGTAGCTGCTGCTCATGTTGGTATCTGTACTGATAGTGCAAAAGCCATGACAGGGAGACATAGTGGAGTGGTAACGCGTGTGCAAGCAGTTGCTCCCGACGCCACTTGGGTACATTGCAGCATCCACCGAGAGGCTCTTGCTGCCAAGGGAATGCCTGACAGCTTGAAATACGTTTTGGACATTACAGTGAAAATGGTTAACTTTGTAAATTAAAGCAAGGACCCTGAACTCTCATGTATTTTCTGCACTATGCAATGATATGGGCAGCGACCATGTAACGCTTTAACAGCATACAGATGTGCACTGGTTATCAAGGGGCAAAGTATTGACACGTTTTTTTAAATTGAGAGACAAGCTTAAGGTTTTCTTTACTGACCGCTTGCATGATGGCCTATAAGGGTGACGTTTTTTCATGCCTGAATGATCTGAATCTAGGATTACAGGGACTCTCCTCAACTATATTCAATGTGCAGGACAAAATTGAGGCTATGATTAAGAAGTTGGAGCTCTTCTCTGTCTGCATTAACAAGGACAACACATGTCTTTCCATCATTGTATGATTTTCTGTGTGCAAATGAACTCAAGTTTATGGACAATGTCAAATGTGATACAGCGAAGCACCTGTGTGAGTTGGGTGTGCAATTACGCAGGTACTTTCCCGAAGCTGATGACACAAACAACTGGATTCGTTGTCCCTTTCATGCCCTGCCTCCAGTCCATTTGCTGATATCTGAACAAGAGAGCCTCATAGAAATTGCAACAAGCGATTCTATAAAAATTTAATTTAATCAGAAGCCACTGTCAGATTTCTGGATTGGGCTGCGCTCAGAGTATCCTGCCTTGGAAAATCACGCTATCAAGACACTGATGCACTTTGCAACCATGTACCTATGTGAGAGTGGATTCTCGGCCCTCACAAGCATGAAAACTAAATACAGGCACAGACTGTGTGTGGAAATTATTTAAGACTGAGATTCTCTCCAATACAACCCAACATTGCAGAGTTATGTGCATCCTTTCAAGCACACTCTTCTCATTAACTTGTGGTGAGGTATTCACCATTTTCAATGAACAAATAAGATTTTATATGTAAGATGGTTAAATAAAGAGAAAAATTATTGATTATTATAATATTATTATTTGTGCCCTGGTCCTATAAGAGCTCTTTGCCACTTCCCACGAGCCGGGTTGTGACAAAAACTCACACTCATTCTTATGAGAGAGAGGTATGTGGCAGGGTCTACAGTCAATCACGGACAACAAAAGGAAAACCAGCCCCGTCACGGACCACAATGTCTTGCTCCCAGACAAACGAAACAACTTCTTTGAGGACAATACAGTGCCACTGACACCACCCACTACCACAACCTGCGGGCTCTCCTTCACTGCAGCCAACGTGAGTAAAACATTTAAATGTGTTAACCCTCGCAAGGCTCCCGGCCCAGACGGCATCCCCAGCCCTGTCCTCAGGGCATGCGCAGACCAGCTGGCTGGTGTGTTTACGGACATATTCAATCAATCCTTATCCCAGTCTGCTATTCCCACATGCTTCAAGAGGGCCACCATTGTTCCTGTTCCCATAAAAGCAAAGGTAACTGAGCTCAATGACTATCGCCCCGTAGCACTCACTTCCGTCATCATGAAGTGCTTTGAGAGACTAGTCAAGGACCATATCACCTCCACCGTACCTGACACCCTAGACCCACTCCAATTTGCTTACCGCCCCAATAGGTCCATAAAAAGGATGCAATCGCAATCACACTGCACACTGCCCTAACCCATCTGGACAAGAGGAATACCTATGTAAGAGTGCTGTTCATCGACTACAGCTCAGCATTTAAAACCATAGTACCCTCCAAGCTCATCATTAAGTTCGAAACCCTAGGTCTCGACCCCGCCCTGTGCATGGCTGTTGACGAGGTGAGGCGCTATCGTCCCAATACCCTAGAGAGGTTTTAAACAATACCACTTTACATAATGTTCACATATCCTACATTACTCATCTCATAGGTATATACTGTACTCTATACCATCTACTGCATCTGCCTATGCCGTTCGGCCATCGCTCATCATATATTTCTATGTACATATTCTTATTCATTTCTTTACACTTGTGTGTATAAGGTAGTTGTTGTGAAATTGTTAGGTTAGATTACTTGTTACATATTACTGCATGGTCGGAACAAGAAGCACAAGCATTTCGCTACACCTCCATTAACCTCTCTAGGGTATATGGAGCGGTAGCGTCTCACTCGTCAACAGCCAGTGAAACTGCAGGGCGCCAAATTCAAAACAACAGAAATCCCATAATTAAAATTCCTCAAACATACTTTTGTTTTACACCATTTTAAAGATACACTTGTTGTAAATCCAGCCACAGTGTCCGATTTCAAATAGGCTTTACGACGAAAGCAAACCAAACGATTATGTTAGGTGAGTGCCTATTCACAGAAAAACACAGCCATTTTTCCAGCCAAAGAGAGGAGTCACAAAAAGCAGAAATATAGATAAAATGAATCACTGACCATTTGATGATCTTCATCAGATGACACTCATAGGACTTCATGTTACACAATACATGTATGTTTTGTTCGGTAAAGTTCATATTTATATCCAAAAATCTCAGTTTACATTGGCGCGTTATGTTCAGTAGTTCCAAAACATCCGGTGATTTTGCAGAGAGCCACATCAATTTACAGAAATAGTCATCATAAATGTTGATGAAAATACAAGTGTTACACATTGAATTTTAGATCCACTTCTCCTTAATGCAACCACTGTGTCAGTGTTTTTTTTTTAATTACGGAAAAAGCAAACCATGCAATAATCTGAGTACGACGCTAAGATGACAAATCAACCCAAAGAGATATCCGCCATGTTGGAGTCAACAGAAGTCAAAAGTAGCATTATAAATATTCACTTACCTTTGATGATCTTCATCAGATTACACTCACAGGAATCCCAGTTCCACAATAACTGTTTGTTTTGTTCGATAATGTCCATAATTTATGTCCAAATTCCTCCTTGTTGTTCGCGCATTCAGTACACAATCTAAACTCACGACGCGCGTGCAAGTCCAGCGGAAAGTACGGACGAAAGTCCAAAAAGTTACGTTACAGTCCGTAGAAACATGTCAAAAGATGTATAGAATCAATCTTTAGGATGTTTTTAACATAAATCTTCAATAATGTTCCAACCGGAGAATGCCTTTGTCTTCAGAAAAGCAAATGGAACAGAGCTCGCTCTCACGTGAACGAGCGTCACGAGCTCAAAGCATTCTGCCAGACCTCTGACTCATTCCCCTCTCATTCGGGCCCCACTTCACAGTAGAAGCCTCAAACAAGGTTCTATAGACTGTTGACATCTAGTGGAAGCCTTAGGAAGTGCAACCTGACCCCATTTCCGCTATCTTGGATAAGCAAAGAGTTGAAAACCTACAAAACTCAGATTTCCCACTTCCTGGTTGGATTTTTTCCCAGGTTTTTGCCTGCCATATGAGTTCTGTTATACTCACAGACATCATTCAAGCAGTTTTAGAAACTTCGGAGTGTTTCCTATCCAAATCTACTAATAATATGCATATCCCAGTTTACTCTGGGCACGCTTTTCATCCGGACGTGAAAATACTGCCCCCTACCCCAAAGAAGTTAACATCTGCTAACCATGTGTATGTGACAAATAACATTTGATTTGATGTTTAATAAATGTATATTGTGTGTGTGGCAGGCTTACAATGATGGCAAAAAACAACATTTGAGAGTGCGCTGACCCTGTTGCTAGACGGGATACGCAGCTGGAGGTTAAATGTTTGAAGGAGTACGGGACTATAAACAGTTTGGGAATCTCTTGTTTAAAGGATATCATAGGGAATTGTGGTTTGCAGTTCTACTAGTTCTGCAAGTGTGACAGCCACTTTACAACTGTGTCCTGATTGTGTTGACCTGCTTGCTTTACTTGTCACCTACCCTGCATGAGCATCAGTGGCGGTCAGTTCTGTTCAAGATTAGGGAGGACGATACATTTTTTATGAGCATGTCCTTATTTCTATTACAGCATATTGGATGACGGTCATTCATATTGCATTCACCCAGCTCAATGTAACATTGATAAGTTTAGGCTACTTTCATAGCAGCCACATACAGCATTATCACTTTGCTCATTGTATAATTCCTTCTCGCATCTGCGTGCTCTCCTCCGCTCACCTTTTCCCTTCAATTGTGAACATCAGTGCACAACACAACAGCTGTCTGTGAAGAGGCGCAAAAACTTCATACCATAACAGCTAACTGCTACACATTGTCAGCATATTAACATTTTAGTCAACAAACTAGAACGCGTTACTAAACCCACAGTCCAATACATGGGAACAATCACGCAGTACAGTCTACATCAAGCAGTTTAGCAGTTACACCGGCAGGCCCCGGTGGCAATAAATTAATAAAACCTAAAGCTTACCTTGACTTAGAAGAGTTGCAGTGATGGATAGCCTTAGCCAGCTAACTAACATAAATAGCATTCATCTCTGTTTGAGTCAGGTTGTTGAGTAGGCTAAATTAGATGCATTAGCTAAGTAAGTGAAGGTAAATTAAGAAGAAAACATATACAACGAAATCTCTCTCTCTTTCTCTCTGCTGCTTCTCCTTAATTTTTGAAGAAATGTATACTTAAAAAACTGTTCAACTATTGTTTTTCTCTCTTTGAGTCAACTACTCACCACACTATGCACTGCAGTGCTAGCTAGCTGTAGCTTATGTGTTCAATACTACATTCATTCTCTGATCCTTTGATTGGATAGAGAATATGTTAGTTCATATTGCAAGAGCTCTGATAGGTTGGAGAACGACCTCAGGAAGTCGTCTTAATTATTGTGTAAGTCTATGGAAGGGGATGAAAACCATGAGCCTCCTAGGTTTTGTATTGAAGTCAATGTACCCAGTGGAGGATGGAAAATTGCTGTCCCCCGGCAAAACCATGGTGCTACCCTTGAAGGTGCTGTTGAGGCTTCTGTAGACCTTCATTGCAAAACAGTGTATTTTAATCAGTTATTTGGTGACGTGAATATATTTACTATAGTTTTAACTAAAAAGGATATTTGTATTTTTCTGAAATTCACAAAGTTGGATGGTCCTCTGCTTTCTCCTCTGAGGAGCCTCCACTGATGAGCACTGATGGTTGAAAGACCTAGGCTTCCAACACATTTATTTCACCTATCAAGTTACTTCAGATTGCTGCTCACGAAGGAAAGAAGACAAGTGATTTGTCTATCTATAGTCTGAGGAGTAAGCAGCCGGCCATTGATGCTCTAGAAGGTCTTTCACAAAAGCAGCAAAGCAGCACATTAATACCTGGAGAGTATTACTGAGGACAATGAAATATGTGGAGGGGGTTGAGGGAACTATAGCTGTAGCAGGGTGCTTCTATACGGTATCTAGATATAAATATAAGACAGATACCCTATGTTAACGCTACAATAGGTTGTGTGACAGCACTGCTATGTTAACCCTGACAATTACATTCAATGTTTTGACTGCAACCGGTGGATGAGTAGAACGGTATAAATTATAGCATCAGGTGCGATGTAGCACACGACAGAGACATTCATTTCTATGTAAAGACCTACATTATATTTCATAGAAAGCTAATGAATGCCTTCGAGGCCAGCTGATATCTCAGGCTTTGTCAGGTCAAAGATATATTACATCCATCTGTCCACGGCAGATCGAGTAGACAGGGGATCTATAATCAACACACTCCTATAATGGATTTGTTAAAAACCAATAGCCACTTACAACTTGCCATGACTGACTAAGCTTCCAAAAGCACCTGAACCCCTACTTCTTCAAAGAGTATCTTAAACAATCCCCCACCTCACCTCGACCCCCCCCCCCCCCATTTTTTTTAAATTAAATAAAACATTTCCTGAACCAACACTTGCACTTCCCCCCCCCCCCCCCTAAACTTAGAGCTTAATCCAAACCTTTAACGACTTAATCAAATTGATGCCTAAACCTAATTACATACACCGGATTTGGAAAGTATTCAGACCCCTTGACCTTTTCCACATTTTGTTACGTTACAGCCTTACACTTTTTTTTTTATACAGAAATTTTACAACTTGATTGGAGTCCCCCTGTGGTAAATTGAAATTATTTGGAAAGGCACACACCTGTCTATATACGGTCCAAAAGTTGACAGTGCATGTCAGAGCAAAAACCAAGACATAAGGTCGAAGGAATTGTCCATAAAGCTCTGAGACATGATTGTGTCGAGGTACAGATCTGGCAAAGGGTACAAAAACATTTCTGCAGCATTGAAGGTCCACAAGAACACAGTGGCCTCCATCATTCTTAAATGCAAGAAGTTTGGAACCACCAAGACTCTTCCTAGAACTGGCCGCCCGGCCAAACTGAGCAATCGGTGGAGAAGGGCCTTGGTCAGGGAGGTGACCAAGAACCCAATGTTCACTCTGACAGAGCTCCAGAGTTCCACTGTGAATTTGGGAGAACCTTCCAGAAGGACAACCATCTCTGCAGCACTCCACAAATCAGGCCTTTATGGTAGTGGCCAGACAAAAGCCACTCCTCATTAAAAGGTACATGACAGGTACATGAGAGTTTGCCAAAATGCACTTAAAGGACTCTTAGACCATGATAAACAAGATTCTCTGGTCTGATGAAACTAAGATTGAACTCTTTGGCCCGTCCAACCTGACAGAGCTTGAGAGGATCTGCAGAGAAGAATAGGAGAAACTCCCCAAATACAGGTGTGCCAAGCTTGTATAATCATACCCAAGAAGACTCGAGGATGTAATCACTGCCAAAGGTACTTCACCAAAGTATTGAGTAAAAGTCTGAATATTTATGTAAATGTAATATTTCTGTGTTTTTTAAAAATAAATATGCGAACATTTCGAAAAACCTGTTTTTGCTTCGTCATTATGGGGTATTGTGTGTAGATTGGTGAGGGGGGAAAACTATTTCATCAATTTTAGAATAAGGCTGTAATATAACAAAATGTAGAAAAAGTCAAGGGGTCTGAAACCTTTCCAAATGCACTATATGTACTTAATTATATAAATGTTAATGCTTTTAATGACTTTGCCATCACTAGCCGGCTTCCACCCAGTTACGCAACCCTGTACTTTAGCGGCTGCTGCCTTATATACTGTACATAGACTTGGAATCACTTGTCACTTTAATAATGGAACACTAGTCACTTTAATAATGTTTAAATAATGTTTACATACTGCTTTACTCATCTCATATGTATTTACTGTATTCTATTCTCCTGTATTTTAGTCAATGCCACTCTGACATTGCTCAATCTAATATTTATATATTTCTTAATTCCATTCTTTTACTTTTAAATTTGTGTATTGTTGTGAATTGTTTTTAGATACTACTGCACTGTTGGAGCTATTAACACAAGCATTTCGCTACACCCGCAATAACATCTGCTAAATATGTGTATGTGACCAACACCATTTGATTTGATTTGATGCAATGGTGGAACTAACAGTAATGTAAGTTGTGTTTGTGCAGAACTGATAACGATTTGTCTGTATATATTTCCTCAAAGCACACTTGTCTTCTGTATTTCCAATGAGGTATCACTGATGTTCTGTCAAAACAATTGCTGCCACTTCAAGACCCTGGTGCTTGCCTACAGAGCAGCAAGGGGAAATGCACTCCCTAACTTACGCGTCTTTTGTCAAACGAACCTTTTTGTGGAAGGTACTATGCAGTGCACAGACCCTCTCGAGCAATCAACTTCATTGAGATATGTCTAGTTTCTTTGTAGGCCTATTCGGCGGGAATAATGCGAAGCCAGCTGAATAGCCTATTGGCTGTTTCTGTTTGAGTCTTTTATTAAAGAATGTGAAACAATGGTGTGTCTCTGTTTGCTGCTTTTCATTAAATCATGCATAGCTGTTCTTTATATGACCTAAACTAAATGTGTTAATATGGGCAGAATATTATCTATAGCAGGGCTCTCCAACCCTAATCCTGGAGAGCTACTCTCCTGTAGGTTTTCACTCCAACCCCAGTTGTAACTAACCTGATTGAGCTTATCAACTAGCTAATTATTAGAAACAGGTGTGCTAGATTAGGGTTGGGGCGAAAACATACAGGACTGTAGCTCTCCAGGAGCAAGGTTGGAGAGCCCTGATCTATAGGCTATAGCATACCGAATTTTGATCAGTTATGAGAATATAACATGCAGACGTTTCAGTTAAAACAGACTCTTTGTCACATGACTATAGAAATTGAAACATTGTAACTTTAGAGACACAAAGTAACAATAGCCTATGATTAAAGGGTAAGGCTATACTGGGCTCTCACCGTCATCATCATTATTCACATAATTCCAATTCAATCAAGTCACAATTATCAGCTTTGGTATGAGCATGCTTTCCGAGTAAGGAGGGACACATGGGTAGGCCTACCAAAGGAAAACGTCTGAAAACAAAAATTATTATGAAATTTGGACCACAGAAATCAAATGTTTATTTAAAATGTCTGTCTTTTCCTTTACATTTTAACAGTCTAATAACTAAATGTTATATAGGACAACATCATAAAATCCATTTGGCCTATGTTTCATTTAGTGTCATTATGATATGGAAAATGTGGGCTATTTCAAAAGAACAGAATACCATATTTTGAGTTGACTGTATAGGCTATTATACTAAAGATCTATCCGAGGTTCAACTTTAAGGGAAGGGCATCTTTTAAAACTATTTTGATACTTACCTCATGTCTTGATAATATGAATTATAATGTAATCCATTTTGTTTTGAAATCAGTATTTGTCCATCTCCCATTGTTCCCATTTTCAATCAAAAAACATGCATGAGAGATTCAACATTGGAATGTTGATTTTTGTTTTAGGCTTAATTATTTTTGCCCCATCAAACAAGCTTATTTATTCATAAATAAATTGATTATAGTGAATGGTTGGTGTTAATGGATGGTGTAAAAAATAGATACAACTAAAATACATTCTTTGAAATAAAAATACATAGCCTTCAGCTTTTATATAACCATATAAACAGATGTATATACAATATTCTGCCCATATGAACACATTTATTTTTATTTCTGTAGGCTATATATACAATGTTCTGACCTTATGAATGAAAATAAATACAATATTTATAGCCATACATGATTGAATAAAAAGCAGTAAATATACACATTGTTTCACATTCTTTAATAACAAACTCATGAATAACAGACTCCTGAACCCAATCAGGCAATAGTAAACATAGACAATACTGTTTCACATTCTTTAATAACAGACTCAATGTGCTGTAGCCTAATGCTTATGAAAGCGAAATAATAGTGGAGTAAGGAGTTAGCTTTTGCTGCGTTGTTCGAGGTAAAATGTTACGCGTTGCGGTGGTGCTTCGCCCTCCCTACCTTCAGGCTATGCTCAAACCCTACACCCCAACACTCTTTTCGGACACCTCTGGTTCTTGACCATATGGGGGTCAGCACCCGCTCATCCCAGTCAAATCTCTTCTCCCTCCTGGCACCCCAATGGTAGAACGAGCTTCCCCCTGACATTAGGACAACAGAGTCCCTGCCTATCTTCTGAAAATCCACCTCTTCTTGAAGTATCATGATTAATCCCACAGCACCCCTCCTATCAATAATGAGCTTTGTGATTTACATAAATTCACTGAAAACCCACAGTAAAACTTGGTTAAATTAACAGTATTGCCCTTTCATGTAGACTACTTTTGGCCAGTTAATAGCCTAACCTCCGATCATGCAACATTATGGACTACGTTCAAATCCTGTTGCTGCAGGATTATTTTGTCTTGACATTATAGGTCAAAGAGCCTACATCTGTAGTTACTTCATTGAGGAAAAAAGTATTTATTCCATTCCAGCCATTACAATGAGCCTGTCCTCCTATAGCTCCTCACACCAGCCTCCTCTGATGTGTAGGCTAATCCATTATTAAGATTTAAGAACTAAGCTGTGGTATATATGACATGCTCCTTTTCCAACATTGTGTAAATCATAGTGCCAAGACTTGACCTAACCTGAACAGGACAAAGTCGTGTCAAGCAGTCAGAAAAAGCATGAACACTATTCCAAACACACGTTTGATATCCAACTTTGGTCCATAGCCCATAGCTCCATTGCATTTGGTATAGCTCTCATGTTCTTATTCTGTTGGAATGTAGGCATTAATGGAGCATCGATAGCTAGTGAAGTGGGGATTTAGGCTATCTCAGCTTTGAATCTGTTATGGTAGCAGTGAATCTCTGCAGAAGTGCTGAAATGGACTAGAATGGGAGTTTGTCCTTAGATGGCTACAGTCAGTGGATGTTGTGTTTAGACTAGAGTTGCTACAGTAATGTTGTCACACTGACTGTTTGGCTGTTTGCTTTTATCTCTGTTAAAGCAGCTGGTTTTGTGTCCTCTGGGGTAAACTCAGACAGTGTTAAATGATGTGTGTTACTAACCAGGTTTCCAACCTTTTTATGCAAGTAAAGTACATGTCGGATAAACAATGTCATGACAGGCCTGATGGAAAAAGCTAATTTGTCTGTAATCTTTCCAAATGTTGACAAAACAAAATAAGCTAGACAAGGTGGGATCTTTTTGTGTCTGTAAAATTAATTATGTGAGAAATGTTGGTGGAAACATATGCACAAATATTGATATAATAACCATTATATCGAAGTAAACTTGTAGTCACGAGAAGACATGTTGTGTGGTCCTCCCACTCTGACTCATCGGGAAAGCATGCAGTTTATTAGGCTACAGATTAAATAAATGATGATGAACTTTACAGGGTGGTGAAAGTGCAAGGTGATGCTCCTTTCCAATAAATATTGAGGGTTTTATTCTGGTGACATGATCATCGATGCTTGGCTGCCGTTGGACAAATCAAAATAATAAATACTTTTGTCCCTAATAATCTCATCATGTAGGCTATACCCTCCTACTTGTTGTTTATTATCTATGCATAGTAACTTTACTCCTACATACATGTACATATTACCTCAATTACCTCAACTAACCTGTACCCCCGCACATTGACTCAGTACCGGTACCCCCTGTATATAGCCTCGTTGTTGTTATTTTATTGTGTTACTTAAAAAAAAAACTTTCGTTTATGTAGTAAATATTTGATTAACTCTTATTTTCTTAAAACTGCATTGTTGGTTAAGGGCTTGTAAGTAAGCATTTCACAGTAAGGCCTACTACACCTGTTGTATTCGGCACATTTGACAAATAAATATTTATTTTATAAGATTTATAGGCCTACAAGCACTGTATCTGTGAGCTGTTGGCTACGTGCCAATACCAGAGTGGGCACACTCACTATATAAGGCAAACATTTTTCATGTTAAAACCATCATTAGAGATGAAAATGCGATGGAAACCCAATTAGCTTGTATTTGTTATTCGGTACATGGGAATTCAAAAAGTGTTTTTATGTGCACTACGTCATCATGCACAGCTTTCTATCCTCAACAAGTTAATTTAATGGGAACATCTCTGATGTGAATATGTGCATATTTTTTGAATGCATATTTTAGAATATTCACATGAAAATGTGTCGCCAATTGGATGGAAACCTAGGTAGTGATGCCCATGTATTCACATCTGAGTGAATGTATCAATGGCATCCCTTTTAAATGCCTCCTCTCTGTTTCCCTTATCTTTTCCCATTTGTAACTCATAACTTTTTAGTTTAAGTGTAGGGTTTTGTAATTATTGCTTAGTTAGCGATAGTTTCCACATTGTTTGCCTACAAGTGCTAAAGGAATAGTGTCCCACCCAGATTATTACAATTTGAAAATTATATTTTCTTGCATGTTCATGCAAAGTAGATTGTAATCCCATGTATGCCTGTGCTATATAAACATCTCCAACAGTTGTCATTTGGAGAATGATGCAGCTTTTTATTTGGGATGTGACCTGCATCTCTCCAGATTGGTAGCATTGCAGGGACGTGCAGTAGTTGAAATAAGGACACAGTGAAGTACACACGTTTTACATAAATACCCTCTGTCTGGCCAATACTGTCCTATCCCTGCAACTTTCATCCCTGTTCTTGGACCATGAATCATCAACAGAGTACACTGATGTTTCTGCTATTTTTTACTTTGAAAAGCCCACAAATAGAGTCAATTTTGAGCAGTAAAGAGAAAACTTAACTATTCAACTGAAAAACGAACTTCTTTCAGTTTGCATTTACGGATCATGCCTTCTGCAGTCACCAAAGCAGACAGAGAACAGCAAAACGAAGTGAATCATTCATTCTACCCTCTCCTCTACTCTGCTTGTCGTCTTGCAGTGAAGTGACATTGACAAATATAAAGTAGTGTGTTTACATTAGGCTTTTGACCACAACCAAGAGACAGTTTAGAAGACGTGTTGTACTGGATCTGTGCTGAGACTCTTTCGAGAGGCAAGAATGTCATTTTTGGGTTGAATGCACGATAATAGAAACCATTGTGGTGTTTTCAGTGGAAGTCAAATCAGGTCACTTTTGTTATCAACTGTTTCTCTCAGTCCCTCACGACTGAAACCTTTGCTGGTTTCTATCCCTGTCTTGATCAGCAACAAACCTGTGATGCCAGGTGAAAACAAATATCTTCTCAATCAATGACATCAACTGACCAAGAAGAAGAGAAAATTAGCAAAAACTGCAGGCATCTTTTAAAACTAACATCTACTTTGAAAAAAATTACGTTAAAACATCTAAATATTGAGAAAGGCTATTGGGATGTGCATATACACTGAGTGTACAAAACATTAGAAACCTGTGCTCTTTCCATGACATAGACTGACCAGGTGAATCCAGGTGAAATCTATGACCCCTTATTGATGTCACCTGTTAAATCCACTTCAATCAGTGTAGATGAAGGGGAGCAGACAGATTAAAGAAGGATTTTTAAGCCTTGAGACAATTGAGATATGAAGTGTGCATGTGTGCCATTCAGAGGGCAAATGGGCAAGACAAAATATTTAAGTGTCTATGAACGGGATATAGTAGTTGGGGCCAGGCACACCGGTTTGAGTGGGTCAAGAACATCAACGCTGCTGTGTTTTTCACTCTCAATTGTTTCCCACATGTATCAAGAATGATCCACTACCAAGGACATCCAGACAACTTGTTTGAAGCATCAAATCAAATGAAATCAAATGTTATTGGTCACATACACATATTTAGCAGATGTTATTGCGAATGTAGCGAAATGCTTGTGTTCCTAGCTCCAACAGTGCAGTAATATCTAACAATTCACAACAATAAAAACTCATCTAAAAGTAAAATAATGGAATTAATAAATATATAAATATTAGGTCGAGCAATGTCGGAGTGGCGTTGACAAAAATACAGTGGAATAGAATACAGTAAATACAGTTGAAGTCGGAAGTTTACATACCCCTTAGCCAAATACATTTAAACTCAGTTTTTCACAATTCCTGACATTTAATCAGAGTATAAATTCCCTGTCTTAGGTCAGTTAGGATCACCACTTTATTTAAAGAATGTGAAATGTCAGAATAATAGTTGACAGAATGATTTATTTCAATTTTATTTCACATTCCCAGTGGGTCAGAAGTTTACATACACTCAATTAGTATTTGGTAGCATTGCCTTTAAATTGTTTAACTTGGGTCAAACGTTTTGGGTAGCATTCCACAAGCTTCCCAAAATAAGTTGGGTGAATTTTGGCCAATTCCTCCTGACAGAGCTGGTGTAGCTGAGCCAGGTTTGTAGGCCTCCTTGCTCGCACACGCTTTTTCAGTTCTGCCCACAAATTTTCTATAGGATTGAGGTCAGGGCTTTGTGATGGCCACTCCAATATCTTGACTTTGTTGTCCTTAAGCCATTTTGCCACAACTTTGGAAGTATGCTTGGGGTCATTGTTCACTTGGAAGACCCATTTGCGACCAAGCTTCAACTTCCTGACTGATGTCTTGAGATGTTGCTTCAATATATCCACATAATTTTCCTGCTTTATGATGCCATCTATTTTGTGAAGTGCACCAGTACCTCCTGCAGCAAAGCACCCCCACAACATGATTCTGCCACCCCCGTGCTTCACGATTGGCTTGCAAGCCTCCCCCTTTTTCCTCCAAACATAACAATGGTCATTATGGCCAAACAGTTCTATTTTTGTTTCATCAGACCAGAAGACATTTCTCCAAAAAGTACGATCTTTGTCCCCATGTGAAGTTGCAAACCGTAGTCTGGCTTTTTATGGCGGTTTTGGAGCAGTGGCTTCTTCCTTGCTGAGCGGCCTTTCATGTAATGTCGATATATGACTCGTTTTACTGTGGATATAGATACTTTTGTACCTGTTTCCTCCAGCATCTTCACATGGTCCTTTGCTGTTGTTCTGGGATTGATTTGCACTTTTCGCACCTAAGTACGTTCATCTCTAGGAGACAGAACATGTCTCCTTCCTGAGTGGTATGACGGCTGCGTAGTCCCATGCTGTTTATACTTGCGTACTATTGTTTGTACAGATGAATGTGGTACCTTCAGGCATTTGGAAATTTCTGGATGAACCAGACTTGTGGAGGTCTACAATTTTTTTCTGAGGTCTTGTCTTGGCTGATTTCTTTAGATTTTCCCATGATGTCAAGCAAAGAGGCACTGAGTTTGAAGGTAGTCCTTGAAATACATCCACAGGTACACCTTAATTGACTCAAGAGATGTCAATTAGCCTATCAGAAGCTTCTAAAGCCATGACATAATTTTCTGGAATTTTCCAAGTTGTTTAAAGGGACAGTCAACTTAGTGTATGTAAACTTCTGACACTACTGGAATTGTGATACAGTGAATTATAAGTGAAAAAATCTGTCTGTATACATTACTTGCATCATGCACCAAGTAGATGTCCTAACCGACTTGCCAAAACTATAGTTTGTTAACAAGACATTTGTGGAGTGGTTGAAAAACGAGTGGTGCCATCGTGCGCCAACGCGCATAAATGTATTTTGTCCCCCCACACCAAACGCGATCACGACACGCAGGTTAAAATATCAAAACAAAGTCTGAACCAATTATATTATTTGGGGGACAGGTCGAAAAGCGTTAAATATTTACGGCAACTTAGCTAGCTAGCTTGCACTTGTTAGCTTATTTGTCCTTTATGGCTAGCTTGCTGTTGCTAGCTAATTTGTCCTGGGATATAAACATTGAGTTGTTATTTTACCTGAAATGCACAAGGTCCTCTACTCCGCCAGTTAATCCACACATAAAACGGTCAACCAAATCGTTTCTAGTCATCTCTCCTCCTTCCAGGTTTTTTCTTCTCTTGACTTTATATTGCGATTGGCAACTTTCATAAATTACGTGTATTACCACCACTGACCTTGTTTGTCTTTCAGTCACCCACGTGGGTATAACCAATGAGGAGATG
The DNA here is from genome assembly GCF_002910315.2 of Salvelinus sp. IW2-2015. NCBI lineage: Eukaryota > Metazoa > Chordata > Actinopteri > Salmoniformes > Salmonidae > Salvelinus > Salvelinus sp. IW2-2015. Next base: position 18,522,094 of record NC_036865.1, read on the forward strand.
GCACGTGGGTACCTGCTTCTATAAACCAATGAGGAGATGGGAGAGGCAGGACTTGCAGTGTGATTTGCGTCAGAAATAGAACTGACTTCTATTTTAGCCATTGGCAACGCAGACGCTCGTTGGCGTGCGCGAGCAGTGTGGGTGCAATAATTGAATAACATAGATTTCTAAATTTAGTTTGCAACGCTCGCGCACGTGACATGAGCGGTGTAGTCAGCCTGTTAGTGTATGTAAACCTCCGACTTCAACTGTACATATGAAATTATTAAAGCAGAATGTAAACATTTTTAAAGTAACTAGTGTTCCATTAATAAAGTGACCAGTGATTCAATGTCTATGTATATAGGGCAGCAACCTGGAAGGTGCAGGGTTGAGTTACCGGGTGGTAGCCAGCTAGTGATGGCTATTTAACAGTCTGACGGCCTTGAGATAGAAGCTGTTTTTCAGTCTCTCAGTCCCAGCTAGATGATAGCGGGGTGAACAGGCCGTGGCTCGGGTGGTTGTTGTCCTTCATGATCTTTTTGGCCTTCATGTGACATCGGGTGATGTAGGTGTCCTGGAGGGCAGGCAGTCTGTCCCGGGTGATGCGTTGGGCAGACCACACCACCCTCTGGATAGCCCTGCGGTTGCGGGCGGTACAGTTGTTTTACCAGGCGGTGATATAGCCCGAAAAGATGCTCTCAACTGTGCATCTGTAAAAGTTTGTGAGAGTCTTAGGGGCCAAGCCACATTTCTAAGGTTGAATAGGTGCTGTTGTGCCTTCTTCACAACACTGTCTGTGTGGGTGTACCATTTCAGATCGTCAGTGATGTATACGACAAGGAACTTTTTTTCTGAAGTTCACGATCAGTTCCTTAGTTTTGTTGACGTTGAGTGAAAGGTTATTTTCCTGGCACCACTCCACAAGGGCACTCACCTCCTCCCTGTAGGCTGTCTGGCCATTGGTGGTAATCAGGCCTACTATGGTTGTGTTGTCTGCAAACTTGATGATAGAGTTGGAGGCGTGTGTGGCCACGCAGTTATGGATGAATAGGGAATATAGGAGGGGGCTGAGCATGCTCACTTGTGGAGCCCTTGTGTTGAGGATCAGTTAAGTGGAGGGGTTGTTTCCTACCTTCACCACCTGGGGGCGGCCGTCAGGAAGTCCAGGACCCAGTTGCATTGGGCAGGGTTCGGACCCAGGGCCCCAAGCTTGATGATGAGCTTGGAGGGTACTATTGCTGAGCTATAGTCAATGAACAGCATTCTTACATAGGTATTCCTTCTGTCCAGATGGGATAGGGCAGTGTGCAGTGCAATGGCGATTGCATCGTCTGTGGATCTATTGGGACGGAGAGCAAATTAAATTGAGTCTAGGGTGTCAGGTAAGGTATAGGTGATATGATCCTTAACTAGCCTCTCAAAGTACTTCATGATGACAGAAGTGAGTGCTCCGGGGTGATAGTCATTTATTTCAGTCACCTTTGCTTTCTTGGGTACAGGAACAATGGTGGACATCTTGAAGGAAGTGGCGACAGCAGACTGGGATAAGGAAAAATATTGAATATGTCCATGAACCCTCCAGCCAGCTGGTTCTGCGCATGCTCTGAGGACGCGGCTAGTGATGCCGTCTGGACAGGCAGCCCTGCGAGGGTTAACACGCTTAAATGTCTTACTCACGCCGACCATGGGGAACGAGAGCCCACAGTCCATGGAAATGGTTTGCATCGATGGCACTGTGTTTACCTCAAAGTGGGCGAAGAAGGTGTTTAGCTTGTCCGGGAGAAAGACATCGGTGTCCACGACGTAATCCGTGATTGTCTGTAGACCCTGCCACATACATCTCATGTCTGAGCCGTTGAATTGCGACTCCACTTTGTCTCTGTACTGATGTTTTGCCTGTTTGATTGCCTTACGGAGGGAATAACTACGCTGTTTGTATTCAACCATATTCCCAGTCACCTTGCCATGGTTAAATGTGGTGGTTGAGAGAGAGGTTTGCTGCCATCTATCCACGGTTTCCGGTTTGGGTAGGTTTTAATAGTCACAGTGGGAACAACATCCCCTATACACTTCCTAATGAACTCATCTTGATCAGTCATCGTGTCCGTGTATACATCAAAGTTATTCTCTGAGGCTACGCGGAACATATCCCAGTCCGCGTGATCAAAACAATCTTGAAGCATGGAGTCCGATTGGTCAGACCAGCGTTGAATAGACCTGAGCACGGGCACTTCCTGTTTGAGTTTCTGCCTTTAAGAAGGCAGGAGCTAAATTTTGTCGTTATCTGATTTGCCGAAGGGAGGGATGGGGAGGTCCTTGTAGGCATCCCGGAAGAGAGAATAGCAGTGGTTGAGTGTTTTCCCAGCGCGAGTACTACAGTCAATGTGTTGATAGAACTTCGGTAGCATTTTCCTCAAATTTGCTTTGTTTTAATCCCCATCTACAATAAATGCGGACTCAGGATATGTGGTTTCCAGTTTGCATAAAGTCCAGTGTACTTCCTTGAGGGCCGTAGTTGTATTGGCTAGAGGGGGAATATACACGGCTGTGACTACAACTGGAGAGAACTATCTTGGGAGGTGATACGGTCGGCATCTGATTGTGAGGTATTGTAGGTCGGGTGAACAAAATGACTTGAGTTTTTGTATGTTATCACAATCACACCATGAGTGGTTAATAATGAAACATACACCTGTATGGGTTCTGCTGGGTTCTGCGTGATTTACTGAGAACCTAGCTGGCTGTATGGACAGAGACAGTATATCTGGTGAGAGCCATGATTCTGTGAAACAGAGTATGTTACAGTTCCTGATGTCACTCTGGAAGGAGATCCTCGCCCTGAGCTCATCTACTTTATTGTCCAGAGACTGAACATTAGCGAGTAATATACTCAGAAGCGATGGATGGTGTGACCGCTTCCTGAGTCAGACTAGAAGTCCTCTCCGAATACCTCTTCTCCGCTGACGGCGTCTTGGAGCATTCTCTGGGATAAGTTCAATTGCCCTGGGGGTTCAAACAAAGGATCCAATTTTGGAAAGTAATTTTCCTGGTCGTAATTCTGGTGAGTTACCCCCACTCTGATATCCAAAAGTTCTTTCCGCCTGTATGTAATAACACAAAAACGTTCTGGGCTAATAATGTTTGAAATAACACACAAAAAAAAAAAATACAGCAAAGGTGCTTAGGAGCTAGAGCAGAGTTAACATGTCTGTCGGCGCCATCTTACTAGCATTGGAATCAACATGGGCCAGCATCCCTGTGGAACGCTTTCGACACCTTGTAGTCTATGCCCTGAAGAATTGAGGCTGTTCTGAGGGGAAAAGGGGATGCATCTCAATATTAGGTGTTCCTAATTTTTTGTACACTCAGTGTATAATATCTATATGAAGTCACATTTATTGTAGTGAATCACAACTGGCCCTGGATGCGTCATGCTCCTCCCTGGGCGGTGTCGAGATTACCTGGGCTTCATAATGAGTGTGGAGTGGGACATCTGTCACTGCCCTCTTTATGGCCTGCTCTCTTCTCAGAGGAGGAGGTATTAGACTGGTATTAGGTGGGAGATTGATTTAGCTGCCGCACACCGCAGGAGATTGGCCTTAATAAGGGGATACTTTGGGATTTTGGCAATGAGGCCCGTTATCGACTTCCCCAGAGTCAGATAAACTTGTGAATTAAAATTGCATGTCTCTGCGTGCAGTTTGAAGGTAGTTGCTAACTAGCGCTAGCACAACTTCCAGTTAGCATTAGTGCAATGACAAGAAGTTTATGGGGTATCAGCTAGGATGCTAGAGACTTAAAAAAGAGACTTAAACAGAAACTTTAAAAACGTATCCACAAGTTCATCTGACTCTGGGGAAGTAGATACAGTGCCTCATTGCCAAAATCCTGAAGTATTCTTTTAATGCATAGAGAAAGTCAGAGACAGTTCAAAGTATTGCATCCATTTTATTATTTTTCATTAAATGTAGTGGTGTAAAACAACAGTAACCATTTTTGGACCCGATATCTTTAAAAAAAATCAAAAAAAAAAAAAAATCGAACTACTTACTGCTGGCAATTTCAATAGCATACCTCCCCATAATGAGAGAGAATTAAATTAAAGCGTAAATTGATAACACTCAAAACCACCAATTCCTATGATTTACATGGTTAAACAAGGCAAACGTGAGAATAATATTTGTTGTGAAAAACTTTTGCATTTAATTGTGTTAACCTCTCTAGGGTATGTGGGACGGTAGCATCTCACCTCGTCAACAGCCAGTGAAACTGCAGGGCACCAAATTCAAAACAACAGAAATCCCATAATTAAAATTCCTCAAACATACATGTATTTTACACCATTTTAAAGATACACTTGTTGTAAATCCAGCCACAGTGTCCGATTTCAAAAAGGCTTTATAACGAAAGCAAACCAAACGATTATGTTAGGTCAGAGCCAAGTCACAGAAAAACACAGCCATTTTTCCAGCCAAAGAGAGGAGTCACAAAAAGCAGAAATATATATAAAATGAATCACTAACCTTTGATGATTCTTCATCAAATGACACTCATAGGACTTTCATGTTACACAATACATGCATGTTTTTCGGTAAAGTTCATATTTATATCCAAAAATCTAGTTTACATTGGCGCGTTATGTTCAGTAGTTCCAAAACATCCGGTGATTTTGCAGAGAGCCACATCAATTTACAGAAATAGTCATCATAAATGTTGATGAAAATACAAGTGTTACACCATGGAATTTTAGATCCACTTCTCCTTAATGCAACCGCTGTGTCAGATTTCAAAAAAACTTTACGGAAAAAGCAAACCATGCATAATCTGAGTACAGCGCTCAGACGACAAATCAACCCAAAGAGATATCCGCCATGTTGGAGTCAACAGAAGTCAGATAGCATTATAAATATTCACTTACCTTTGATGATCTTTCATCAGAATGCACTCCCAGGAATCCCAGTTCCACAATAAATGTTTGTTTTGTTCGATAATGTCCATCATTTATGTCCCAATTCCTCCTTGTTGTTCGCGCGTTCGTACACAATATAAACTCACGACGCGCGTGCAAGTCCAGCGGAAAGTACGGACGAAAAGTCCAAAGTTCCGTTACAGTCCGTAGAAACATGTGAAACGATGTATAGAATCAATCTTCAATAATGTTCCAACCGGAGATTCCTTTGTGTTCAGAAATGCGATGGAACGAGCTATCTCTCACATGAACGCGCATGGTCAGCGCATGGTCAGGCGCATGGTCAGCTTGTGGCACTCTGTGAGAGACATTACTCAATCTCTCTCATTCGCCCCACTTCACAGTAGAAGCATCAAACAAGGTTCTAAAGACTGTTGACATCTAGTGGAAGCCTTAGGACGTGCAACATGACCCCATTTCCATCTCTGTATCTTGGATAAGCAAAGAGTTGAAAACCTACAAACCTCAGATTTCCCACTTCCTTATTGGATTTTTTCTCAGGTTTTTGCCTGCCATATGAGTTCTGTTATACTCACAGACATCATTCAAGCAGTTTTAGAAACTTCAGAGTGTTTTCTATCCAAATCTACTAATAATATGCATATCCCAGGATCTGGGCCTGAGTAGCAGGCAGTTTACTCTGGGCACGCTTTTCATCCGGACGTGAAAATACTGCCCCCTACCCCAAAGAAGTTAATAAGGTAAGAAACAACATGTGAAAATTGTTTTGGAAATCTCTCGGAGCTCAAGTTGATTACAAAACCAACAATGCAATGCTCTCTTTCGTATCGTCTGAGATCCCCAAAGATTGGAAAGTTGCCACAGTTATCCCCCCTCTTCAAAGGGGGAAACACTCGAGACCCAAACTGTTATAGACCTATATCCATCCTGCCCTGCCTTTCTAAAATCTTCGAAAGCCAAGTTAACAAACAGATCACTGACCATTTAGAATCCCACCGTACCTTCTCCACTATGAAATCTGGTTTACGAGCTGGTCATGGTGCTCCTCAGCCACGCTCAAGGTCCTAAATTATATAATAACCACCATCGATAAAAGACAGTACTGTGCAGCCGTCTTCATCGACCTGGCCAAGGGTTTCGACTCTGTCAATCACCGCATTCTTATCGGCAGACTCTAAGGCGTTGGTTTCTCAAATGACTGCCTCGCCTGGTTCACCAACTACTTCTCTGATAGAGTTCAGTGTGTCAAATCGGAGGGCCTGTTGTCCAGACCTCTGGCAGTCTCTATGGGGGTGCCACAGGGTTGAATTCTCGGGTTGACTCTTTTCTCTGTATATATCAATGATGTCGCACTTGCTGCTGGTAATTCTCTGAACCACCTCTAAGCAGACGACACCATTCTGTATACATCTGGCCCTTCTTTGGACACTGTGCTAACAAACCACCAAACAAGCTTCAATGCCATACAACACTCCTTCTGTGGCCTCCAACTGCTTTTAAATGCTAGTAAAACTAAATGCATGCTCTTCAACCGATTGCTGCCCGCACCCACCCGCCCGACTAGCATCACTACTCTGGACGGTTCTGACTTACAATATGTGGACAACTACAAATATGTCTGGTTAGACTGTAAACTCTCCTTCCAGACTCACATTAAGCATCTCCAGTCCAAAATTAAATCTAGAATCGGCTTCCTATTTTGCAACAAAGCCTCCTTCACTCATGTTGCCAAACATACCCTCGTGTAACTGACTATCCTACCAATCCTTGACTTTGGCGACGTAATTTACAAAATAGCCTCCAACACTCTACTCAGCAAACTGGATGTAGGCTATCACAGTGCCATCCGTTTTGAAGCCAAAGCCCTATATACTACCCACCACTGCGACCTGTATGCTCTATTTGGCCCTTGCTACATATTTGTCGTCAAACCCACTGTCACCATAGCAACACCCGCCGTTAGCACGTGCTCCAGCAGGTACTGTATATTTCATTGGTCATCCCCAAAGCCAACACCTACTTTGGCCGCCTTTCCTTCCTGTTCTCTGCTGCCAATGACTGGAACAAATTGCAAAAGTCACTGAAGCTGGAGACTTATATCTCACTCTCTAACTTTAAGCATCAGCTGTCAGAACAGCTTACCGATCGCTGTACCTGTACACAGCCAATCTGTAAATAGCACACCCAACTACCTCATCCCCATATTGTTATTTATCTTCTTGCTCTTTTGCACCCCAGTATCTCTACTTGCACATCATCATGTGCACATCTATCACTCCAGTGTTAATGCTAAATTGCAATTATTTCTCCTCTAAGGCCTATTTATTGCCTTACCTACCTAATCTTCTACATTTGCACACACTGTACATAGATTTTTCTATTGTGTTATTGACTGTACGTTTGTTTATGTGTAACTCTGTGTTGTTGTTTTTGTCGCACTGCTTTGCCTTATCTTGGCCAGGTCGCAGTTGTAAATGAGAACTTGTTCTTAACTGGCCTACCTGGTTAAATATATTTTTTAAATGCTCTCTGACTAGCTAGCTAGCTAGAAAACATAGTTACACACAATAATACCAAAGTCAATATCAGTACTTGGAGTTGGTAGCTAGATGTAAAATCCCTGAAACAAACTGTATTATCAATTTAGAAGTTACAATCTGACAATTTTCAACTTGTTAGATAACCTGTTTCTAGCTCAAAACTGTGAGTTGGTGACTTTGCTATGGCAATGCCTGATAGCAGGGTCCGTGCTATGCTGGATCCTTGGGAATCCCTTAACCCCTACCCTAACCCTAACCATATGGGATAGGGACGTCTGAAGGATCCGAGACCCTACTAGCAGGGAGGCAAGAGGAGACAATGTTGAGTTGCACCCCTTCTTCTGTTTCATGTTGACTCCAATGCTTCCCACAGTTGTGTCAAGATGCCTGGATGTCCTTTGGGTGGTGGACAATTATTGATACACATGGGAAACTGTTGAGCATGAAAAACCCAGCAGCGTTGCAGTTCTTGACACAAACCGATGCATCTGACACCTACAACCATACCCCGTTAAAAGGCACTTAAATCTTTCGTCTTGCCAATTCACCCTCTGAATGGCACACATCCGCAATTCATGTCTCAATTGTCTCAAGGCTTAAAAATCCTTCTTTAACCTGTCTCCTCCCCTTCATATACACTGATTGAAGTGGATTTAACAAGTGACATCAATAAGGGATCATAGCTTTCACCTGGAGTCACCTGGTCAGTCTGTCATGGAAAGAGCAAATGTTCTTCATGTTTTGTACACTCAGTGTATGAAGTGCCTTCAAAAAGTATTCCCACCCTTTGACTTTTTCCAAAGTTTTTTGTGTTACAGCCTTAATTTAAAATGCACTAAATGTTGCTTTTGTGTCACTGGCCTACCTACACACAATACCCCATAATGTCAAAGTGGAATTATGCTTTTAGAATTTTTTACAAATTCATATAAAATGTGAAGCTAAAATGTGTTGCATCAACAAGTATTTAACCCCTTTGTTATGGCAAGTCTAAAGTTCAGGATAAAAAATTTGCTTAACAAGTCACATAATAAGTTGCCTGGACTTACTCTGTGTGCAATAATAGCGTTTAACATGATTTTTGAATGACTACCTCATCTCTGTACCACACGCATGCAATTATCTGTAAGGTCCCTCAGTCGACCAGGGAGGTTTTCCAATGCCTCGCAAAGAAAGACCTATTGGTGGATGGGTTCAAATATATATATTTTTTAAAGACACTGAATATGCCTTTGAGCATGGTGAAGTCCTTCATTACACTTTGGATGGTGTATTAATACACCCAGTCACTACAAATATACAGACATCCTTCCTAACTAAATAAAATAAAATGTATTGGTCACATACACATACACTAAGTGACCAAAAGTATGTCGACACCTGCTCGTCTAACATCTCATTCAAAAACCATGGACATTAATATGGAGTTGACCCCCCCCCCCCCCCTTGCTGCTATAATAGCTTCCACTCTTCTGGGAAGGCTTTCCACTGGAATTTTGAACATTGCTGCGGGGACTTCGATTCAGCAACAAGAGCATTGGTGAGGTCGGGCACTGATGTTGGGCGATTAGGCCTGGCTCGAAGTCGGCGTTTCAATTCATCCCAAAGGTGGTTGATGGGGTTGAGGTCAGGGCTCTCTGCAGGCCAGTCAAGTTCTTCCACACCGATCTCGGCAAACCATTTCTTTATGGTCCTAGCGTTGTTCATGGAGACATTGTCATGCTGAAACAGTGAAGGGCCTTTCCCAAACTGTTGCCATAGAGTTGGAAGCACAGAATCGTCTAGAATGTCATTGTATGCTGTAGAGTTAAGACTTCCCTTCAATGGAACTAAGGGGCCTTGCCCGAACCATGAAAAACAGCCCCAGACCATTATTACTCCACCAAACTTTACACTCTGCATTCGGGCAGGTAGCGTTCTCTCTCCTGGCATCCGCCAAACCCAAATTCACCCGTCGGACTCCCAGATGGTGAGGCGTGATTCATCACTCCAGAGAACGCAGTTCCACTGCTCCAGAGTCAGCTGGCGGCGAGCATTGCACATGCTGATCTTACGCTTGTGTGCAGCTGCTCGGCTATGGAAACCCATTTCATGAAGCTCCCGACGAACAGTTATTGTGCTGACGTTGCTTCCAGAGGCAGTTTGGAACTCGGTAGTGAGTGTTGCAACAGAGGACAGATGATTTTTATGCGCTATGCGCTTCAGCACTCAGCGGTCCTGTTCTGTGAGCTTGTCTGGCCTACCAATTCACAGCTGAGCCGTTTCCACTTCAAAATAACAGCACTTACAGTTGACCGGGGCAGCTCTAGCAGGGCAGCAATGTAACCAACTGAACTTGTTGGAAAGGTGGCATCCTATGACGGTGCCACGTTGAAAGTCACTGAGCTCTTCAGTAAGGCCATTCTACTGCCAACGTTTGTCTATGGAGATTGCATGGCTGTGTGCTCGATTTTACACACCTATCAGCAACGGGTGTCGCTGAAATAGCCGAATCCACTAATTTGATGGGGTGTCCACATACTTTTGTATATACAGTGCATTCGGAAGGTATTCAGAACCCTTTTTTAAACATTACAGTCTTATTCTAAAACGGATTAAGTAATTTTTTTCCTCATCAATCGAAACACAACACTTCATAACGACAAAGTGAAAAAAAAAAAATTGGGGCACATTTATAAAAATACTTATTTACTTAATTACATAAGTATTCAGACCTTTGACTAGAATACTATATATATATATATATATATATATATTATATGTGTAAAACAGTGTGTAAACATTATTAAAGTGACCAGTGTTCCATTATTAAAGTGACCTTTGTTCCATGTCTATGTACATAGGGCAGCAGCCCATAGGTGCAGGGTTGAGTAACTGGGTGGTATCCGGCTAGTGACAGTGACTAAGTTCAGGGCAGGGTACTGGGTGGAGGCCGGCTAGTGATGGCTATTTAACAGTCTGACGGCCTTGAGATAGAAGCTTTTTCATTCTCTCAGTCCCAGCATTGATGCACCTGTACTGACCTTGTCTTCTGGATGATAACGGAGTTAACAGGCTCATGCTTGGGTGGCTGAGGTCCTTTATGATTTTCTTGGCCTTCTTGTGACACTGGGTGCTGTAGATGTCCTGAAGGGCAGGCATTGCCGGAGAGGAAAGAAACCGCTCAAGGATTTCACCATAAGGCCAATGGTGACTTTTCAACAGTTACAGAGTTTAATAGTTGTGATAGGAGAAAACTGAGGATGGATCAACAACATTGTAGTTAATCCACAATACTAACCTAAATGAGTGAAAAGAAGGAAGCCTGTCGAGAATAAAAAATATTCCAAAACATCGATCGTGTTTGCAGTAGTAAAATTGCAAAAAATGTAGCAAAGAAATTAACTTTTTGTCCTGAATACAAAGAGCTATGTTTGGAGCAAGTACAACACATCCCTGAGTACCGCTCTTCATATTTTCAAGCATGGTGGTAGCTGTATCAAGTTATGGGTATGCTTGTCATCGGCAAGGACTAGGGTTTTATTTTTGATAAATAGAGCTAAGCACAGGTAAAATCCTAGAGGGAAACCTGGTTCAGTCTACGTTCCAGCAGACACTGGGAGACCAATTAATATTTCAGGAAGACAATAACCTAAAACACAAGGCCAAATATACACTGGACTTGCTTACCAAGAAGACACTGAGTGGCCTAATTACAGTTTCGACTTAAATCAGCATGAAAATCTATGGCAAGACTTGAAAATGGCTGTCTAGCAATGATCAACAACCAATTTGACAGCTTGAGGAATTAAAAAATAAATAATTTGCAAATATTGTATAATCCAGGTTTGCAAAGCTCTTAGAGACTTACCCAGAAAGACTCACAGCTGTAATCACTGGCATAAGGTGATTGACTCGGGTGTGAATACTCATGTAAATGAGGTATTTCATTTATCAATACATTTGCAACCATTTCTAAATACATGTTTTCACTTTGTCATTATGGGGTATTGTGTGTAGATGGGTGGGAAAACATGTAATCCATTTTGGATTCAGGCTGTAATGTAACAAAATGTGGAATAAGTTAAGGGGTATGAACACTTTCAGAAGGCACTGTACTTTGTCATGACGATATAGACGATAGATGTGTTCTAGACAAGTATGCCCATACGATCTATTGGCAGATTTGGTGATCTAGAGAGGTCATTGTTTTAAAAGCATGATAGGTATGGCCAGTTCCTACATGATTTCCTGATTTCACAGTTGGACCACAAGTTAAATCATGGTGAAATTGTTTATTTTACCCACTGATAGAAAATAGGCTTTCACCAAATTGATAGACTGAAGAGTACAGTTTGGACAGTACAACAGAAATTACGCTCCAGGTTATGTGCATTTGTTCATTGTGAGTGAGTTTATTGTGGCCAGACATGGGCCTATAGTTTTGCCCAAAGGAGCACAAGGAAGAAAGCAGATGTGCACATTATGTCGGTCTGCTGCATGAGTTTGGTCAAGTGTTTTCTTGTTATTGTAGCCCTGAGCAGTATGAACACAACAATGTATGTTAGCACTGTCAGTTCTCTATTCTCTCTTGCGAATTTGTTCATGCAGCTGTAAGCTGTCTGATTTACAATGCGTGTGTGTGTGTGTGTGTTTGTGTGTGTGTGTGTGTGTGTGTGTGTGTGTGTGTGTGTGTGTGCGTGTGTGTGTGTGTGTGTGTGCGTGTGTGCGTGTGTGTGTGTGTGTGTGTGTGTGTGTGTGTGTGTGTGTGRGCGRGRGRGRGRGTGTGTGTGTGTGTGTGTGTGTGTGTGTGCGCGCGCATGTGTGTGTGTGCGTAATGTGCGCGTGCATGTGTGTTTGTGATTGGCTTTCACCAAATTGACAGGATTTTCATGATTTGTTTATTGTCTGTGGTTAATCCCTTTAAATTCACCCACATATGCACCTGTATATGTACAAACACACACACATGCACTTATACACACACACAAAAACACACACACACACACACAATGAGGTTGCCATGGCCTCCACCGCCCTTGCATGTCAAGCTCTGATCAGAGGCACTGAAGTCGATTAGAGTCTGAGTAATCTAATTAACATAGATGGAGGTTGATATCATGATTGACAGAGGAACGGGAGGATGAGGGCTTATCTTTGTCATGGCATTTGCCTCAGTACACAACAGGCTGATGCATATAGAACAGATTTCCATCAAGATGTACTGTATGCGATACAAGTGCTCTTTTCCATCTGCCCACAATAATTTATTTATCAAGGTGTTATGACAGCAAATGTTTTCTAAATATTGCTGCAGTTATTTTCACCACAAGTTTATTGAATCATAAGCAAAGGTTATTAAATGTTTGTGCATACTGTGATATAATGCAGATTTACGCATAATGCCTATCATACTCCAATAGGTCTGCAGAGACATCTTATACTTGGTTTGAGAAACAGCTTATGGGAACTCATGTAAGAACATCTCGCTACCTTCTGGTCAATTTTTTTAGCCAAAAAATCAAGAAAAGGTAGCCTATTCAGTTAACATTTTTTGTGTGATGAAACTGAGCCTCATAGCAGATTCACTGCAAGACCTTGAATTATCTCTCCGAGATGGAGTATATTTACTTCAGATTTGTATTCAGAAGTGATGCTTGAGAAAACATGTCCAGAAATCTGATCCATAATTCCCCATTAATCCTCTTTTCTGCCCCCTGTCCATGGCCAGGATAGTGTAGCTGTGCTCTGGAAGGCAGCCCTAGGTTTAGAACTGGGACTTTGAAGTCAGTGTCAGCCATCTTAGCCTGGGCCCTCACCCTGAGCTGTTGCATGGCCACCTTTCATCCATGATTAACTTTGTGGTGGTATGAGAGAATTGCCACTGAAAACTTTTTTTTAAAGGCAGGACCAAAGTTGACGCTGTGTTATTCTCCATACATTTGCCTTGGGGAATGACTTGAGTAAACCTGTCCATTGTCCTTGAGGCCTCATTTCTAGTCCATTACATTTACTCTCATTCTCTGGTTTCAAGATGAAAACAGATGTGTTTTTTTCACCAAGGGAAATCTTGAAACCAATAACTTATTTTCCCTGTTTCACAATAGGCTAGGCTAGGCAAAGAGAGAGAGAAAACACCACACTTTTGCTTCAAACTGAGTTGGGGATCAGGAGAAAATACAATGTATTTAAAGTATGAAGACTGAAGAGTACATTTTGGAAAGTACAACAGAATTTTTTTCTTGTTATTGTAATTTCCCTTTGTGGCCCTGAGCAGTATGAACACAACAACACACAACTTATTAGGTACACCCATCTAGTACCTGGTCAGACCTCCTTTGCCTCCAGAACAGCCTGAATTATTCGGGGCATAGACACTTTGCTCAATTGGTATCATGGGATCTAAAGTGTGCCAGGAAAACATTCCCCACACCACTACACCGCTGCCACCAGCCTGTACCATGCAGGATGGGTCCATGGACTCATGCTGCTTACACAATCAGCATGATGCAACAGGAAACGCTGGAGACGCTTCTTCTTCTTTTTAGCTGATAGTAGTGGATCCCAGCGTGGTCGTCTGCTGCAATAGCCTCTTTGGGACGAGTTGTGCGTTTTGACATGTCTTTCTGTGCACCACTGTTGTACTGAGCCATTATTTGTCTGTTTGTGGCTCGCCTGTTAACTTGCACAATTCTAGCCATTCTCCTTTGACCTCTCTCATCAACGAGCTGTTTTCTCCCAGAGAACTGCCAATGGCTGGATGTTTGTCACACCATTCTCGGTAAACCCTAGACACTGTCGTGTGTGAAAAGCCCAGGAGGCCTGACATTTCTGAGATACTGGATCTGTCATGCCTGGCACTGACGATCATACCGCACTCAAAGTCGCTTAGGTCACTCGTTTTGCAGGTTCTAACATTCAATCGAACAGTAACTGAATGTCTTGCTGCCTGTCTGCCTGCTTTATATAGCAAGCCACGGTCACTGTCTGTAGGAGCGATTTTCTTGAACAGGGTGGTGTACCTATTAGGCTGACTGGTGAGTGTATGTTAGCACTGTCAGTTCTCTATCCTCTCTAGCGAATTTGTGCATGCAGCTTTATGCTGTCTGATATACAATGCATCTGTGTGTGCATGTGTGTGATCGTACATGTGTGCATGCGTGTGGAGACTCCACCTCTGTGGACTGTCTGCTCTGAACACTGATGAGGGTCCTGAATAACTAATTAATCCTCTAGAGGTGCAATGAGAGAAGAATGGGAAAAAAACACAAACACACAGAGAGAAGATTGCCACTATTCCCACTGTGCAGAGTGAGACACTCTTTGCAAATCCAGTTTGACATTTGGCATGGCTGCAGCTACAGCTGTTGGCTTGTTAATTCTCTGTGGAGATCCCGGCTTCCCTCCCCCTTTAATTTGCCTGTTCTGCACAACATCTCTGGAGAGGCTTCCCTCAACATTTCTCTGGGGGAAGCACAACCGCCACTAACTTCACTGGCTGTAAACTATAAACAGAGAAAATCTGTGTATTAAAACTGAAGCATTGGTAGGTAGGTATACAACAGAAATTCAAACACCTGTTGAAACACATTACATTTTTTGGCTTATAACAAAAGGAAGCAGAGCTGTTTGATGCTGATCGCTGACAGCTTTTCACATTTACTGCCACTGAAATAGCCTTGAACATGCCAGAGCAGAGAATGAACTGACAAACCTGTCCAATGTCCTTTAGAGAAGGGAGGCACGACTGTCACTTTTCCAGGAAGGTCTTTTGGACCTAAACGTCAATGTTGTGAGCAAAAATGTAATAAAAGAATCAGTTAATCAATTGAACTTAGTTACAGTTGCACCTGACTCTGATGTTCCTGTGTTTTTTGGCTGTACTTTCAACTGTTTGTCTCTGCTTCTCTTTCAGACATCCGTGGACTGCAGACATTCCTGGACCAGGCGTCTCGGCAGGGTCTGGACGTGTCTCTGCAGAGGGTGGACCGCAACGTGAGCAGGGTGTTCACCAACCTGTTCAGCACCATGCGGACTGAGGAGCTCAACCGCTACCGGGACACGCTGCGGCGGGCCGTGCTTCTCATGAGCCCCCGAGGAGCACAGGTGTTCATCCACCAGGTGAGAGGTGTGGTCACCAGCATGGTACCCTCTGTTCTGTTTGGGATTAACTGAAAGGTCAAATGGTGATGTTCTTTCTATTGGGGGAAATCTCAAATGACTCAGCAGAGGGAGTTGAAATGTGGAGATGAAATTATATGTACCGTATCACAGGCCAACTGGACAGTGAAACAGGTGAATGCCCTACATATCCCAGAAAGAATTTCAACTGGTTATCATCCTGAAAATTAAGCATACACACTGTATATTAATAAATTACAACACAGATAGTGAATACACCATGGCTTTAAAGTTTTGACACTCCTTTGATCTCCCCCCCTGTGAATTCCATAGCATCTGTTTTTCTCACTACTAGGTGTAGGCAGATTGTGTGTGATTTGATCTCCATTTCAATTAATTAGAGGCTTTTGGGGGTGATAAAAAAAAAGAAAGTTGCCGTCTTGTTGCTCATGACTGTTTTGACAGGTGAGCTGCTTCCTGCCGTGAGACATGATCCACAGCTCAAAGTCTTGGTGGATATGTGCATACCTGCATGCTCAAATGCATATTATATATTTTCCTACTCTTTACTCTTAACAAATAAGCAGTAAGCCCCTTTTCTGTTGTTCCCGCAACCTCAATCACTCTCATAGATTAATAACACACATCCTTCATTTACCTAGCACTCCAGAGGCCAAATTATAATATGATGATGTATAAACCAGCAAGGGAACAAATATGTTAATGATATAGAAAATCATTAAAGGCCCAGTGCAGTCAAAAACTGGATTTCCTTGTGTTTGATATATATTTCCACACCATGAGGTTGGAATAATACTGTGAAATTGTGAAAATGATGATAATGCCCTTTTAGTGTAAGAGCTGTTTGAAAAGAACGTCTGAAATTTCATCCAGTTTTGGTGGGACGGAGCTTTGGCCTGCCTGGTGACATCACCAGGTGTTAAATTTGTTAATAGACCAATGAGAAAGTGAGGTCCAAACCTCTAGGCCAATAACAGCTAGCTTTCAGTTTTCCCCTCCCCACTCAGACCAATCCCAGACAGTGCTAGCAAAATGATGGCTGTAATTACATTACAGTAGCTAATATGAAAATATACTGTTACCGTATGGTAATGCAATTGGATGAACAACACCATAACCATGGCTACGTGATTTGTAATGGCAATGTTGTCATGGTGATTCCACTCTAAAGAGGGTTGCCAGCTGACATACGACACCTCCTGGTGGCCATGTTGGAAGACCACCACATCAATTCTTCCAATGACGACAGCTGAGTGGCTACCCTAAGCTGCATGATAACAGTGCCTAAAACTAGTCTATTCACTAGTTGGTACATTTCTGTGCAGTATTTGACTGCTCTAATAAGGCAGGAAAGACAATGGGGGGAAAAGTGTTTTTACATATTACCCGCAATCATGAAACACCAAGGAGATAACTCAAGAACTGTCAGAAAAGCGAAGAAACCTTTTTGCCTGTCAAGACCTGAACCCAGACAGCTGTCAGTACAGGGTATGCTCTGATCATTTCATCACTGGTAAGTCTAATCAATTTCGAGTTTAGTTTAGCTGTTAGCTGTTATGCTAACCAGGTGTTAACAACAAGACTAAGTTAGCCAACATTAACTAGCTAGCTAAATAGCTTGTAGTCTAGCTATTAGCATGCGTCTCTCTCATAGGCGACGCGTGAGTTTCAAGTTTTGGGGAAGCAATTTTTTCACCATACCTTTATTATAAACATTGCATACATGTATCATCACATTTGCAGACTCATGAAAGCCTACTATTCCTAATGTGATGAGTAGATTGGATAGTTATAATTTATTAGGCTATTAATATAACTTAATCTAATCACTGTGCATGGCTGAGCCCATAGTGGCATAGGCCTATAGGCTATATCAGAAACATTTCTTCTTTCTTTGACCTGGAAAAAATGTGGCTTTTGATAAACACATTTCACGCAATTCTACTTCACTTGATATGACTGGAGACATTAGCAGAATCTTTTTTAATATGACAAATCATGGGGTAGCCTAGGCCTACTCTGCTGACACTTACAAACAGATCAATATAAACGACCTTGTCTTGAATGCAACCATCTAATCTAGGTCTACGAAAAGGGGACACAAATTGTACAATATGACGTCCATCTAGGCTGGAAGAGGACATTATGCCACATTCAAAAGAACTGGGAACTCGGAAATCTAGACTTCCGACTTCAGTGCTTTCAAAACAACTGGGAACACAGGGACAAAACGAGCTCCGACTGAATAAAAAAATTGTTAAATCAGTGGCCATCCAACTTGGAATTTCAAGTCGGAAACTCAGGCATTTTTCTAGAGCTCTGACTTTCCAACCTGAAGATCACTGACGTCATGATTTGAAAGTTCCCAGTTGTCTTGAAAGCACCATTATTGTCCAAAAAAACTCCAGTGGCACTGACCTAATTATAATTTGTTGAGAACTTCATTCATAAGAGGAAGCAAACTGTATGGACATGACAGCAAAGGACAAAGGCCTCAATGGGATATGACAACCTCCTGTGTTGACTATTGGTTGTTCCAGCCCAACAATATATTGAATCTTTATATGACACTAAAATACCTGAATGAATTAAACAATGGTATACTGTAGGTGACATGAAGAAGTGATATTCAAACATCAGGTATGCTTTTCATTTGTTTATGTTCTGTAGGTTAACCAGCTGACCTCTATCAAGACACCAATGTCGACTGTAAAGATGAACGATGCTGCAGCAGCATCAGTTTCTACTTCTACTACTTTGTCATTTTCCAGATATGACAGGAGACATCCCTCAGTTAGACAAAATGGTTGTCATATGCTATGACTTGGTCAATCTGAATGATTCTGTTGTGACGTTTGAGAAAAGAGCACCATCACCTTGTCAGCATGACAAAAGTGCACCCTTAAACCGAATGAAGGTTGTAGCAATAACTACTGACTTAACAGAAACATAGTTTCACAGTAATTTATTTATGTACACATGTACACTACCGGTCAAAAGTTTTAGAACACCTACTCATTCAAGGGTTTTTCTTTATTTTTACTATTTTCTACATTGTAGAGTAATAGTGAAGACATCAAAACTATGAAACAACACATAAGGAATCATGTAGTAACCAAAAAAGTGTTAAACAAAATAAAATATATATTATATTTGAGATTCTTCAAATAGCCACCCTTTCCCTTGATGACAGCTTTGCACACTCTTGGCATTCTCTCAACCAGCTTCACCTGGAATGCTTTTCCAACAGTCTTGAAGAAGTTCCCACATATGCTGAGCACTTGTTGGCTGCTTTTCCTTCACTCTGCACTCCGACTCATACCAAACTAAATTTGGTTGAGGTCGGGGGATTGTGGGGGCCAGGTCATCTGATGCAGCACTCCATCACCCTCCTTCTTGGTAAAATAGCCCTTACACAGTCTGGAGGTGTGTTGGGTCATTGTTCTGTTGAAAAACAAATGATAGTCCCACTAAGCCCAAACCAGATGGGATGGCGTATCGCTGCAGAATGCTGTGGTAGGCATGATGGTTAAGTGTGCCTTGAATTCTAAATAAATCACAGACAGTTTCACCAGCAAAGCACCCCCACTCCATAACATCTCCTCCTCCATGCTTTGTGGTGGGAAATACATACACGGAGATCATCCGTTCACCCACACCACATCCCACAAAGACACAGCGGTTGGAACCCAAAATGTAAAATTTGGACTCCAGACCAAAGGACACATTTCCACCGGTCTAATGTCCATTGCTCGTGTTTCTTGGCCCAAGCAAGTCTCTTCTTATTATTGGTGTCCTTTAGTAGTGGTTTATTTACAGAAATTCGACCATGAAGGCCTGATTCACGCAGTCTCCTCTGAACAATTGATGTTGAGATGTGTCTGTTACTTGAACTCTGTGAAGCATTTATTTGGGCTGCAATTTCTGAGGCTGGTAACTTTAATGAACTTATCATCTGCAGCAGAAGTAACTCTGTGTCTTCCATTCCTGTGGTGGTCCTCATGAGAGCTAGTTTCTTCATAGCGCTTGATGGTTTTTGCGAAGAAGAAACTTTCAAAGTTCTTGACATTTTCCGTATTGACTGACCTTCATGTCTTAAAGTAATGATGGACTGTCATTTGTCTTTGCTTATTTAAGATGTTCTTGCCATAATATGAATTTGGACTTTAACAAATAGGGCTGTCTTCTGTACAAACAATTTCATGTCAGCACAAGGCATGTACACAATCTAGTATAATGATTAGCCTCATACACCTTGTCTACTGGTATGGTTTTTAAATTGAGAACATATAGCTGAACAATATGTAAACAATGTGTGAGTTAAGCTATTCTCTACTTCAGATGCACAATGTCAAGGGTTGCTTTGCACATGCTAATAAGGCTAATGCCATCATACTGTAGGACTGTAGTTCCCTACTTCAGTTCACTATCCAAAAATAAAGGGTTAGATACATGTAAAAAAAAATCTTTCATATATAGGACAGACACTTCAGAACAAACTTCCTTTAGATATTTGTTGGGGGACTGTTGTTCCATATAGTTAATGTTATTCAATGCATTTGTATTGGCTAATAACAGTAAGGACAAATAAAATGTTTCATTAAACAATTTGTTTATATTTGTTTTTGATACTTCAAGTGGTCTAAATATTCAAAATCAAATAGCAAAATGATCATTGGTATGACCTTCTTAAACAATTCCATATAGCTTAGTAGAACTCCCCTTCCCCACCCACCCAGCACGGACAGGGCTTAGATTGTTTAGTGCCAAAATAAGGGGATAGATACATCTTTCCTTTATCTCTCAGATATAGGACAGACATTTCAGAACAAACTTCCTTTAGATTTTTTGGGGGGGACTACCTGTTGTTCCATGTAGTACATCTGTTATTCAATGCTTTTGTATGGGCTTAGACAGGGCTTAGACTCTTATGGGTTAAAGACAATTTATGATTGATCGAAAATGTGGTCAGAGGCTCCGTATGGAGTGTGTGGCGCAATTGTGGAGCCTCTTGAGGCATGCAGAGGCCAAATGTAGCTCCGTACCGCATCGCGGTGCGCCTCCCAAATTTTGTAACAATGCGGAGGGCTCCGTATAGCTCCACATTGACATAATTGGTTCACGGTAGGTGGGGGCGGGAGGTCCTGTATACACACAAACTCACTTCCTTGACAACTTCCTGCTCAACAGCTTTGCTCCACAAATGCCCTGAATTCTACAGAGGCTGTATCACCGTAAATGCTCTACAGTGATATGGCTTCTGAGTAACCCTACGTGCTCAAAGCTGTTTTTTATCGTGGAAAAAGTTATGAAACCTTATTGATGTTTAATATGGATGTCTTTATCATCCTTAGAGTTACACTGAAATTTCCCAATACCTTGCTATAGATTAATCAAAATTAAATTTCTCTCCCATTTCGCAACCATAGGATTGGCCATAAGAGGCAGAATTGATGCCCGCTCCCACTCCAAACTGAAAAATCATATAATTACAAAACATTAAGAACACCTTCCTAATATTGATTCGTCGGGGCATAGACTCTACAAGGCACATGTCCCACAGTTGTGTAAAGTTGGCTGGATGTTCTTTGGGTGGGAAACCATTCTTGATACACATAGGAAACTGTTGATAGTGAAAAACCCAGCAGCATTGCAGTTATTGACACAAACCGGTGTGCCTGGCACCTACTACCATACCCCGTTCAAAGGCACTTAAATCTTTTATCTTGCCCATTCACCCTCTGAATGGCACACATACTGTACATAATCCATGTCTCAATTGTCTCAAGGCTTAAACATCCTTCTTTAACCTGTCTCCTCCCCTTCATCTACACCGATTGAAGTGGATTTAACAAATGACATCAATAAAGGATCATAGTGTTCACCTGGATTCACCTGGTCAGTCTGTCATGGAAAGAGCAGGTGTTCTTAATGTTGTGTACACTCAGTGTATACCCCTGAATGTTATTGTAATGTCTCATAACTGTTTTCTAACCAAAATCTTAAATAGTTTGATTGTTTTCATTCACAGTTGCATTTTTCATGTTTGTGCCACAGCAGCTTAGACCCCAGCTACATTATGGAAGTAAACCATATGGCTATGGTAAACAGTTAACCACTGAACCAAATTGCATTTTCAGATTGTGTATTTTGGGATGAAATAGTGCTGCTAGTGAGTTTTGGATTTCTAATCTCTTTTAACACTAAAAGCTCTATAGGCCAATGGCCGCTAATTTTTGATTTTGAAAAAAAAAAAAAATCTCCCCCCAAAAAAGCAATGTCCTTCTCCTTCCTTGACTTCCTAAATGTTTGTATTTTACATTGCTTATTTGTCAGAATTTTGAAATCACAAACAGAAGAGTAATTTGAGTCTTTTCAGCAGTTTTTTCCCCACAGCTATTCCCAACTTAACCCGCCAAGACAATGCATTGTAGGACGTTAGTACCCAGCCAGGCGCTAATGTGTCTCTCTCTCCTCACTGAATGAATGACAAATGGATGGGCAGTAATTGTGAACGTTACTTCACATTTTAATTTAAATGAGGCCGTAGTTAATGATAAGGAGGGTAAAGAGGTTGATTTCATTTTTAAAGACAATAGTTTAATGATGAGTTT
This sequence comes from Salvelinus sp. IW2-2015, assembly GCF_002910315.2. Lineage (NCBI taxonomy): Eukaryota > Metazoa > Chordata > Actinopteri > Salmoniformes > Salmonidae > Salvelinus > Salvelinus sp. IW2-2015. Next base: position 18,544,281 of record NC_036865.1, read on the forward strand.
GTGTTAGGCCTATTTATCAGCTCTGGTGCTCATGTTTATAGCAAATAATTTGACCACTCGAGTTGATATCATTTTCTTTTATGTTTTACTTTGCAAAAAGGAGCTGTTACGGGACTGTTTTATTTACTATAACTCTATTATTAATCAAATGTATTGTAAAGGAAATGAAACATGCTACGTGTTGCAGTAGGGATTTAGAATAATGCAAAACATATCCTTGACTCTATCCGAGTCGATGAGCGAAGGAAAGCAAACGATGCCAGTCCACCAAATGAATGACAAATGGATGAATGGGTGATAATTGTGCACGTTACTTCACAATCCAATTTAGATTAAGCCTAACTGAATAAGGAGGGCGAAGAGGTGTAATGATGATACAACCATAGTGTAATAATACGTTTGTGTCATGCTTATTTATCATCGTTGGCACTCATGTTAATAATTTGATTGCGCGCCTTGCTTTTACATTTTACCTTGTAAAAAGAAGCTGTTACGATATTACTAATCACATTTATTGTAAGGGAAACAAAAACAAGCTACATGTTGCAGTAGGCCTTTAGAATAATGCAAAACATCTGTGACTCTATCCAAGTTGATGAGCAAGGGGAAACAAACAATACCAGTTAGCCTGCACCGCTGGCCCATTGAAACTACACCCAAACTATACTGAAACTAATTTCACACAAAATAAGAGTTAGCCTTTAGACAAGATTAAAATGACAATAGTCTAATGAGTGACAGTATTATCAGTTGTCAAATTGTAATTGACAGATGCAGGGAAAGGAGCATCACTTTATCAAATCGTCTTTCAGAGTCACATGCAGGTAAAACATTTAGATTTCTGTATAGTATTAGAAAGAGCATATGCTGCAGTTTCTATGACACTTACCTTTGTCAAATAACTCAAAATTCAAGAGGTGCAGCTCTATTTCCAAATGTAACTTTTTCCAAGAATATCTGCGCTGTCCATGCGTTCAGCACATGACCACTCACGTGGCAACATTGCTCTGGTTAACAAGCAGACTAGTAACATAATAAACGTAAGAATCACTATTTTGTCTTCTTTTAAACACATTATCTCATTTACACAATGCGTCTTTAGACTTGCGAATTTTTTTTATAATGGACTTCTTTGTGATGGAGTTGAACTAGTGGTTTTCTGTTTTTACTTATAGCCTACAGTAGAGTAACATAAACTAATAAAAATACTATTTTGTTTTTTAAAATAGTTGTTTTTTAGTTTTCTAATGTTACCTAAGACCTTTATAAACACAACCAAATAATTATTCTTCTGATAGCATATATACAACTGTCGAAAGTTGGCTTTAGGCATACATTTTTCACTAGGACTTTGTAGAATTATTCAAAACATATCCTTGACTCTATCTAAACAAATACCTATTGTTGTTATACTTTTACATGGATATATTTCTTCATGCAATTCATACTTTACAATTGTTTATGGTCTATTTATCAAGCCTTGGTGCTTACAGTATGTTTGTGCACCCTGCAGGTTGATATGCATCTGATGGGTCTGCTAAATGATATTCCCGGCAACGTTCTCTCGCGGGTACTTATAGGCTGAAAGCCATGCAGTTCTAGTGTTAAACATTGGATTTGCCTATTTCTTCTGCATCCGTAGATACCAAGTCTATGTGATTAATGGGGGCTGACCTAGAGCAGTATTCTTTTGAGACAAGGGCAGATCCCGAAGGGGGCCGGGTCTTTTATACAAAATGTCTATTGAGTTCAAATGGTTTGAGCTACAAACTGTTAAAAGCTATCTATGAAAATATGAGACTCTCACGAACAAGCACATGTAACACATGTCATTATAAAGTAAGGGGTTGTTCTACATAGAAGATAATTGGAAATCACATGACATAGTGTTTATAATACTGTAATAAACTCACAACCTTCACACATTTGTCACTGACTGGTTGGATATTAATTTCCCGTTTAGCAAATAATTGATGTACTTAAAGCATTCATATAAATTCATTTTATTAGGTTTATACTTTGGCAGGCCTTATTTTTTATTGCCATTTGTCAATAAAACTAATTTATGCAACTATTTATGTCAAAATGTTTTGTGTTCTACTTGTAGCTCTGGTTGTCCTGAAAATAAAATGGTAAAACACTTTATTGTGAGGCTAAATATAAGGGCTGGACATGCAGATAAATGAAAGTCAGATAAATGAAAAGCCAATTTTTGCTGGAATCTCGGGACTGATAGTGTTGGTGTGCTTTGGGAGAGAGTCTTTGTCGATGTCTCATTTAGTCAGAAAACACCACAGTGCAGTACACCCAGATTAAACGTGCCACTATACGGTACAACCAGTTGCTTTTCCATAATGGTTTACTATTATCAAACATAAGAACAGACTTAAAGCAGGCAGGTAGAGATTCTCAGATTGTCAGTAGCCACTGTGGGGCTTTAGAGAAGCGCCTGTAATTTCAAACTTTGGAGGTAATAAATTGTCTCCTATCTTGATGACCTTGACTGGCAGTGGTGGATTACAGTACTGTGGTTGTAGTTTCCTAATGTCCCGTGATAAATTGTAACATTTTCAATATCTGGCTTTCTATGGGGGGGATACAATATAAATGACCACCTTGGCTTGTCAAGGTAATGTCATTTTTGGATGATTCATCCTATTCATCATTGGAATATTCTCAAGATTGTGTGATGTCATAGTTAAGTCACTGTAAAACATAAATAAGTAGCAGGCAGGATAAATAATAACATGAGACAAGTAGACAGTTGTGATGCTCATGACTTCAAAGGATACAGAGTTGGTGCATGCAAGTTGACGTTACCATGGACTGAAATGATCTTTGCAGGCAGTTCCTGAGCATTGACACAGGGAAAACACATTCAATGTCTCAGGGCCCTCAATCATCATTTATGTCTGTTACTTTGTCAAGATGGTGGATGACTACTTCTTTAGAAAAAAATCTTTACTTGCCAAGAGGTAAATTGATAAGCCACTGATGATTAAAACCATGGCTGAAATGTTGTCCAAGTTGCAATAAACAAGTATGTCCTTGCTCTAAATGTTGTATTGATGCCAAGGACTGTGAAGTGGTTGTGTTCTGTGATTTAAAAGGTATCACTTTGATATGCTATTACGGGCTGCTTTGTAGACGAACAGCGGTGATGACTTGTCTAGCTGAGACTCAGAGCCACTGACATGACAACCCAGGGGTACTATACACCATCCACCCTCCTCTCCCTTCCTGAAGGGATAGCAATAGATAGCTTTTGACAGTTACACTCCCTCAATAATATATATATATATATATATATATATATATATATATATATATAAACTCAGCAAAAAAAGAAACGTCCGTTTTTCAGGACCCTGTCTTTCAAAGATAATTAGTAAAAATACAAATAACTTCACAGATCTTCATTGTAAAGGGTTTTAACACTGTTTCCAATGCTTGTTCAATGAACCATGAACAATTAATGAAAATGCAACGGTGGAACGGTCATTAAGACACTAACAGCTTACAGATGGTAGGCAATTAAGGTCACAGATATGAAAACTTAGGACACTAAAGAGGCCTTTCTGCTGACTCTGAAACACACCAAAAAAAAGATGCCCAGGGTCCCTGCTCATCTGTGTGAAAGTTCCTTAGGCATGCTGCAAGGAGGCATGAGCACTGCAGATGTGGCCAGGGCAATAAATTGTAATGTCCGTACTGTTAGACGACCACGTGTAACAACACCTGCACAGGATCGGTACATCCGAACATCACACCTGCGGGACAGGTACAGAATGGCAACAACAACTGCCCGAGTTACACCAGGAACGCACAATGTGCACAGACTGTCTGCAATAAGCCGAGAGAGGCTGGACTGAGGGCTTATAGGCCTGTTGTAAGGCAGGTCCTCACCAAACATCACCGGCAACAACGTCACCTATTGGCACAAGCCCACCGTCGCTGGACCAGGTAGGACTGAAGAAAAGTGCTCTTCACTGACGAGTTGCGGTTTTCGGATTCACGTTTATCATAGAAGGAATGAGCGTTACACTGAGGCCTGTACTCTGGAGTGGAATCAATTTGGAGGTGGAGGGTCCGTCATGGTCTGGGGCGGTGTGTCACAGCATCATCGGACTGAGCTCGTTGTCAGTTCAGGTAATCTCAACGCTGTGAGTTATAGGGAAGACATCCTCCTCCCTCATGTGGTACCCTTTCTGCAGGCTCATCCTGACATAACTCTCCAGCATGACAATGCCACCAGCCATACTGTCACGGCCGTCGAAAGAACTGGACCAAAGCGCAGCGTTGTGAGCGAACATATTCCTTTTTATTAGGATGACGCCGACAAAAAACAATAAGCAATACAAAACAACCGTGAAGCTTAAGGGCTATGTGCCACAAACAAAGTTAACTTCCCACAAAGCCAGGTGGAAAAAAGGGCTACCTAAGTATGGTTCTCAATCAGAGACAACGATAGACAGCTGCCTCTGATTGAGTACCACACCCGGCCAAACACAAAGAAATAGAAAACATAGAAATAAAGAAACTAGAATGCCCACCCTAGTCACACCCTGGCCTAACCAAAATAGAGAATAAAAGCCTCTCTATTGCCAGGGCGTGACATACTGCTCATTCTGTGCGTGATTTCCTGCAAGACAGGAATGTCAGTGTTCTGCCATGGCTAGCGAAGAGCCCGGATCTCAATCCCATTGAGCACGTCTGGAACCTGTTGGATCGGAGGGTGAGGGCTAGGGCCATTCCCCCCAGAAATGTCTGTGAACTTGCAGGTGCCTTGGTGGAAGAGTGGGGTAACATCTCACTGCAAGAACTGGCAAATCTGGTGCAGTCCATGAGGAGGAGATGCACTGCAGTACTTAATGCAGCTGGTGGCCACACCAGATACTGACTGTTACTTTTGATTTTGACCCCCCTTTGTTTAGAGACACATTATTCCATTTCTGTTAGTCACATGTCTGTGGAACTTGTTCAGTTTATGTCTCAGTTGTTGAATCTTGTTATGTTCATACAAATATTTACACATGTTAAATTTGCTGAAAGTCAACACAGTTGACAGTGAGAGGACGTTTCTTTTTTTGCAGAGTTGATATATATGTCCTTCCTTAATGTTTTGTCAAAGTCAGTGAGTTACAGGTGTGAAATAGTGTAATAGGAAATTATGGTCTGGAAATTGCGTTCACTTATGTTTTAAGGTATTTCGAAGTGTCACTCTTCTTGTTTCCTCCTCCAGAAGAATTGGTCGTTCCAGACTTCAGTGAAAGGCAATGTGGCTGTTAAAGGGATAGTTACAAAATTACACGTTGGTTTCCTTTCCCTGTAAGCAGTCTGCGGACAAGGTATGCCAGAAATCCATGCTTTGGTTTAGTTTCCCTGGCAGTGTTTCTACATGTCAAAATCATCCGAAAGTAAAGTGAAGCTCGACAAAGGCAGTTATAGATGATTTTAACATAATGCACAAAAATGTTAATATCAGTCCCATGATTTGAATGGTATTTGTGCCACAAATGCTAAAACGTTAGTGCCAGGTAAACTAAACCAAAGGGTTCTTTCAATGGTGGATGGATGACTATGTGGACATAAACTGGATGGAGACTGATTACTATGTTGTAGATTTAATCGTCAACTGCACACAGATACAGCCATGCATGAACTGACCTAGTTCCTGTTCTCTCTTTTTCAATTAACTCACATTCCACTATTCACAAAACAGCAAGGTGATTGCTAGCTAGGTAAATACTCAATAACTATTACCATTCCAAACAAATGATTCCACACACTTTTTTACTAACCAACAGTGAAACAGAAAATAACAACTTTCATAAAATATACCTTCAAAGGTATGGATTGCTTTCATACATTTTCCATAGACCGCTTACAGGGTAAGGACACCAACATGTCATTTTGTAATTTGGGTGAACTATCCCTTTAAGAGCATGACTATAGCCTGAAAAGTAGCACTGTGTCATCTTGCCCAAGGGTCCACCAACCCAATTTTATTCCTGTCAAAAGGTCTATCCCTGCTGAGATAACTACTCCCTCTGTCCAACATCTACTCTATTCTTAATATGTACTGTGGTATCAGTCTGTGGTATTGATATCCCTATCTTTCTCTTTGCTTAATGTCTACCCTCTCCCCAGTGTCACCTCTAACTGTATCATCAACTTCTGTAGTGTTAACATTCTCATTATAATAAACCCTAACCACTCTTATCTAGACTCTAGACTCTGGGGAGAGAATGGAGACTAGGGAGAATGGCTAAAGTGACAATAGATGGAAGGGGAAACTCACCTCTTCATCTATTGTCACTTTAGCCATTCTCCCTAGTCTCCATTCTCTCCCCAGAGTCCAAGAATCCACTCTCCCCAGTGTCACAGATGGTAATCCACTCTCCCCAGAGTCACAGATGGCAATCCACTCTCCCCAGTGTCACAGATGGTAATCCACTCTCCCCAGTGTCACAGATGGTAATCCACTCTCCCCAGTCTCACAGATGGCAATCCACTCTCCCCAGTGTCACAGATGGCAATCCACTCTCCCCAGTGTCACAGATGGCAATCCACTCTCCCCAGTGTCACAGATGGTAATCCACTCTCCCCAGTGTCACAGATGGTAATCCACTCTCCCCAGTGTCACAGATGGTAACCTTTAACCTTTGGACCTTCCTGAATTTACTGATGTGAGATGGAAAGGGCTGGACATGACTTGTGCTTGTTATCACCAGATGATTTATTGCCTCAACACAGAACACAGTGATGGCACCAAAAATCTGTTTCCAAGCACAATCCGCCCACCGCTCTTCCCATGATCCATCACTACTACCCAGCTGCAACCCTGCCCACAGTGTTAATCAAAGTGGCCAACTATAATTAAGCATTTCCAATTCTGTTTTCAGCACTAGCATTTTAAACACAAGTATATGTCTCAGCACAGCTATCCAAAAAGAGTCTCTATCTCAATTAGACTAGCCACAATGATAATGAAGGTCGCTGGTGTTGATTGCTTAAGTGGCGTCACTTGGAGGAAGGGAACTCCTCATTTTGGGCACATAAAGTAGTACTACAATAGCAAGGTAAGTGTTAGACATTGAACAGAAGACTCAAATCCAACTCAATTGCAATGCAACCTAGCATGTCCCCATGCTGGTTTTGCGCTGGTTTTGCCATTGCAGCAGAATCAACACGGGGATATTTTGTTATCCCAGAAGATATTATGTGAGCCTCAGTTGAGTTTTAATCCTTTTTAAGGATATATTATTTCATTATTGTATACAACCACTCAGTGTTGGATCTCCCTTAATTATCCATAAGATGTGTTGTTAATCTTTTAATGCAAAGGGACACTGCTTACGTTTAATGTTAGCTCATCATGACTTCCAAATTCATCTTACCAAATATCTACAACATATTATGAGCACCAGGGCAGCACACATTTGTCTGTTCATTATTTATATTGATCAATATGAACAAATCCCACTTAAGAGGGATGTAAGTTGGAAACATATATGAAAAAGTTTCCAACTTTTTGGAAAATTCTAAGATGAATGTTGGATCTAGGGTTTGAAAAATAACTTGCACTCATGCATGAAATAAGGTTCTGTATTTATTTTCTTTGTCAACCTTGTGTTCTGTTTCTTTGTGTTCTTGAACGTATCCCTGTCTTTCATTGTTCATTGATTTCTCCTGTGTTAGTTACTCACCTGGTCTCATCAGCTCCTTATTATGTTCAGATCATTCTGTTTGTGCCTTTGTGTGGTATTGTTCATTTTGACTCCACTAAGCCTTTTCCTAGCTCGTTTGCGAGAACGAGTCCTAGTTTTGATTCACCTGCCTGTTTGCCTACCTGTGTATGACCATTGCCTGCCTGGGACCACGATTCCTGCCTTCTGCGAAGGCGAAATAAACACATGCCGCGCTCTGTCCGTGAATCTACACCTTTTTCTCCCTGAATATTCATTAGAGAAATTGTGCTAGCCTTCCAGCTGACCTTTGTACTGTATGTATTAATTTCTATGAAATACTTTTTGAATGAAAGGCATGTTGATTGTAGAATTAGCCCTGTCTCAAGAATGGGACTAATAACTCAGATATCAGTGCAGTTATAAAGTAAATACAAGCTCAGCACATACACAGTGTATTGGCTTGTGGTTGTTTCTAGCGTGGATATGAACACATTTTCATTCAGACAAGAATGAATGAATAGTACGTTGCTCACCACCTACTCTTCTTTTGATTGTCGTGTACACAAAGATGCACCATCTTGTCTTGGTGATGGGATGCAACCAATGGATGCGATCAGATGCAACCAGCGGTGCAAAATTTCCCAGGAAATCCATAGAGTTCAGGGCAATGTGAAGCTGTGAAGACCCAAAAGGATGCGGTGATGCCTGTCTTGGTCAAAGGGGTCCCGGGAGTTTATCTTGGTTACTGTTCAGTCTTATCATTCCTCCTCTCTGACTGTAGAGCAGCCACTGTTGGCCTGTCTTCTCCCAGTGCCCCTGTATGTGACTCTTCAATTCCCTTTTCTTCACAATAACATCATGACAAATTGAGCCTGCCATTGAGCGATCTATCATTGCCTTACATCTCATCCTCCTTTGCCCTCTGCTCTCTCCCCCGCTCCTTCTTGCTGAGATTCTCTAGTTGTTCTTTTTCCAACAGATGGATCTTAATGTAATCACCTTGTTGCAGGAGAACTTTCCTGCATGCAAGAAATGTAAAACTTGTAGTGTATTTCTAATTTCAGAATTAAATGTTTTATCAAACCCCCCAAAAATGGCCATTAATTATAATCTACATAATAATTCACCTCTCCTGTTGCTGCAGGATTATTTTCCTGCTGTAGCAAACTGGCTCAAATTAAGATTCTACATCTGTACTTTCTTCAAAATGGTTTCATGTGTCGCCCTCTGTGCTTTGTATATTTCCCGTTCAATATTCTGATATTATTTTGACTCTCGTCTCCTTTTGTATCAAACTTTCTCATACCCCTCTCTACCTCTCTCGCCCTCTCTCTCTCTCTCACTCTACCTCTCTTTCTCTTGCTGTGTCTCTCGCTGTATCTCTCTTACTGTCTTTCCACATACGTTACTGTATATCATACCACTCTCTACCTCTCTATTTCTGTCCCAGTTTCACCACATCTCTATTTCATTCTCTCTCCCTCTCTCGTCCTCTGTCTCAGCACCCTCTTTGGCCTCAAGAAAACATGATAAGACAAGGTCAATCTCTTTCTCACTGTATAAGATGTGGTATTCATCATCGTGCACGCTGTAACCTGGGGAGAGGCTGACATAAAGGGAGTAAAAAAGACACACAGATTTAAAAAAATGCAGACATTGTGGAAATCAACCTTTGGCCTCCATTAGTTTCAGCCTTCACCATTCTGAGAGAAAAAAACTATTTACTTCCCCAAAATGTTAAAGTCCATTATACTCGTTCAAGAATAATGGATTTTTGTTTCCATTTATATCTGAGGTGGGTGTCCAGTGTCATATAATTCTACCTGAAGGGAGTCCTGAGGATATTATCAATACCCTACCATGTGGTGTAAATATTGATTTAACCTCTTTCTAATAAAGCAGGAGTTGCCTATCTGCATGATATAGACAGTCAAGTTGTTAGTTGCATAGTCCAGTGTATAAAAATATGAAATTAACATTCTCCTATGCTGTTTATTTCTCAAGAGGGGAGCTATAATCAAGAAAAATGACTGTATATTCAAGTTCTGGTATTAAAATGGAAATGGCTGCAGTTGGAAAGCTGTTCACATGATGGATTGCTATTACTTATGGTAGTATGAATCATATGGGGAAGTAAAATAACTTTTCATAAATAATTTGCCTTTTCTTAAGTAATCTCTTAGAACTGCGTGAGAGGCCTGTTTCATACTGTTCATTTAGGGGAAAGGATGTGGCCAAAAGCATGATCTTAATAGGGCAGGGGACACTTCAGTGACATATGTTATGGCTTATCATCATTAAGTTGTGATGATGGTGATTTGTAGCAGTAGAAGCCATTTTGACATCTTTATTTTGTTCTGTTTCACCCTTAGACATACCTGTTATACTAACTGTACTGCCCCCCATGTGTCCCCATTGATTATGGCTTCCAGGTATTGTTTATGGGAAGGAACTAGTGCACCAGGGGGCAAAGACAATTTTCAACCATCACCAGTACATTACAGTGATATACCAATTTGTTTTTGTTGAAAATGTATATCACTCAATGGGATCTCACTGGTATACAACCACCATTTTCATCCATTAAGTCACATACAGTGCCTTCAGAAATTATTCATACCCCTTGACTTATTCCACATTTTGTTGTGCTACAGCCTGAATTCAAAATGGCTCAAATCATTTTTTTTCTCTCACCCATCTACACACAATACCCCATAATGACAAAGTGAAAACATGTAGAAATGTTTGCACATGTATTGGAAATTAACAAAAATCTAAAGTCAAGGGGTATGAATACTTTCCAAAGGCATTGTACCTGGTCCCTATTTTAGAGATATCTGTAATATCATAAATCCTCTTTCATAAAGGGAGGGGTAAATGTCACCCCGTCCTATATCACAGTGTTCAGTACAGATAAAGAATGGACATGTTTTTAACACAGTTCAATGGACAACATGAACTCATGTCCGGTGAATTGAATTTGTGCATCTCCATGGCGATAACCAAAAGGTATTCACATTTTGACAGAGGGTGATACATTTTCATGGATGTGTGTGATTTCCAAACATCCTTAGTGTTACCTCTTGGACACCTTTTCTTTATTTTTTGCACCAGGATGGACCTTCATAGTCAGCACCAGTGGCGGATTTAGACGCCCATGTCGACTGCTGAGGGCAGCCAAGGGCGCCCGCACAATTTTTTTTGGAATGGTGACATTTGCGCGATCGGTTTTCTATCGCTCATTTGCACGTCACGTCAATGATATCATGTCACCATGATAGAATGTGGGTCAATTAACCTTGTGGGTGCCCTGATTCTAGTTTGTGAGCTAGGCAGGCTACTGCCTGGGAAGGTCTCCCATTCAGAAGTACAAGATGGGGAGGGGAGCGGGGGTAGGTTGACCTCAGGTCTCCCCACTGGAAGCCCGAGGTAGGGGGAGCGGGGTAATATATCAAATAGCGCACCTCTAACTTTGTACAGTACTAATGCAATTAGTGAAATCAGTTACACTACGAAATGCTACCAAAACCCCCCACAATTCATTCATAATACTGTGAATATATAGTTTCACAGACATATTGTTGCATTTTTTTCTGGTTTGTGCGAAATCGTGAAGAATAATATAAAAGCAGTCTGCACACCACCAAGGTGAATTGGTTTAGTCTTGACTCTTGGTTGACAGTGTTGGGGGATGGGTAATGTAGTCTTGACTCTTGGTTGACAGTGTTGGGGGATGGGTCATGTAGTCTTGACTCTTGGTTGACAGTGTTGGGGGATGGGTAATGTATTGATGCTCAAGTGCCAAATCAACACAAATTTGTTTCTATTTGTCTTTGTTACTTATTTTTTTAATATTTATGAATCTTATTTTTGAATATATTTATATAGCTTTAAATGTTAAGATTATTTATTTGTGTTGTTCCAAATGTCTGAATAAAAATTACAGTTAGTGCAGAATGGTGCTTTTTTTGTTCTCAAGTGGGAGACTCAAAGTAAGAGTTTTCAGGGTAATTGCTAATCCAACCATTTGGAAAACAGATATTTGGTCCCTTACTACTACATACTCTGAGCTCTTAGGAAAAAGGTAGAATCAGTTGAAGGTCACTACAGCTACGGAATAAAATAAAGACTTGCATTAGATAGTGCAAGTCGTGAGATCTACTCTCTACCACCAGCTTTGATTCTTCTATTGATGTTTAAAGTCTTTGTCAGTTATTTCTTGTTAGTTAAATCATTCTGTGAAATTTTTCTCAAACATTGCTGTATCAGAGACCATAAGATCCCTATGCAGAGGCAATATAACACTACACCAAAACGCCAAATGTAATTCAGTCATATCATAACTAATTGTACCAACATCTTAATTCCCCGAAATTACTCTAATTTGATAACCCTCCGTTATTTAAAAACTGGGAGCTTTCCCAGAGAATCTCTAGAATCAAATGATGCTCATTTTCACTTGGGTATGGCTGCTTTGTAAGTAAATGAAGATGAGCTGTGCTTAGCGGATGATTGAAATCCTTAATTGGTCTCCATGAAACTCTGATTCCAAGCCTCATGTGTGTGAGAAACACTGTAAATGCTGACTGTGTGAGCCAGAACTTAAATTCAGATTTATCACACTCAGTATATAAAAGTAAGCTTAGACTGTGATACCTTAAGTTCCCTTAGGTACCTTAAGCTACTTGTAGGCTACGACTGTGATTATGGCTTGTCTTTGACGTTTATTTGACATTGTTCAATCTGTGCAGGCAGTTCATAAGCATTAGCGTCACGTTCATTGAAAGGATCGGACCAAGGCACAGCGTGCGTAGACATTTACATTTACATTTAAGTCATTTAGCAGACGCTCTTATCCAGAGCGACTTACAAGTTGGTGCATTCACCTTATGATGTCCAGTGGAACAACCACTTTACAATAGTGCATCTAACTCTAAGGGGGGGGGGGGGTTAGAAGGATTACTTTATCCTTGTACCTAGTATTTCTATAGAGGTGGGTTCAGGTGTCTCCGGAAGGTGGTGATTGATTCCGCTGACCTGGCGTCGTGGGGAGTTTGTTCACCATTGGGGTGCCGAGCAGCGAACAGTTTTGACTGGGCTGAGCGGGAGCTGTACTTCCTCAGAGGTAGGGAGGCGAGCAGGCCAGAGGTGGATGAACGCAGTGCCTGTTTTTGGGTGTAGGGCCTGATCAAGCCTGAAGGTACGGAGGTGCCGTTCCCCTCACAGCTCCGTAGGCAAGCACATGGTCTTGTAGCGGATGCGAGCTTCAACTGGAAGCAGTGGAGAGAGCGGAGGAGCGGGGTGACGTGAGAGAACTTGGGAAGGTTGAACACCAGACGGGCTGCGGCGTTCTGGATGAGTTGTAGGGGTTTAATCGCACAGGCAGGGAGCCAGCAACAGCGAGTTGCAGTAATCCAGACGGGAGATGAAAGTGCCTGGATTAGGACCTGCGCGCTTCCTGTGTGAGGCAGGGTCGTACTCTGCGAATGTTGTAGAGCATGAACCTACAGGAACGGGTCACCGCCTTGATGTTGGTTGAGAACGACAGGGTGTTGTCCAGGATCACGCAAGGTTCTTAGCGCTCTGGGAGGAGGACACAATGGAGTTGTCAAGCGTGATGGCAAGATCATGGAACGGGCAGTCCTTCCCCGGGAGGAAGAGCAGCTCCGTCTTGCCGAGGTTCAGTTTGAGGTGGTGATCCGTCATCCACACTGATATGTCTGCCAGACATGCAGAGATGCGATTCGCCACCTGGTTATCAGAAGGGGGAAAGGAGAAGATTAATTGTGTGTCGTCTGCATAGCAATGATAGGAGAGCCATGTGAGGATATGACAGAGCCAAGTGACTTGGTGTATAGCGAGAATAGGAGAGGGCTAGAACAGAGCCCTGGGGGACACCAGTGGTGAGAGCACGTGGTGCGGATACAGATTCTCGCCACGCCACCTGGTAGGAGCGACCTGTCAGGTAGGACGCAATCCAAGCGTGGGCCGGCCGGAGATGCCAACTGGAGAGGGTGGAGAGGAGGATCTGATGGTTACACAGTATAAAAAGCAGCCGATAGGTCTAGAAGGATGAGAGCAGAGGAGAGAGAGTTAGCTTTAGCAGTGCGGAGCGCCTCCGTGACACAGAGAAGAGCAGTCTCAGTTGAATGACTAGTCTTGAAACCTGACTGATTTGGATCAAGAAGGTCATTCTGAGAGAGATAGCAGGAGAGCTGGCCAAGGACGGCACGTTCAAGAGTTTTGGAGAGAAAAGAAGAAGGGATACTGGTCTGTAGTTGTTGAACATCAGAGGGATCGAGTGTAGGTTTTTTCAGAAGGGTGCAACTCTCGCTCTCTTGAAGGCGGAAGGCGTAGCCAGCGGTCAAGGATGAGTTGATGAGCGAGGTGAGGTAGGGGAGAAGGTTCCGGAAATGGTCTGGAGAAGAGAGGAGGGATAGGGTCAAGCGGGCAGGTTGTTGGGCGGCCGGCCGTCACAAGACGCGAGATTTCATCTGGAGAGAGAGGGAGAAAGAGGTCAAAGCACAGGGTAGGGCAGTGGGAGCAGAACCAGCGGTGTCGTTTGACTTAGCAAACGAGAGATCGGATGTCGTCGACCTTCTTTTCAAAATGGTTGACAGAAGTCATCCGCAGAGAGGGCGAGGGGGGGGGGAGGGGGAGAGGATTCAGGAGGGAGGAGAAGGTGGAAAAAGAGCTTCCTAGGGTTAGAGGCAGATGCTTGGAATTTAGAGTGTAGAAAGTGGCTTTAGCAGCAGAGACAGAAGAGGAGAATGTAGAGAGGAGGGAGCGAATGGATGCCAGGTCCGCACGGAGGCGAGTTTTCCCCATTTCCGCTCGGCTGCCCGGAGCCCTGTTCTGTGAGCTCGCAATGAGTCGTCGAGCCACGGAGCAGGAGGGGAGGACCGAGCCGGCCTGGAGGATAGGGAGAATAGAGAGTCAAGGATGCAGAAAGGCAGGAGAGGAGGGTTGAGGAGGCAGAATCAGGAGATAGTTGGAGAAGGTTAGCAGAGGGAGAGATGATAGGATGGAAGAGAGAAGAGTAGCGGGGGAGAGGGAGCGAAGGTTGGGACGGGCGATACCATCCGAGTAGGGGCAGTGTGGGAAGTGTTAGATGAGAGCGAGAGGGAAAGGATACAAGGTAGTGGTCAGAGACTTGGAGGGGAGTTGCAATGAGATTAGTGGGAAGAACATCTATAAAGATGAGGTCAAGCGTATTGCCTGCCTTGTGAGTAGGGGGGAAGGTGAGAGGGTGAGGTCAAAAGAGGAGAGGAGTGGAAAGAAGGAGGCAGAGAGGAATGAGTCAAAGGTAGACGTGGGGAGGTTAAAGTCACCAGAAACTGTGAGAGGTGAGCCATCCTCAGGAAAGGAGCTTATCAAGGTCGAAGCTCTTTGATGAACTCTCCAAGGGAACCTGGGGGCGATAAATGTAAGGATGTTAAGCTTGAAAGGGCTGTAATGTGAACAGCATGGAATTCAAAGGAGGCGATAGACAGATGGGTCAGGGGAGAAAGAGAGAATGTCACTTGGGGGAGATGAGGATCCCAGTGCCACCACCCGCTGACCAGAAGCTCTCGGGGTGTGCGAGAACACGTGGGCAGACGAGGACGCCAGGTCAGCTGACGCCAGGTCAGCGGAGTTGACGCCAGGTCAGCGAGTCAATCACCACCTTCCGGAGACACCTGAAACCCCACCTCTTTAAGGAATACCTAGGATAGGATAAAGTAATCCTTCTAACCCCCCTTAAAAGAGTTAGATGCACTATTGTAAAGTGGTTGTTCCACGGGATATCATAAGGTGAATGCACCAATTTGTAAGTCGCTCTGGATAAGAGCGTCTGCTAAATGACTTAAATGTAAAGTAATGAGGAGAGAGCGTAGGAGTAGCAGTGTTATCTGTGGTAATCCATGTTTCCGTCAGTGCCAAGAAGTCGAGGGACTGGAGAGAAGCATAGGCTGAGATGAACTCTGCCTTGTTGGCCGCAGATCGGCAGTTCCAGAGGCTGCCGGAGACCTGGAACTCCACGTGGGTCGTGCGCGCTGGGACCACCAGCAGCGGCACCGCGGTGTGAAGCGTTTGTGTGGTCTGTGCAGAGAGGAGAGAAGAGGGATAGACAGACACATAGTTGACAGGCTACAGAAGAGGCTACGCTAATGCAAAGGAGATTGGAATGACAAGTGGACTACACGTCTCGAATGTTCAGAAAGTTAAACTTACGTTGCAAGAAATCTTATTGACTAAAATGATACAGTGCTGCTGAAGTAGGCTAGCTAGCAGTGGCTGCGTTGTTGACTTTAGTTTGAAAGTGTAGCTGGCTAGGTAGCCTCGGTAACTGGCTAGGTAACCTAGACAATTACTCAAAACTACACAATTATCTTGACAGCAAAGACAACTATGTAGCTAGCTAACACTACACTAACCAAGGTCGTTCCGTTGTAATGTAATGTAAATGTATAGTCTCTCAGTGCTGCTATTCGGTAGACGGTAGACGTTGGCTAGCTGGCTAGCTGCTGGCTAGCTAGCAGTGTTTCCTACGTTAAGAGGGACGACAAATAGCTGGCTAGCTAACTTCGGTAAATTACGATAATTACTCTAAACTAAACTACACACTCTAAACTACACAATTATCTCGGATACGAAGACAGCAAAGACAACTATGTAGCTAGCTAACACTACGCTAATCAAGTCGTTCCGTTGAATGTAATAGTTTCTACAGTGCTGCTATTCGGTAGACGTTGGCTAGCTGGCTAGCTGCTGGCTAGCTGCTGGCTAGCTAGCAGTGTTTCCTACGTTAAGAGGGACGACAAATAGCTGGCTAGCTAACCTCGGTAAATTACGAAGACAGCAAAGACAACTATGTAGCTAGCTAACACTACACTAATCAAGTCGCTCCGTTGAATGTAATAGTTTCTACAGTGCTGCTATTCGGTAGACGTTGGCTAGCTGGCTAGCTGCTGGCCAGATAGCAGTGTTGACTACGTTAGGACGACGAATTACGATAATTACGATAGTTACGATAAACTACACAAATTATCTTTGATACAAAGACGGCTATGTAGCTAGCTAAAAAGAATTGCTAAGATCAGACAAATCAAACCGTTGTACTATAATGAAATGTAATGAAAGTAATACTACCAGCGGCGCGAGATGTGAAATGCGACCACTCGCTCCAACCCGGAAGTAAGGTCTAGAGTTTCTACATTCTTTAATAGTGAATTAGCAACAAAACAACAAAGAATCTAACAAACGTGCAGTATTGCAGTGCACAAGGCAACTATACAAAAACAAGATCCCACAACACAAATGAGGCAAATGGCTACCGAAATATGATCCCCAATCGGAGACAACGATAAACAGCTGTCTCTGATTGGGAACCATATCAGGCCAACATAGACATACAAAAACCCCTAGACATACAAAATCTAGCGTACCCACCCTAGTCACACCCTGACCTAATCAAAATATATAGAAAAACAGAGATATCTAAGGTCATGGCGTGACAGTACCCCCCCCCCCCCAAAGGTGCGGACTCCCGGCCGCAAACCTGAACCCATAGGGAAGGGTCTGGGTGGGCATCTACCCTTGGTGGCGGCTCCGGTTCTGGACGCAGCCCCCCCTCCTTACAATGATCCCTCTGCTTTTGTGGAGCCGGACCGTGGATCATCGCCAGAGGCTCTGGACTGCAGCTCGTCGCTGAAGACTCTAGACTGCAGCTCGTCGCCGGAGACCCTGTACCGGGGTCCGTCGCTGGAGGCTCCGGACCGTAGACCGTCTCAGGAGGTTTCGGAACGTGGCCCGTAGTTAGAGGTTCCGGACCGTGGCCCGTCGTTGGAGGTTCCGGACTGTGAAACGTTTCCGGAAGCTCTGGACTGGGAACTGTTGCTGGAAACTCTGGACTGTGGAGGCGCACTGGAGGCCTGATGTGTGGGACCGGTACCAGTGGCACCGGGCTGATGACACGCACCTCAGGGCGAGTGCGGGGAAGAGGCACAGGACGTACTGGACTGTGGATGCGCACTGGAGACCTGATGCGTGGGACCGGTACAGGTGGCACCGGGCTGATGACACGCACCTCAGGGCGAGTGCGGAGAGGAGGCACAGGACATACTGGACTGTGGAGGCGCACTGAAGATTTGATGGGTGGGACCGGTATAGGTGGCACCAGGCTGATGACACGCACCTCAGGGAGAGTGCGGAGAGGAGGCACAGGACGTACTGGACTGTGGAAGCGCACCGGAGACCTGATGCGTGGGACCGGTACAGGTGGCACTGGGCTGATGACACACACCTCAGGGCGAGTGCGGGGAAGAGGAACAGGACGAACCTGACTGGGGACACGCACTTGAGGGAGAGTGCGAGGAGCCGGAACAGGACACACCTGACTGGAAAAGCGCACTTGAGGGAGAGTGCGGGGAGTTGGCACAGGACGTACTGGGTTGTGAAGCTGCACTGGAGACCTGGTTTGTATAGCCGGCATCAATTGTTCCGGAACTTTTACACACGTTTCAGGACGAGTACGAGGAACTGGCACAGGTGGCATCGGACAGCTAACACGCTCCTCAGGGCGAATGCCGTGCATACTACGCCAAACCAACAGCTTTCTTTCTTCACTCTCCTCCAATTTGATCAACAACTCCTCGAAGGTCTCTAACTCTCCCCTCCGTTCACTCTCCTCCAATTTGTCCAATAACTCCTCGACAGTCTCTGACTCACCCCTCAACTTCGCCGACTGCTCCATGTGCCCGCCCCCCCAAAATGTATTGGGGTTTCTGTGGCCTACCTCCCCGACGTCGTTGCTGTCCTCTCATGCTCCTAGGCGACTCCCGCCAAGGAAGGCGATCCTGTCCTGCCAGGATATCCTCCCAAGTCCAGGATCCCTTCCCATCCAGGATCTCTTCCCAAGTCCAGGATACTTCCTCTTCCTGGGCACGCTGCTTGGTCCTTTGTTGGTGGGATCTTCTGTCATGTTCATTGAGAGGATCGGACCAAGGCGCAGCGTGCGTAGAGTTCCACATTCATTAATAGTGAAACTTACAACAAAACAACAAAGAATCTAACAAACGTGCAGTATTGCAGTGCACAAGGCAACTATACAAAAACAAGATCCCACAACACAAATGAGGGAAATGGCTACCTAAATATGATCCCCAATCAGAGACGACAATAAACAGCCGTCTCTGATTGGAAACCATATGAGGCCAAATAGACATACAAAACTCCCTAGACATACAAAAACCCTAGACATAAAAATCTAGCGTGCCCACCTAGTCACACCCTGACCTAACCAAAATATATAGAAAAACAGAGATATCTAAGGTCAGGGCGTGACAATTAGTTATAGTTTAGAGGGCTTATGAGGACATGGCATATAAGGTTTGCTCACTTTTTATTAAGATCTTTGTTGTGTGTGTGTGTGTGTGTGTGTGTGTGTGTGTGTGTGTGTGTGTGTGTGTGTGTGTGTGTGTTGTGTGTGTGTGGTGTGTGTGTGTGTGTGTGTGTGTGTGTGTGTGTGTGTGTGTGTGGTGTGTGTGTGCTTTACTGTAGCGAGGGAAAGTCGTGCTCAGGATCTATGGTATTCTCATTAACTCACCCACTCACCATACACTCCCTCACTCACTCAGGTCACATGGTCTGGAAAACCTCCTGGCCCTAGAAGACATTGGAAACACGACAAGAAGTCTAACTCCTCAACCCTGTCCTTTAGCTTAAGCATACTCCTAACTTGGAAATGTCCAGGGATCATGCAAACAATGCAGAAAGGATAGCAAAGGCAATTTTCAGTGTGGTTTGTTACAATATATTTTTTCCAAGACCCCCACTTAAGACTTGCTAATACACTAATACTGCACACTATCCGCTCAACCCAAAGTGCTTTGCATGATGGCTGTTCCACGCTCCTTCTCTTAAAACCAATCAAAACAGTTAGGCATGTAAGTCGGCCCCTAATTTTGAGAAGTAGAGTACAGTAGTCCCCTCCTATTGTAATGTTTTTAGAACAGACATATAGTTTAAGGCAACACTATAGAAGAAAATGGGATGTCATGTGCCACTTTCCTTTTTAATATGCAGGAATCAGTATGTCAATGTATGTCACTTGACATTTGTTTACATTTATGCCATTAAATATACTTGTAGGAAGGTGAGATGGACAAACTACCTTTTGGAAGGGGGTATAGTTGGATGGAGGGATGAAGGCTTTGTGGGCGATGGAGAGATGGTTGAAAAGGGAGAGCATTCTCTCCAGGATGCCCTGTAGACTCTCCTCCAGATACTGTACCTCTCTCCAACAGGCCTTTTCATTCCCCCATTCAAAAAGCTGTAATTGCATCATTTTTCAAGGCCCTTGCCTCTGTCTGGGGACTATGCTGGCCCCATTAATCAAACTAATGGAGAAGTAAGTGATTTCAAAATATAGGCTTTGATCATGTTTCCCTCAGCCCACCCTCCCATCACTCACTTTCCTCTGTCTCGTCGTATGCCCCTCATGTATGCGTGCTGAAGCGTTTTTATCGAGTCTATATGGGTTGTCATTAAAAGGGAGATCATATGGTATGCTATGCTTTGACAGCACCATGTTTCTCTGGCTTGATGGGAGTCTTTTCCGTGGTTGTACGCTGTTGCATAGGCTTCACAAAATGACTGTCCTAAAAGCACAGTGCAATATTAAAGAGCATAATGTCCCCGGGAGCCACAATTCAGACCCTTTTATTGATCATGATGAGAAAGGTTGAATGAAAGTGCTCCTCAGGTGTATTGAAACGTTCATTGCTAGCTATAAAGCCTTGTAGTCATAACTTACGGCCTCTTCTAGAGCATACTGGAAATTAGATTCTGCACAAGCAGGCATTGGACCACAGTTCAAGAAAAACTATATATCCTCTCTCTCTCTCTCTCTCTCTCTCTCTCTCTCTCTCTCTCTCTCTCTCTCTCTCTCTCACACACACACACATGAAATAGATACTGGATGGCCACTGTTTTGCAAGCTCTGACCCAACTTTACTATTTTGTGATTCTTTTGTCGTTTGTTTACTTTACTTTCATGAAATGTGACCCACAGCCTCGATTCGGTACTATGTAGCAAAATGTTTAAAAAACATTTTTTTTACATTGGATAAAAGTAGAGACACAGAGCTACAAAATGGTATATCATACACTGCAGTTGAGGAACAATGGGAAAGTAATTCTACTTTTAAAGTTGATAAACTTATAACCCTACTTTTGAGAAAATGGCACTAGAATATTTTGGTATACCTACTGGAGAGCTCTTCTTTGTCGACACCCATTCAGCATCGTTTACACCCTCTTAAACCTTAGCCCCACCCATCTCTTTAAGGATTCACGTGAGGCCATGTGCTAAACACAGGGAGTAAGGTAGTGTAATAAACAACCTAAGATTATGACTAAAAGTGGTGAAAGTAGTAGCCTACAATAAGGAAAACCTCCAGGTAAAAATAGACTTGATCTAGTACCTTGATTATATCTTAATCTGACTTTGGTGCAGGTCATGTTATTCTTCACATTACAGTCTCTGGTAAAAACACACTATATCAAATCAAATCAACATGTATTTGTCACATGCACAGGATACAGAAGGTGTAAACAGTACAGTGAAATGGTTACTTGCATATTTGCATTGGAGCAATATCAAAAATATAAAGTGCCCAGAATATTTTAGAAAATGTTATAATTATTAGATGATGCCTACCCAGACACACTTGACTAAATTGATGGGTCATGTGAAAGAAATGCTGTAACCAACCCCCAGCCACATCTAGCTAGGTGGATGGGTCATTATTGTCTAGACATGTACACATGCTCATGAAATACACCCCCAGAAACACATACAGTGGGGCAAAAAAGTATTTAGTCAGCCACCAATTGTGCAAGTTCTCCCACTTAAAAAGACGAGAGAGGCCTGTAATTTTCATCATATGTACACTTCAACTATGACAGACAAAATTAGAAATAAAATTCCAGAAAATCACATTGTAGGATTTTTTATGAATTTATTTGCAAATTATGGTGGAAAATAAGTATTTGGTCAATAACAAAAGTTTATCTCAATAGTTTGTTATATACCCTTTGTTGGCAATGACAGAGGTCAAACGTTTTCTGTAAGTCTTCACAAGGTTTTCACACACTGTTGCTGGTATTTTGGCCCATTCCTCCATGCAGATCTCCTCTAGAGCAGTGATGTTTTGGGGCTGTTGCTGGGCAACACGGACTTTCAACTCCCTCCAAAGATTTTCTATGGGGTTGAGATCTGGAGACTGGCTAGGCCACTCCAGGACCTTGAAATGCTTCTTACGAAGCCACTCCTTCGTTGTCCGGGCGGTGTGTTTGGGATCATTGTCATGCTGAAAGACCCAACCAAGTTTCATCTTCAATGCCCTTGCTGATGGAAGGAGGTTTTCACTCAAAATCTCACGATACATGGCCCCATTCATTCTTTCCTTTACATGGATCAGTCGTCCTGGTCCCTTTGCAGAAAAACAGCCCCAAAGCATGATGTTTCCACCCCCATGCTTCACAGTAGGTATGGTGTTCTTTGGATGCAACTCAGCATTCTTTGTCCTCCAAACACGACGAGTTGAGTTTTTACCAAAAAGTTCTATTTTGGTTTCATCTGACCATATGACATTCTCCCAATCTTCTTCTGGATCATCCAAATGCTCTCTAGCAAACTTCAGACGGGCCTGGACATGTACTGGCTTAAGCAGGGGGACACGTCTGGCACTGCAGGATTTGAGTCCCTGGCGGCGTAGTGTGTTACTGATGGTAGGCTTTGTTACTTTGGTCCCAGCTCTCTGCAGGTCATTCACTAGGTCCCCCCATGTGGTTCTGGGATTTTTGCTCACCGTTCTTGTGATCTTTTTGACCCCACGGGGTGAGATCTTGCGTGGAGCCCCAGATCGAGGGAGATTATCAGTGGTCTTGTATGTCTTCCATTTCCTAATAACTGCTCCCACAGTTAATTTCTTCAAACCAAGCTGCTTACCTATTGCAGATTCAGTCTTCCCAGCCTGGTGCAGGTCTACAATTTTGTTTCTGGTGTCCTTTGACAGCTCTTTGTTCTGGCCATAGTGGAGTTTGGAGTGTGACTGTTTGAGGTTGTGGACAGGTGTCTTTTATACTGATAACAAGTTCAAACAGGTGCCATTAATACAGGTAACGAGTGGAGGACAGAGGAGCCTCTTAAAGAAGAAGTTACAGGTCTGTGAGAGCCAGAAATCTTGCTTGTTTGTAGGTGACCAAATACTTATTTTCCACCATAATTTGCAAATAAATTCATAAAAAATCCTACAATGTGATTTTCTGGATTTTTTTTTCTCATTTTGTCTGTCATAGTTGAAGTGTACCTATGATGAAAATTACAGGCCTCTCTCATCTTTTTAAGTGGGAGAACTTGCACAATTGGTGGCTGACTAAATACTTTTTTGCCCCACTGTGGCTAACTTGATGGGTCATTTGAAAGATAGGCTATAACCACCCCACAGCCACATCTAAGTGGATGGGCCTCTACAGAAGGTGTAAACGGTACAGTGAAATGGATACCTGCATATTTGAATGTGCATAAGGGCACTACAGATAGTCCAGATGACTGGGAACTCGCCCCCAGTGATTAACTGGTCCGTCTGTACCATGCATGAACAAGGGAATCTAAACTCAGCAATTAAAGAAACGTACCTTTTTTCAGGACCCTGTCTTTCAAAGATAATTCGTAAAAATCCAAATAACTTTACAGATGGAGGGTTTAAACTCTGTTTCCCATGCTTGTTCAATGAACCATAAACAATTAATGAACATGCACCTGTGGAACGGTCGTTAAGACACTAACAGCTTACAGATGGTAGGCAATTAAGGTCACAGTTATGAAAACTTAGGACACTAAAAAGGCCTTTCTACTGACTCTGAAACACACCAAAAGAAAGATGCCCAGGGTCCCTGCTCATCTAGATGAATGTGCTTTAGGCATGCTGCAAGGAGGCATGAGGACTGCAGATGTGGCCAGAGCAATAAATTGCAATGTCCGTACTGTGAGACGCCTAAGACAGCGCTACAGGGAGACAGGACAGACAGCTGGTCATCCTCGCGGTGGCAGACCACGTGTAACAACACCTGCACAGGATTGGTACATCCGATCATCACACCTGCGGGACAGCTACAGGATGGCAACAACAACTGCCTGAGTTACACCAGGAACACACCATCCCTCAATCAGTGTTAAGACTGTCCGCAATAGGCTGAGAGAGGCTGGACTGAGGGCTTGTAAGGCAGGTCCTCACCAGACATCACCGGCAACAACGTCACCTATGGGCACAAACCCACCGTCGCTGTACCAGACAGGACTGGCAAAAAGTGCTCTTCATTGAGGAGTCGCGGTTTTGTCTCACCGACCATCACCCCGATGGTCGGATTCGCATTTATCGTCAAAGGAATGAGCGTTACACCGAGGCCTGTACTCTGGAGCGGGATCTATTTGGAGGTGGAGGGTCCGTCATGGTCTGCGGCGGTGTGTCACAGCATCATCGGACTGAGCTTGTTGTCATTGCAGGCAATCTCAACGCAGTGCGTTACAGGGAAGACATCCTCCTCCCTCATGTGGTACCCTTCCTGCAGGCTCATCCTGATATGACCCTCCAGCATGACAATGCCACCAGCCATACTGCTCGTTCTGTGCATGATTTCCTGCAAGACAGGAATGTCAGTGTTCTGCCATGGCCAGCGAAGAGCCCGGATCTCAATCCCATTGAGCACGTCTGGGACCTGTTGGATCGGAGGGTGAGGGCTAGGGCTAGGGCCATTCCCCCCAGAAATGTCCGGGAACTTGCAGGTGCCTTGGTGGAAAAGTGGGGTAACATCTCACAGCAAGAACTGGCAAATCTGGTGCAGTCCATGAGGAGGAGATGCACTGCAGTACTTAATGCAGCTGGTGGCCACTCCAGATACTGACTGTTACTTTTGATTTTGACCCCCCCCCCCTTTGTTCAGGTACACATTATTACATTTCTGTTAGTCACATGTCTGAGGAACTTGTTCAGTTTATGTCTCAGTTGTTGAATCTTGTCATGTCCATACAAATATTTACACATGTTAAGTTTGCTGAATATAAACTCAGTTGACAGTGAGAGGACGTTTCTTTTTTTGCTGAGTTTATATTTGGAGAGCCTGTTTCTGTCCTGCCCTTGACTTTGGTGAAAGGCATGTGATGTCCATGCCCTCTTCATCGCAAAACTCCCTGATCTTCTCAGAATTTTATCTTTGTCTAGTTGTTTCCAGTCCTGTTGCTGCTTGTACAGGCAGACCATCTATGTGCGGAAGGACGTCAGCGTTCCGCAGCAGCTGAAACCTGGTCCCGACTGAGTCCGAACGCTCCTTGGTGACAACAACACCAGGCTCCAGAGCATCAAAGCTGTAAAACAAGAAAATATAACAATTTAAGAAGACATTACAACCTTGCATAACATCAATTCACCTCCAAAGTTTAGATAATAAGAATAACCTCATACAATGCAATGAAAATAATATTCACCTGATGTGCTGGTACTGCTTGAAATGTGGCAGCGGCCTGAAGTACGGAGTTAGGTATTGTTGCCGGCCATTGCTTTACACCAGCGCCGTATCATCCTCCAGTCCAACCAGCTGTGGGATGTTGACCCCTGTCACAGTGCTGTCCTTCACAACACCAGCAATCTCAGACAAAATGTTCACTCTGGTCTTTCTGATGCGCTGCTTGATGAGGCCGAAGCACCAGTTAGGGGGCACACCACCATGTGATCAGGAAGTGAAGGTCCAGACTGTGGTGGAGCTTGTGCATGGTCCACCAGGCACAATACCTGAGCAAAAACGTGTTCTTGTTTAAACATAGATGGGACCTGGCTGCATAGGGTCAGAAGGATAGCGCACCTGCAAACAACAACAAAAGAACATTAGAGAAATGTACATTAATTGTCAGTCTACACAGGTCATTGAAAGACGTATACTGATTCTCATTTATAAAAATGGGAAGCAGGCTCGCGTCAGGGAGTCAAACTGAGACCAATGTCTATTTTGCAGATAAGCCCTGAATTACAGAAATGACTGAAAATACACACATCAATATAAATACTAAATGCAAGCAGGAAGAAAAACACTGTCATCAAAAAACAAACACATTCAGCCGTAATAAGGTCCTCAATTAGTATTAAGGAGGAAATGTTGCTTACCTGTTGAGCAAAATCAAAGCTGTAATGCATCCTTTTGTCTTTGCTTGCTGGGTCAGTAGGTCCTCCCAGAGGTAACCATCTTCTGGTAGACAGGCCGCTCACTCAGAACAAGCAGGAGATACTGCTCTTGCTTCTTTAGCTTGGCTGATTTAACAGCTTCTGACAGATTGGCATATCTGAAGACCTGATAGTTGTTCCTCTGGCACTGCCAGCACAGGTCTGTCATGGGCTTAGTGTTTGAGATGTGGGGCAGCAATTTTCTCCACAGATTCCTGAAGGAAGACAGAACGACTGCACGTACCTCTGAAAATAATGTAAGATCAATAAAAGTAGTGTCAATCATGTTGGAGGTAAATTAAATAATACATAACGTGTTGTTTATGCTAATAAATACCAAATGTTGTCATCGATTCCTTGTGCCACACCGCTACTATTGTCACCTGAGATGTCAGCAACTTTCCACCAAAGTGTTTGTGTCCTGGGTGGCGTCCTGGTAATACTATTGCATTATCCTCTCCGTAGTTGTTGATGAAGTTCACAACTCGCTGCAAGTACTCATGCTTCAGGTGTAACTTGTGCTTGGGCTGGCTCTCTTTTTGATGGGAGGCATTAGACCATTCTCCTTGTATGACTGGTGGAGGAGAGTCAGGCCACTAGCCGAAAGGGTCAATATCAGGGAATATCTTTATCTATATATATCCGGATGAATGACATTTTATTAGAAATAAGGATACGCAGATACGCATGTCCTTCGTTTCATATATTGAGCTAGGATATTCTCCGTAAATATTCTGCATGCATTCAATCCGAACCTCAGAAATCTCCCTTCTACCGTATGAGTCCAAGGAGATATCTGGGGTGAGATCCCTTCAAGGCACGCCCCTGATGTGCATGCACCACTTACATATTTATAGAATATTTGTGTCAACATGCTGACATATCTAAGCCTTTATACATAGGCATGAACGAATCCACATACCTTCAGAAATGTCTCATACCTGTAGTCTTTACCTGATCATTTATGGATCTGTATTTCTCCCAAAATTCATCATTTAAATAGATATCCTTACGTGATATGTAATATTCATCCTTATACACTACCGTTCAAAAGATTGGGGTCACTTAAAAATGTCCTTGTTTTTGAAAGAAAAGCTAATTTTTTGTCCATTAAAATAACATCAAATTGATCAGAAATACAGTGTAGACATTGTTAATGTTAAATGACTACTGTACCTGGAAACGGCAGATTTTTTATGGAGTAGCCACATAGGCGTACAAAGGCCCATTATCAGCAACTATCACTCCTGTGCTCCAATGGCACGTTGTGTTAGCTAATCCAAGTTTATCATTTTAAAAGGCTAATTGATCATTAGAAAACCCTTACATTAGCACAGCTAAAAACTGTTGTTCTGATTAAAGAAGCAATACAACTGGCTTTCTTTAGACTAGTTGAGTATCTTCAGCATCAGCATTCGTAGGTTCGATTACAAGCTCAGAATGGCCAGAAATAAAGGACTTTATTCTGAAACTCGTCAGTCTATTCTTGTTCTGAGAAATTAAGGTTATTCCGTGCGAGAAATTGCCAAGAAACTGAAAACCTGGTACAACGCTGTGTACTACTCCCTTCACAGTACAGCGCAAACTGGCTCTAACCAGAATAGAAAGAGGAGTGGGAGGCCCACTAAATGTAATTGCTCAAATATACTTAAGTATCAAAAGTATAAATAATTAGAAATTCCTTATATTAAGCAAAACAGATGACACCATACTATTGTTTTTTAATTTAAAGAAAGCCAGGGGCACACTCCAACACTCAGACATAATTTACATATTAAGCATGTGTGTTTAGTGAGTCCGCCAGATCACAGGCAGTAGGGATGACCAAATCAAATCAAATCCAATTTTTATGTATACCTTACAGTGAAATGCTTACTTACAAGCCCTTAACCAACAATGCTTTAAAAAAAAGAGTTAAGAAAAAAATAGAAAAGTAAAAAAATAATACTAATAATTCAACAGCAACAGTAAAATAAGCGAGGCTATATACAGGTAGCAGTACAGAGTCAATGTGCGGGGGCACCGGTTAGTCGAGGTAATTGAGGTAATATGTACTGTACATGTAGGTAGAGTTAAAGTGACCGTGCATAGATTATAAACAGAGAGTAGCAGCAGTGTAAAAGAGGGGTCTGGGTAGCCCTTTAATTAGCTCTTAAGGAGTCTTATGACTTGGGGGTAGAAGCTGTTAAGAAGCCTTTTGGACCTCGACTTGGTGCTCCAGTACCGCTTGCCGTGCGGTAGCAGAGAGAACAGTCTACGACTAGGGTGGCTGGAGTCTTTGACAATTTTTAGGGCCTTTCTCTGACACCGCCTAATATAGAGGTCCTGGATCCATATCCTGTCATAGGAAATGTCCATGTGTTTGACATTCGGTGTAATCCAGTCAAGTTGTTCCACACCGATCTCAACAAACCATTTCTGTATGGAACTCGCTTTGGCAAGGGGACATTGTCATGCTGGAACAGGAAAGGGTCTTCCCCAAACAGTTGCCACAAAGTTGGGAGCACAGAATCGTCTAGAATGTGATTGTATGCTGTAGCGTTAAGATTTCCCTTCACTGGAACTATGGGGCCTAGCCGGACCATGAGAAACAGCCGTAGACCATCATTCCTCCTCAACCAAACTTTACTGTTGGCACTATGCATTTGAGTAGGTAGTGTTCTCCTGGCCACTGCTCCAGAGTCCAATGGCAGCAAGCTTTACACCACTCCAGCCGACGCTCGGCATTGCACATGGTGATCTTAGGCTTGTGTGCGTCTGCTCTGCCATGGAAACTAATTTCATGAAGCTCCCAACGAACATTTGTTGTACTGATGTTGCCTCCAGAGGGAGTTTGGAACTCGGTAGTGAGTGTTGCAACCGAGGACAGACGATTTCCATTCTGTGAGCTTGTGTGGCCTACCACTTCACGGCTGAGCCGTTGTTTTTCCTAGATGTTCCCACTTTAAAATAACAGCACTTACAGTTGACCGGGGCAGGTCTAGCAGGGCAGAGATTTGATGAACTGACTTGTTGGAAAGCTGGCATCCTATGACGGTGATGCGTTGGAAGTCACTGAGCTCTTTAGTACATTCTACTGCCAATGTTTGTCTATGGAGATTGCATGTCTTGTGCTCGATTTTAAACACGTCAGCAATGGGTGTGACTGAAATAGCCGAATCCACTAATTTGAAGGGGCGTCCACATACTGTTGATCATGTAGTGTAAGTGCATGGGTCTCTATTGTCTAGACCTGTTCACATGTTCATGAAATAAAATAGCTGGCCGTAATCACCTCCAGACACACCTGGCTAGCTCGATGGGTCATGTAATCAACAATGTTGGTTGCCGTTTCTTCCTCATCACTGTCATTAGAAGACTATAATGTCTGGTTCAATTCAAATGTTTTTACCTAAATCAAGGATTTCCTAATTGTCTGATTCACTTTCAGAGTCAGAGAGTCAGCATGGCACGACCGTCCTCCAGAAAGTTGTCCATCACAACTTTTTCCCGCTGATATTTGTCGATAGCACCTGCTAAATTCAGGGCAGCAATGTTGTTGAGAGCCGTAGCAACACTTTTGCAGTTCTCGATATCTTACAAAATTCCCAGGGTAGCAAGGATTATCTACTCATACTGAGCTGCTCATGTTATAGACAGAAGCATGCTACATAGCAGACCAATCTGAACTCATCTCTCGTTATGTCCAGCCCATCCGTTATCTCAGCCAATCATGGCTAGCGAGAAGGAACCTGTCCTTTTCCATGCCTAAACCAACTAGGCTTGTAATTTTACCATTTTATTTTTATTTACAGAAGACATTTCTGCCGAAAGACGAATTTTGATAAAAAATGAAAAGTTTACGTTCAAATGCCTCTCCTTTGTAGTGCGGTGCAACATATGCCTAGCTTGCTGAAACGGGTCACCAATGTATCCGCTATAATTTCTTACAACTGACAATAACTTTTGAACATCTGATCGGCAGTTTCTTTACCTCAATTCCGGCTTCAACTTCGACTTCGACTCATCTGCCCTGGGCTCTTTTTGTTATTCCGACCCGATTTTAGGGCTACTCGATAGGAAATGCCAACGTTGCAGAGGCAAGAGAGGGGTGATCCTGGCGAGATTAAGGCAAAGGGAGAACAGGCCACCTCTTCCCTCCATTCTACCGGCCAATGTACAGTCACTTGATAATAAGATGGATGCCCTCCAATCACGGATTCTCGAATCTGCAATATTCTCTGCTTTTTTTAAACATGGCTCTTAAACAAGATACCCCCATGGCCATCCAACTCGATGCACTCTCCAATCACCGTGCGGACAGGACAGTGATGTCGAGGAAATTGAGGGGGGAGGGGTTTGCCTCTTCATCAACAAAAACTGGTGTGCTGACTTGAGCGAGGCGGAAGTGTCGTTCCATTGTTCACCTTTCTTCGAATACCTGTTGGTCAAATGCAGACCCTTCTTCCTGCCGATGGAGTTTTCAGCTGTTATTGTTACTGTTGTAAACATTCTACCTCAGGACAAGAAGAATAACAAGCTGGCACGAACGGTACAAGGCTATAACCAAGCAGGAAACCTTTTTGGGTTCTATGTAGAACCCTTTCCACAGAGGATTTTACCTGCAACCAAAAAGGGTTCTCCTATGGGGACAACTCAAGAACCCTTTTTGTCACGCCTGCTCCCGCTCCCCCTCACTGGCGCTCGAGTGTGCCAGGCTACCCGTCATCATACGCACCTGTTACCATCATTACGCACAGCTGCGCTCATTGGACTCACCTGGACTCCCTCACTTTGTTGATTGTCCCTGCATATATATCTGCTCCTCTGTTGTTCCCAGTAGTAACATTGTTTGTCGTGTCTTGGTTATGTACAGACGCTGTCTCATTGCAGGTCTGTCTATATTAAATGGTTCATTCCCTGTACCTGCTTCTCATCTCCTGGGTTGGGCGTTACACTTTTGGAACAATTTTTTCTAAGAGTGTAGGGCTGGAGAAATGTAACCACT
Source organism: Salvelinus sp. IW2-2015 (assembly GCF_002910315.2). Classification (NCBI taxonomy): domain Eukaryota; kingdom Metazoa; phylum Chordata; class Actinopteri; order Salmoniformes; family Salmonidae; genus Salvelinus; species Salvelinus sp. IW2-2015. The sequence goes on from NC_036865.1 coordinate 18,575,219, forward strand.
CTCAAATTCATAGACAGCTATGGATGCAAGGACTGACCATCCTTGATATCATAATTGTAGTTTTAACCATGTTTTGAGGCTATGTAGTGTTTGTTTACATTGACTTTGTTTGCAGACAGAGTGAAACAAGCTTATATTTTGTGTTCTGATGGGTTGCGTCAGCTGAACTAAGCTCATGAGGCATTCATACGATATTTTCTTCAACAATCAATGGGTACGTTTCATTAATTTAGAAGTAAAAAAATGGATGAAGCCCCTTTAAGGTGTGTTTGAAAGATCTTCTCCAGTCTACTTTCTGACTGACATGCTTTTGGCAAGTCACCTGAAAACACCTGAATACATTAAAAACAACCATTTTATCCTATCATTTTCCATTCCAAAGGAGAAATTAAAACAAAAACACTTAAATATCAGCTATGTCTAAGGGTGTTATCTGTGGATTTGGTTTGGCATTTTGCTGGCAATGTGCTATCACCTTGCCTATTCTCTCCTAAAACTCCCTGCTTGGCCAACTGTCAGCTCGGTTTCATATTACCAGTGGGAAGAACTCTAGTTTTCACACTCCCACTCTCCTCCAACACCCACAACTGGTACTGTTCACATTAATATCAGCTTAATGTTGAACTTTGGTCCCCCACCCTGCTACATCATTGCCTCTGTACTTGTTAAACCCACTCATCCATATGTAGCAAAGCCCACTATCCATATGGACACCATGTCTTCTCTGGGGAAGCAGAACAACTAGACCTGAAGGCCACACTGTGTTGATCTATAGTATATGATAGTTTAATTTAATCTGGGGGACATTTTAAGAGAGCGAAGCAGAACATCATGTCCTCAGTCTACCTGTTCATCATTCAGCATAATGGACACTACTCTTTAGTACCTGCATCTTAATGTTCCTTTCGTTCAACCAATATTGGGTGTTTTTCCCACCGAAATGGCCTTGTTTGTGTTATTGCCGACTATAATGGCTATTTTGAAGTAGAGTTATTCAGTGCTCTGTTCTAACTCCTCTTAGCACTGTCTTTATAGGTGTGATGGAAGACACTATAGATGGTTCATACACAGGTGGTTCAAAGGAAGTGTTGGAAAGGAGAGAGAAAAAGAGGTGATGGGGACGCCAGGAGTCGTCTGAGCCTCAGGAGTCTGTCTGACGCTGTTCTACTCATCACATCCTGACAAGGCTGTCACAATTTAATAGCACCTTCCCTTTTCCCTCTGTGCTTCAGCTGCTTTGTTTTTCCTCTGCCTCTCCTGACAGCTCTATGTGGTGCATTGACTTCTTGGCAGTCTCACTAGTGAGAGAGTGTGAGTGTGTGAGCCCGTAGCCTGCGGCAAAGATTAGAAGACTACCTGTGCCTACCTGGTGGGTAGTGTTGTCTCCTCAGAGGCAATGTGAGAACTGGCCCCCAGTGCATGATGGGATTGAAAGGCTTCGACAGCCACGAGTTTTCTACAATGACACAGCAGCACAGGGGGGCTTTGAATCCCCGACATCACTGCAATGGAAAAACTCCCCAATGTTGCCGCTTTTGTATCTTCACCGACACAACCACATGAGGCAAGTAGGCACGTCTTCATGCTGATTAAATGTAGGAATGGAGTGAGACTCTAAATTGGTATTAGTCAAAACTTTTCTATTTCATTAGCTATACCAGTGCTGTTCAACTTTCTGCAGACCAAACTCGTTGTCCATTGGGAATCTATCCCATGCCATTCTTCACTGAATGCTGTTATTAGTTGTGTCATTTAGATAGAGTAACAACCTTTAGATTACTGTTTATCTGCCAAAAGCTTTTTTAAGAGGCTTCTTATGTGTATTAGCCCCCCCCCCCCCCCCCCCCCCCCCCCCCCCCCCCGGCAGTTTCAAATGAGAAGATGTCTTTGTACCTCTGATACGTTATTCCAGAGTAATGGCTTAAAATAGGGAGAGTGCCTGGAACAATTACAAGGATCAACTCACCTGAAAGCACTCCACCAGTTCTGTATACTGATGGTAAAACATTTAGTTTTAGCCTGTTGTTTTTTCTGTTGTCTATGCTGCTGCTGTTGGTGCTTTGTGGCAGTAAATGCTCATGATTACTTTTCTTGTGAATCGTGAATGACTCAGCGTGTTTGTTTGAGGCTTGCTGAACGACCATTTCATTGGTCACGAAGATGAGGCCTTACATGTAGGTATGTACAGTATGGAATCACTATATGTGATATCAGCATCATATTTATTGGGTAATTGAGTAACACTTGTAACTACCTTCCCTATATGTAGCATATGTCCTTTTCAAATGAATTACAGATGAACACAAGGTATTGAGTATTAATGTGTTAACCCATCAATTATGCAATAAAAATTCAATTGAGGTAGCATCATAGATTCAGAACCTAAACCCCTTGCCGCGTGCAATGCAAAGTTTATGTGCCAGCTGTATGAAAAAGCACCTTGTTGATGTGTTATGTAATGTCTATCTTCCTACTGTGCCAAGACACTTTACATGTTTATCTTTGAGGTAAGTCTAACACTTTACAGGTTTTCTTGGAGGTAAGTCTGACACTTTACAGGTTATCTTTGAGGTAAGTCTAAGACACTTTACAGGTTATCTTGGAGGTAAAGTCTAAGACACTTTACAGGTTATCTGGAGGTAAGTCTGACACTTTACAGGTTATCTTGAGGTAAGTCTAAGACACTTTACAAGTTATCTTTGAGGTAAGTCTAAGACACTTTACAGGTTATCTTGGAGGTAAGTCTGACACTTTACATGTTATCTTTGAGGTAAGTCTGACATTACAGTTATCTTGAGGTAAGTCTAAGACACTTTACAGTTATCTTTGAGGTAAGTCTGACACTTTACAGGTTATCTTGGAGGTAAGTCTGACACTTTACAGGATTCTTGGAGGTAAGTCTGACACTTTACAGGTTATCTTTGAGGTAAGTCTGACACCTTACAGGTTATCTTTGAGGTAAGTCTGACACTTACAGTTATCTTTGAGGTAAGTCTGACACTTTACAAGTGTTACTTTGAGGTAAGTCTGACACTTTACAGGTTATCTTTGAGGTAAGTCTGACACTTTACAGGTTACCTTTGAGGTAAGTCTGACACTTTACATGTATCTTTGAGGTAAGTCTGACACTTACAGGTTATCTTGGAGGTAAGTCTGACACTTTACAGGTTATCTTGGAGTAAGTCTGACACTTTACAGGTTATCTTTGAGGTAAGTCTGACACTTTACAGGTTATCTTTGAGGTAAGTCTGACACTTTACAGGTTACTTGAGTAAGTTTGACACTTTACAGGTTATCTTGGAGGTAAGTCTGACACTTTACAGGTTATCTTGGAGGTAAGTCTGACATTACAGGTTATCTTTGAGGTAAGTCTGACACTTTACACTTTATCTTGGAGGTAAGTCTGACACTACAGGTTATCTTGAGGTAAGTCTGACACTTTACAGGTTATCTTGGAGGTAAGTCTGACACTTTACAGGTTATCTTGGAGGTAAGTCTGACACTTTACAGGTTATCTTGGAGGTAAGTCTGACACTTTACAGTTATCTTGGAGTGTAAGTCTTTAAGAAGCTTACAGGTTATCTTTGAGTAAGTCTGACACTTTACAGGTTCCTTGAGGTAAGTCTGACACTTTACAGTTATCTTGGAGTAAGTCTGACACTTTACAGGTTATCTTGGAGGTAAGTCTGACACTTTACAGGTTATCTTTGAGGTATGTCTGACACTTTACATGTTATCTTGAGGTAAGTCTGACACTACAGGTATCTTGGAGGTAAGTCTGACACTTTACAGTTATCTTGGAGTAAGTCTGACACTTTACAGGTTATCTTGAGGTAAGTCTGACACTTTACATGTTATCTTGGAGGTAAGTCTGACACTTTACAGGTTATCTTGGAGTAAGTCTGACACTTTACAGGTATCTTTGAGGTAAGTCTGACACTTTACAGGTTATCTTGAGGTAAGTCTGACACTTTACAGGTATCTGGAGTAAGTCTACACTTTACAGGTTATCTTGGAGGTAAGTCTGACACTTTACATGTTATCTTGGAGGTAAGTCTGACACTTACATGTTATCTTGGAGGTAAGTCTGACACTTTACAGGTTATCTTGGAGGTAAGTCTGACACTTACAGTTATCTTGAGGTAAGTCTGACACTTTACAGGTTATCTTTGAGGTAAGTCTGACACTTTACATGTTATCTTGGAGGTAGTCTGACACTTTACAGGTATTCTTGGGAGTAAGTCTGACACTTTACAGTTATCTTTAGGTAAGTCTGACACTTTACAGGTTATCTTTGAGGTAAGTCTGACACTTTACATTTATTCTTGGAGGTAAGTCTGACACTTTACAGGTTATCTTGGAGGTAAGTCTGACACTTTACAGGTTATCTTTGAGGTATGTCTAAGACACTTTACATGTTATCTTGGAGGTAAGTCTAAGACACTTTGTTAAAATGCAGCGTATGTTCTTGTTGCTACAGATCAGCAAGTTCGACTTGGCATTGAAGTCAAAGCAGCACACGTTTCACACCATTAAATAAAGAATTGTACAAAAGAGGGGTGCTAAACGACTGCGGTCATAGGTATGAGAAGATCGAATTTCAATATTGAAACTATGTTGCAAATGTAGAGAGACAGACAGCAACGTTTGTACAACCCCCCATTGTTGCAAACCAAATGTTAGGCTAGAAGCAAGGGGAAACAATGTCTAGATGCCTTTTACAGTGGAGATCAAGTTAATGAATTGGCTGGATGGGCTGATGGGAAAGTGGATGACCAGGGATTTCTCAGATGGAACAGAAAACAAGATTCCCATTTTTGCATCATAAGCTTACCTGTGCTAAACACGTTTTTTAGTATAGCTTAGAACGCGTCTTGTTCGGACCGACCCATTGTAGAATGATGTTTATCGATTGCTCTGTGTTTGATATACAGCCTTTCTCTTGTCGCTTATGCAGAAATGATCCTTAATAATGTGCTTGAATGGTTACAAGGCACACATGGTAAAGACTTTTGTTGTGGCATGCCTAAACAGTCATATCGGTATCCAATCTACCCACAAACACGCAGCAATCAGGGGGGGAAGCCTCAGTGACTTGTCGGCTCAGTGTTTGAGATGCAGTTTTCTGACTGTGTGCGTATCAGAGGAGAACAGGGCTTCTGTTTCACCACCATGATTTATCACTATTGTGTTTCATTGATGGAACATTTGTTATTGTATTATCGTCCTTTTTGTTTCCACTGCTCCTGTTGTTTATCATGAGAGGGGCTTTGGTTTTCATTTTGAGGCTGACCTGCCAACAGACAGGTCTCTTGTTACTGCATTGAGAGCAGAGCATTAGGGATTCAGCTCAGGTGTAGCGTCACTAGCTACAAGCTGAGGGGAAGAATGCCAGAATGCAATGACAGATGGGAGCAGTGATTATGTTTAATGTCACGTGCACATTCTTCATGGAAGGCCTGGGTGGTCTGGAATACTGACAGGGAAGGACGTGGGTTGTCACCACAAGTAAGATATCACATACGGTGCCTTCAGAAAGTATTCGCACCCCTTGACTTTTTCCACATTTTGTTGTGTTACAAAGTGGGATTAAATAGATTTAATTGTCATTTTTTGTCAATGATCTACACACATTCTTTTAACAATGTTTGGGTCAACATACACGTTAGTCCAGCTTCTCTCACACGAATGCCATAAAAAACGAACACTCGTTCCTCCATATCAAACGTGAATCTTCATCACTGCCAGCGGGTTGTCCTGACTTCCTATGTGCCAAACATTTCTGCTCTTTCCCAATCTAAAAGTGCAATTAGAAGAAAAGCCCTTGTGTGTGTTTCTTATGTTCAAAAGAAAAGGTGTAAGACAGGAAATAATTAAATGAATAGATATAGAACAGAATGGCCATAATGATGGTCATTATGGCCAAACAGTTCTATTTTTGTTTCATCAGACCAGAAGACATTTTTCCAAAAAGTACTATAGCTTTTTTATGGCGGTTTTGGAGCAGTGGCTTCTTTCTTGCTGAGCGGCATTTCAGGTTATGTCGATATAGGACTCGTTTTACTGTGGATATAGATACTTTTGTACCTGTTTCCTCCAGCATCTTCACAAGGTCCTTTGCTGTTGTTCTGGGATTGATTTTCACTTTTCGCACCAAAGTACGTTCATCTCTAGGAGACAGAACGCGTCTCCTTCCTGAGCGGTATGGAGGCTGCGTGGTCCCATGGTGTTTATACTTGCATACTATTGTTTGTACAGATGAACGTGGTACCTTCAGGCATTTGGAAATGACTCCCAAGGATGAGCCAGACTTGTGGAGGTCTACAATTTTTTTTCTGAGGTCTTGGCTGATTTCTTTTGATTTTCCCATGATGTCAAGCAAAGAGGCACTGTGTTTTAAGGTAGGCTTTGAAATACATTCACAGGTACACTGACTCAAATGATTTCAATTAGCCTATCAGAAGCTTCTAAAGCCATGACACCATTTTCTGGAATGTTCCAAGTTGTTTAAAGGCACAGTCAACTTAGTGTATGTAAACTTCTGACCCACTGGAATTGTGATACAGTGAATTATAAGTGAAATAATCTGTCTGTAAACAATTGTTGGAAAGATTACTTGTGTCTTGCACAAAGTAGATGTCGTAACCGACTTGCCAAAACTAAAGTTTGTTAACAAAACATTTGTGGAGTGGTTGAAAAACAAGTTTTAGTGACTCCAACCTAACACGGAACCCAACCTGCTACGCGCGTGCGCCATCGTGCGCTATCGTGCATACATTTATTTTGTCCCCCTACACCAAACGCGATCACGACACGCAGGTTAAAATATCAAAACAAACTCTGAACCAATGACATTAATTTGGGGACAGGTCGAAAAGCATTAAACATGTATAGCAATTTAGCTAGTTAGCTTGCACTTGCTAGCTAATTTGTCCAATTTAGCTAGCTTGCTGTTGCTAGCTAATTTGTCCTGGGATATAAACATTGAGTTGTTATTTTACCTGAAATGCACAAGGTGCTCTACTCGGACAATTAATCCACACATAAAACGGCCAACCGAATCGTTTCTAGTCATCTCTCCTCCTTCCAGGCTTTTTCATCGTTTAACTTATATGGCGATTGGCATCTAAACTTTCATAGTTTTACCATGACAACCGGCAACATTTCGTCTTTCAATCACCCACGTGGGTATAACCAATGAGAAGATGGCACGTGGGTACCTGCTTCGATAAACCAATGAGGAGATGGGAGAGTCAGGACTTTCAGCGCGATCTGTGTCAGAAATAGAAAGGAGTTCTATTTTAGCCCTTGGCATCGCAGATGCTTGTTGGCACGCGCGAGCAGTGTGGGTGCAATAATTGAATAACATGGATTTCTAAATATATTTTGCGACGCTCGTGCACGCGACGTGTCCGGTCTGGTCAGCATGTAAGTGTATGTAATCTTCCGACTTCAACTGTGTGTATATGTTTACATTTTTATTTTATTGATTTCTGACCGTTTTCTAAGTCAGAAGACATCCAACCAGAGTTTTCTAGGACCGTGTATTAGTGTGTCCCCCAACACTACTACTGTACATTAATAAAATATTGCCCTCTTGCTGGGATTAAGGACTAAAACCATAGCCAAACAGTGCAAAACGACTGTCAGCTCAACTTTAAAGCACTTCAAATCAAATGTAATTTTCATAAAAGTGATTTATAAGATTATAATTGTGTTTGTGCATTGTTTTTTATACCAGTCTTAGGAAGAGTAATCAATCCCAAATGTCTGTCCCCTGTAATGAAATAGTTGAATAGCCCTGCACTAAGTTACATAGGCGTTTATCACTATACTAATGGAGATGAGTAGGCTCAGGTCTGAGCTCGTTTCCACAGCAACAGAGGACTATAGGAGATAAGGCCAGGGTCCCAACCATTGTGAGTATTTCATGAAGGGCCTCATTACGGCTTGGGTGCCTTTGTAAGACTGGCACAGAATTAAACAGTGAGCTTTTGACAACTCATCCTGGTCTATCCTTTCAAACGACTGTCTGATCTAAAGTTCTCCTGAACCCTTGGGATCACTGAATGGCTTCATTCCATAGAGAGATCCTCTCATTACTATATAGCAATACCAACGACCTATGTTCCAATTACTAGTAATAATGGTTGTGCCATGTCACAGCACATCATTACAAAACAGTTCTTACACAGACTCTACATTAATATGATAGGAGTAACACAGACACACCAACACAGTTCACGTGGCATAGAAGCACCATTTATTTTATACCTAGCCTAGTATCCTAATGTTTTGATATGTGTATTCTTTTTACCAACAGTACTTACAAAAAGTTCATTATAACATGTTGTCAGAGTAAGATGGATTTTTGCCTGTTGAATGCTCCAAATGAGGTGGAATACCTCTTAGCTCAAGGTGGAGACCATAACCCTTTATTCCAAGAATATTCTAGGAATATAACAATAACCTCCCTGGCTGGATTTATAAAGGTCCTTCAGTAAAATACATAAATTAAGATCATTATTATACTATTATTATTATCATAGATTATAATTATTATACTTCCAACATTAAGCCTACTGTACTGTAATGTGCCAGATAACAAATAAATAAAGAAGTAAACGTGTTAAACTTTATAAATTGTTGTTTGAGTCTAGACTGTGTATTCATGCAAAAAAAAGATTCACAACAGATTCCTAATTTGAGCTAATAAGAAACTTTAAACAGTTTGATTGACAGCATATTGGAAAGCAAAACATGTTATTTCCACAATTATTGCCAATTAGACCATTTGTTTTGCTAATTGCCAATAATGAAGGGAAACTGTGCTTGTCTCTATGTGTGAAACAAAGAAAAATAAACATTTTCCCTGCTCTTGGCATGTAGTTTAATAAACTCTGAGAACAACAAATGTTGCTGCTGAAATGCATCTGCTCTGACACTAACTGGAAAGTATGCAGCAGAGTTGTGCCCTTTCCCTTTTGTTTAATCAGGTCTCCTCTCAACCATGGGATGCAGTGATCCATTTTCATTTGTACGCATAATTACTTGTTGCACTTATTGACCAAAAGCAAAACATAGACAGCCTGAGTGATTCTGGCTGTGTTTACAGATTAGACAAACAATCTTGCAGGGTTTTGTTTTAATACTCAAACAAGGGATCCACAAGACACAGAGACATTTAGAATGTACAGTACATTGGCTGCATTTACATAGGCAGCCAAGTTCTGATCTTTTGCCCAATTAGATCTCATTAGTCAATAGACCAATTAGTGGAAAAGGTCAGAATTGGGCAGCCATTGCATAGTGAATATGGACACAATTGAGAATTCCGTACCATTATATTCAATGTCAAGGTGTTTCATATGTAATGTTGTAGCTTCACTCACCAACCTTTGGGAATTAATCTCAGTGCATTATTCCATAAGGAGGTCAAATAGATACAGAATAGCCCAATGGGCATATGGGAGTTACCATCCAACTCTGAACATATCCAACGAGAAATATTTGCTTTGCTGAGACCTTATATCCTCAAACGCTCAAATCCGCCGAACAGTAATTCCCTTTTTAAATCATGGAGTTCTATATTATGTTCTTCTTTGTGTTGACTAGGTGTAAAGACAAGCCTCAGGGCCCTCACTTATGTCACTAGATCTAACTGTGAAACTCAGTTACATTAACATTATAGCATATAATCATTCTCTGATGTTGCTTCTCCTGAGTATGCATTTTATGCCAAAACCGTATTTCTCTACAAAGCTTAATTTAGAATAATTTCCTCAAGTGGATGGAAAAATGTTAAACACAACTGAATTCTCGACAAGATGTGTTGCTGAGATGTGACCTGTAGGTCACAAGTTCTTGTTGTTGCCATAGTGTGATAACGTGTGAACCTAATCAAACTGACAGTATAAAGGACAAACCACATAATGATGTGTGAGTCCTAGTTGAAGTTCTATTGACAAACAGCTGTCAATCCCACACAGATAATTTGTCCCCCAAAAAGTCCATGAACCTCATAACGTCAAATTCCTGGTGCGACTAAGGTCGACGTTGTTTACAATACTGTTGCTATTGTTGGAGCTGAACTGAGGCTAAACTAGGAGGACCGTTTGCCCCAATCATAACCTTTACCCAGCTGGCGCACTAACATAGCCCCCTTCACTTTGTTATTTACATTATAGAATGTGACAGTTTTCATAAGAAAAGTACAAAGAACTGTCTGCTCGTTCTAACATCAAGGTTATCCTTGGGGACCAGACCAAGGCTTTTGCTGCCAGGCTTTCATACGCACCAAACAGTATGTATTGTATATGCCTAAATGGATTACTCAGATGCACAAAGGGGTTTGTTGATTTCTTCTATGGTAAGGACTGTTTCACTGTAATTTATGTTTTTACTTCTGGAACACTCTAGCATTGTGAAATCACTTCTATTGTCTGGTGAGTAGCATTGTGCTGTGTAGATAAAAATATGATAACCTATGTGATAATCTGCCTGCCTGTACCAAGACCCTATTGCCTACATCTGGGTGGGAGATCATTTGGCTCCAGCTCTCAGACCCAGGATATGATCCAATGACACAATGTTCATTGTTTGTACATTGCTGAATAAATCTGTAGAGAGTCACTAACTTCAGCAGCTGTTTGCTATATTTCTTGTATCTCTATAGATAGCGACGGGCTATCTGTTTGAATGCAAGTGTGTTTGAATGGCATATGGCCCGTTAATTTCAGAGTGAGTAAGAGACAGACCACTTCAATCATGTAGGTAAATATTACTCTTGTGTTCAGGTGTCTCTGCAATATTCACAGAGACCAAGCTGGAAATGAGGGACATTAAAATCAAATTATGACTCTTGCAAGGTTAGAAGATCGATCGGCAGCTTTCGGGCTGTGCTGGGTGCTGCTATTGATGAGCACACTGTTGTTAGGTAAAATGGTGAAAGCTTTGCAGTTATATGTAAGGATGATATGGGGCTATCAATCTTAGTTGCAGTATAGCAAAGGGGATCATTTGGAAGCTAATGACAGCAATTTACAGAAGAGGACAAGCGTAGAGATGGTAACCATGACAGATGTCATGCGTGAATAGTCATGTGATATGTGATAGAGCCATTACGTCGGAGCACTCACATTATGATTGCACATACAGAATATTGTGAAGAGCCTAAGTAATGGGGAATGAGTAACCATGGTGAACCATTCGAGTATATGTACTTGAGTTCGGACTCACTACTCTTATGTTGTTAAAATAATATTTTGTGAAACACAGAAAATATTAATGTCCCCCCCTTCTTCTCTCTGTATACAGGCTGTGGAAACCAACCTGGCATCAAAGGACAGCCACTGGGTTTATGCCAATGAGGTGAGACCAAAACCCGTACAGCATATTTATACATTTCATATGGATGAAAATCAATAATGCTCTCACTCTGTTCTCTTCCATATTTAGACTCATAAACAGTATTAAAGCTCTCACAACATGCCACTTCTCTTCTGTCTTTCTGAGGACGTTTATACAATATTGACCCAATCATTCTTGTTTATTGCGTGTTCACAGCACTTTGGAAGCCAAAGTCGGTTTTTACATGTTATTTGTTGATATGAGATTGGCCTAAATGGTCTTCCAAATGGACTTGAACATCACTAAATGCCAAGCACTTTGTGACTACTAAACACCGTGCTCTCTATCTGCCTGAGAGCAGCTGGGTACATTTACATTGATTCAGGCTGATTTGGAGATAAGGACCATAATCCATCTGATGTCCCAATGCTAATGGGAAAAAGCATGTTCCTACCATACCTGGATGTCTTTTTATTAGCATTTATGTACTTCCAAAGTACACTGTAAAATTTACTTAACCACGAAACCACAGTGAACTTACCCACACATACACATGAGCGCACACATGCACACACACACAAACACACACACTAGGACCATATGAAGATGAATGCTTTAGAATACAGTACCACAGGAGCTTGGTAGCACCTTAATTGGAGAGGAGGGGCTCGTTGTAATGGCTGGAGCAGAATGAGTAGAATATCATCAAATACATCAAACACATGGTTTCTAGGTGTTTGACGCCATTCCATTCGCTCCATTCCGGCCATTATTATGAGCCGTCCTCCTCTCAGCAGCCTCCTTTGTTATAAACATTGACAAGGTGCACAAACGGGCTGATCTTCATCATTATACGAATGACAAGTCCTTATCTCGCAACTCTGCTCCAACATCCTAATCATGATGCATGTATTGATCTTGCATTCATCTTGTGAATGTGATTTATTAATGTACCTCATAGTATCTTCCTGTTTAGGCTGCACACAACTCCTGTTAGTAAAATATAAAAAGTTAATCATTTATTTTGTGGCACGCAAACACATTCCTTTTTGCTTTCAGACAATTATGATAGAGTGTCACCACCAAGACATTAGCTGTAATAGCATCAGACTGCAGAATGTATGAGCTAATTGCATGTTAATTTCTCCATCACTTCCTTAATGATTGACACGATGTGGCATATTGTTGAGTTATCACTCCTCACTATATTAATGAATAGAACGGGCTGTACCTGAGTACTTTGAAATGACATCCCCTCTTTCTTTCTCGTTGAATGTCAAGCGTACACTACCGTTCAAAAGTTTGGGGTCACTTAGAAATGTGCTTGTTTTTTAAAGAAAAGCAATTTTTTTGTCCATTAAAATAACATCAAATTGATTAGAAATACAGTGTAGACATTGTTAATGTTGTAAATGACTATTGTAGCTGGAAACGGCTGATTTGTTATGGAATATCTACATAGGCGTACAGAGGCCCATTATCAGCAACCATCACTCCTGTGTTCCAATGGCAGGTTGCGTTAGCTAATCCAAGTTTATCATTTTAAAAGACTAATTGATCTTTAGAAAACCCTTTTGCAATTGTGTTAGCACAGCTGAAAACTGTTGTTCTGATTAAAGAAGGAATACAACTGGCCGCCTTTTTTAATGACTCCAATCTAAGTGTATGTTAACTTCCGACTTCAACTGTAGATATTCCATAAAAAATCAGCCGTTTTCAGTTATAACAGCCATTTACAACATTAACAATGCCTACACTGATCAATGTTATGCTATTTTAATGGACAAAAAATGTGCTTTTCTTTCAAAAACAAGGAAAAATCTAAGTGACCCCAAACTTTTGAACGGTAGTGTATATGATGCCGCTGTGATCACCTTGAGGAGGGAACGACAAAGGCAAACTATTTTTCAATAGGCCTTGTTCGATGCTGGCAATGTATTTTAACATGGAGTACACAACATGTTCAACTTGGAAGAGAAAAAAGGAGGTGGTGTAATACTGAATACTGTAATACTGACGTAAAACCTGTCAAAATACAGTGAGGGGATATTTACCCAAAAAATACCATATGATTTGATTGACCTTCTAATTAGAAGAGTGGGAGCTGAAATGGTCCACTTAATAAGCCTACTTACAGTTTACTCTCAATCACTATATACAGTGCATTCCGAAAGTATTCAGACTCCTTCACCTTTTCCACATTTTGTTACGTTACAGCCTTATTCTAAATTGGATTAAATCTTTTTCCCCCTCATCAATCTACACACAATACCCCATAATGACGAAGCAAAAACTGTTTTTTAGAAATGTTTGCATATGTATTACAAATAAAAAAAACGGAGAGACTTGTCCTGAAGCCACTTCGCATTGTCTTGGCTGTGTGTTTATGGTCATTGTCCTGTTGGAAGGTGATCTTTCGTCCCAGTCGGAGGTCCTGAGCACTCTGGAGCAGGTTTTCATCAAGGATCTCTCTGTACTTTGCACTGTTCATCTTTCCCCTAATCCTGATTAAAATATATGCCCCATGCCCCAGTATGATTACTACGTGTTGTGACTGGGCAGGGGCAACCATTTTAGCCAGGTAATCTCCAGGCCCTGTGTTCTACGCTTCTGTGTTCCACTGGTCCCTGTGAGGCATTTAAGCCAGACGGGCTGGCATCAGGAGAGGAGGGGGTGTCTCTGTAAGTTCTCTGCCCCCTGGGCCTCGGCGCTAACTAGGACATGGAGGCTGCGGCGAGGTCTCATGTCTCATTCATCAGCCACCACAACCAGCTATGATAATCTATTGTCACTGCTAACCAAAGTCAGTTCAGAATGAGTTCATATGAAGAGTTAAAGGCCAATGCAGCCATTTTTATATCAACATCAAACAGCTTCTGGGTAACGATTAAGTCCTTACTGTAAGGGGCGGCAGGTAGCCTGGCGGGTAGGAGCATTGGGCCAGAAACCAGCAGGTAGCCTGGCAGGTAGGAGCATTGGGCCAGAAACCGAAAGATTGCTGGATCAAATCCCCAAGCTGACAAGGTAAATATCTGTCATTCTGCCACTGAGCAAGGCAGTTAACCCGCTGTTCCCCGGGCGCCAATGACATTGATGTCGGTTAAGGCAGCCCACCGCACTGCTCTGTTCAGAGGGGTTGGGTTAAATGCAGAAGACACATTTCAGTTGACTGCATTTAGTTTGTCAGCTGACTAGGTATCCCCCTTTCCCTATTGGATTTAAATTAAAATGGGCTTTTTAGCAAAATACTATTTCTCAGGCAAGAATTTAGCTAGCACTGTCTGGGAGTATTCTGAGTGGGAAGGGGAAAACTGAAAACAAGCTGTTATTGACAGAGAGTTTTGGAACTCTTTGTTATTGGTCGAATCAATTTAACCACATGTCTATGTCACCATGGAAAGCCGAAACCCAAGCAAACCTGCTGATTAGAAGGTCCTGTGTAGATTGTATTTTCAACCAGCAACTATCAGGAAATAACACTTATACTTTTACAGTGTTAGTTTCATCAGCTGTTGTACAATATGATATAAAACACAGGAAAATAAAATTTGGACTGCACTGGGTCTTTAACTGGTGAGAAAGGCAATGATAGGAGAGCTGAAGTAGAGAATGGATGGAGAGGAGAGAGGGAGAAAGAGAAAGAAGAACATGTACTGAAAAGTTCTGAGAATTATAAAAAGAATGGTGCAGAGTAAAAGAGATGGTTTGTCACGTTATTCTTCAGCAATTGTTGATACCAAGTTTGGTCAATCTTCCACTTTCTTCACCACAGGACAGGATCAGTTACAAATCATTGATTGATGTATGTGGGAGGAAGTAACAAGGCATCCTTCTCTCTAAATCATCAGCCAAACCAGGGTGTGATGTTGGCACAGGGGAGGGTGGTTGACACTCTCTGGTGGTTCTGTCTGGATGGATGGATGACGCAGTCAAACAGGATTTGTTTTTTTTTTCACAAAAAAGAGAGGAGGTGACACCTGAGTCTGTGTGTGATGGATTAGAGTCACGCGGCGTGACAGCCAGAGTCAAGGAGGACAGGGATGATATGACTGATTGTCCGTGGTAACTGCCCGACAAATGTTGGGATGGAAACGGATAATGTTGACACTATCTGTGAAACAGCAGTGCGCATAGTAGAGAGAAACAAAACACATTCTACTATCCAAAGACAGGATTTTTTTATTTATTAGGGATGTGTATTTTACATTAACATAGTTAGACAAAAAACTGTAATAAATCATTGAGTCGGAAATAGACAAGCACTTTAGTTAACCATAGTAATGTATGCTCCCTCACATACTGTAATTATCCACTACTTTGGAGCTGCACTATATATGGTGATGAGAGAGATAGAGATAGAGAGAGAGAGAGAGAGAGAGAGAGAGAGAGAGAGAGAGAGAGAGAGGAGTGTGGCTATGGTTGAGGGTTCATCCTGGCTAGGTAAGAGTACATCCCAGAGTTCCCCTCCCAGTCCTTCCACTAGTCTCTGAGCTACTCAGCATACATGTCTAAAGCTGAAGAACAAAAAGCACCTTAACTCCTAATTAAATCTCCAGGGTGATTACCAGGATTTCTTTATTTATATATCTTGAAAGATTAATAACATGATTGAGCGGCGTATTGAGGATAATTTAGCTGTCAGCCAGGCTTGATTTGATTAATGTATTTAGATGATGTGTGTCATTGAAACTACCCTCTGTTGAATTTTGGGTTTCCTGTCTTGACTAGGTCAATTTACCTTAACTGGGTCATCTGAATTTTGCTATTGTTTTCCCCTCAAAGTGTATGTCCACACTGAATGCATAAACAGCTGATCTCTCACATTCATCCATTCTGCTATGTATTAGCTCTCTAATGACGGTTTTGACCTGTATTGAAATTGTATTACAGAGTAACACAATAGTGGATGTTCGTCACATTGTGTTAGAGTGGTGCCATACGAAATCAACAAACTCAAAGGGTAACCCACCAATGTTCTTTCCTTGCATACCCAAACTTCCTCCCACCCCATTAAAATACTAAGACCTTGCCATTTGAAGCTTAAAGCGGCGATCAGCAGTGGAAACAATAACAAAGCGTTTCCCCGCACTTGTTTCGGTAAAAAGCTGAGGGATGGGGCTGGAAAAATGTAACCGCTCATAAATTCATAGACAGAGCTATTGATGCAAGGACTGACCATCCATGATATAAAAATTAGAGTTGTAACCATGTTTTGAGGCTATATAGTGTGTGTTTACATTTACTTTGTTTACAAACCTTGTTTGCAAGCAGTTTTACAACAGTTGAACTGAGCTCATAAGCTTGTTTTACGCTAATATTTCTAAACAAAGTAAATGTAAACAAACAATAGTTTGGTTCTAATGGGGTACAACACTTGGACTAAGCTCATGAGGCATTTATAATTTATATTCTTCAATAATTAATGGGTACATATCATTAATAAGTTCAAAAATGGACAACTCTGAGTGCCCCTTTAATGATCCATGCTTTTATTTAAAACTCCTAATCTATGGTCATTTTTGTCTTGTTAGTAAAATGGCTTCATCAAGGTCACTGCAGTGTCAAGTGATGTCACAGAGGTAACCTGTGGTGGTGGTGGAACGTTCTGACAGGTCAGGACAGGAAGGACGACCCTGAACGTGAAGTCATACCGCCATGGATCCTGCGGCATATTCCACCCGATTAATGCAACACAGCACCTCGTGAATAGCCATTATTTACAGTTGACTGGCTGTCAAGAGGAATCTTAAACACTTAACCTTTCACGAGCCT
Organism: Salvelinus sp. IW2-2015; assembly: GCF_002910315.2. Taxonomy (NCBI): domain Eukaryota; kingdom Metazoa; phylum Chordata; class Actinopteri; order Salmoniformes; family Salmonidae; genus Salvelinus; species Salvelinus sp. IW2-2015. The sequence goes on from NC_036865.1 coordinate 18,592,340, forward strand.
CTACCCCGGGTCCGGGAGCACCCCCCACCCCCCCCACACACTAATTAGCATAGCTAGCATAGCTTCAKAAGTAGATAGTAGCATCTAAATATCATTAAATCACAAGTCCAAGACACCAGATGAAAGATACAGATCTTGTGAATAAAGCCACCATTTCAGATTTTTAAAATGTTTTACAGGGAAGACAAAATATGTAAATCTATTAGCTAAACACGTTAGCAAAATACACCACTATTCTAACTCCATCAGTTTCTTACTCCTTCAGGTGCTATCACCAATTCGGCTCAACTAAGATATTGATATCCACTAACCAAGAAAAAACCTCTTCAGATGACAGTCTGATAACATATTCATGGTATAGGATAGTTTTTGTTAGAAAAAAGTGCATATTTCAGGTAGAAATCACAGTTTACAATTGCACCCACCATCACAAATCGACTAGAATTACTAGATAGAGCAACGTGTATGACCTGTCTCTTATACACATCTAGATGTGTATAAGAGACAGCTATAACGTAATCACCGCCAAAATATATTAATTTTTTCACTAACCTTCTCAGAATTCTTCCGATGACACTCCTGTAACATCATTTTACAATATACATATACAGTTTGTTCGAAAAGGTGCATATTTAGCCATACAAAACCGTGGTTACACAATAAAAATACTAGGAAATCAAGCCTCAATATGTCTGACGTCATCTATCAGAGTGATCTAGTTTAATTGAAAGCTAATCATATACTTGACTAAAAAATACAGGGTTGACAGCAATCGAAAGACAAATTAGTTCTTAATGCAACCGCTGATTTACATTTTTAAAATTATCCTTACTTTTCAATACAGGGTTGGCCAAGTGAAGCTATACCAAACAAAATGGCGAAATATGCGTTTAAAATATTTCGACAGAAACACGATTTATCATATTAAATATTGCTTACTTTGAGCTGTTCTTCCATCAGATTCTTGGGCAATGTATCCTTTCTATGTTATAAACGTCTTTTGGTCGATAGATGTCCTCTGTCCTTCGAAATGTCCACCACCAACGACCGACACCCTAAAACGTGTCCAAACTTTCAGAGCGCACAACAAAGAAATTCCTCAAAATCGCACTAAACGGATATAAATTGATATAAAACGGCTCAAATTAACTACATTATGATGTTTTTAACAACTATAACGACTGAAAACATGACCGGAGAAATATTGCTGGTTAGAAAACGATTTGGAACGAGGCAGGTCCGATGGCCTTGACGCTTCAGGCGCACGTTGAGAAAGGGAGGTCTCTGTACATTTTGGTCTTTTGTAATGGCTGTGAACGTCCCATCGATTTCATTGAAAACGTGATGACGTACAGACACCCAGAGGAAGACGTAGGCAGTGTCGGTTTCTTCATAGCATTCACTGTCGCCTTATAAACAGACCCCAGATCAGAGGTAAAAATTTCTGAAATCTGAACCCTGTCATGAAAAGTGCTGTAGAAATTGTTCTGTACCACTCAGAGACAAAATTCCAACTTCTATAGAAACTAGAAGGTGTTTTCTATCCAATAATAACAATAATATGCATATTGTACGATCAAGAATTTAGCACGAGGCAGTTTAATTTGGAGACACAAATATGCTAATGCGGAACAGCACCCCCTATAGTTGCAAGAAGACTCATAGTGTAGTGTGTTTGTGCTGTATAAAAATACATGTACATCTTTCTAAAAGCAGTAAAGTACACACCTAGTAAATTATTGATGAGGTTGTATGCTTGTTGCATAACAGTTATGCATTTCTCGAAGGAATGAATGAGCTTGGATGGTGAGATAGAAAGAACAAAAGGCCAAGGAGAGTGAGATAAATCGACACAAAGTTCAAAATAAAAAAGGGAGAAAGAGAGACAGCTAACGGGAAACAGAGGCTTGGAGATAGAATGTCTGAGAGAGAAAAATTTGACTTGGACAGATCGAGAGAGAGAGAGAGAGAGAGAGACGGAGAAGCACAAATACGTTTGAACTGTCAGTTGCATCATTAGTGTGGTGTTTGACCCCAGTGCTGGTTGAGTGGCACATCATTGACTGCTGTCCTGCTCTGGCTCTCATTACTATTGATCTGACCCTTCATAGGTCATCCCCTGTCTGGCCCTGTACTCATTCCTCTCACCCATAACTGTATCACCCCCGTCTCACCCCTGTCTGCATACACGACTTGGGAGTTTCCTTCATACCCACAGCTGTTTGGTGTATGCTTTGGGATTCTAAGAAATTTAAGGACTGTTGTTGTTTATTTGTCAATTGATCAAAGCAGTGGTTCCCAAACTTTTTATAGTCCCGTACCTCTTCAAACATTCAACCTCCAGCTGCGTACCCCCTKTAGCACCAGGGTCAYCGCACTCTCAAATGTTGTTTTTTGCCATCATTGTAAGCCTGCCACACACACACACAATACATTTATTAAACATAAGAATGAGTGTGAGTTTTTGTCACAACCCGGCTCGTGGGAAGTGATAAAGAGCTCTTATAGGACGACGGCACAAATAATAATATAATAATAATCAATAATTTTGCGCTTTATTTAATCATCTTAGATATAAAACTTTATTTGTTAATTGAAAATTGTGAATAACTCACCACAGGTTAATGAGAAGGGTGTGCTTGAAAGGATGCACATAACTCTGCAATGTTGGGTTGTATTGGAGAGAGTCTTAGTCTTAAATCATTCCCACACACAGTCTGTGCCTGTATTTAGTTTACATGCTAGTGAGTGCTGAGAATCCACTCTCACATAGGTACATGGTTGCAAAGAGCATCAGTTTCTTAACAGCGTGATTTTTCCAAGGCAGGATACTCTGAGCGCAGCCCAATCCAGAAATCTGGCAGTGGCTTCTGATTAAATTCCATTTTCACAGAACCGCTTGTTGCAATTTCGAGGCAGGGCATGAAAGGGATAACAAATCCAGTTGTTTGTGTCATCCGTTTCCGGAAAGTACCTGCGTAATTGTGCACCCAACTCACTCAGGTGCTTCGCTATATCACATTTGACATTGTTCGTAAGCTTTAGTTCATTTGCACACAAAAAAATCATACAATGATGGAAAGACCTGTGTTTTGTCCTTGTTAATGCAGACAGAGAAGAGCTCTAACTTTTCTTAATCATAGCCTCAATTTGATCCCGCTCATTGAATATAGTTGCAGAGAGTCCCTGTAATCCTAGATTCAGATCATTCAGACAAGAAAAAACATCACCCAGGCAGGCCAGTCGTGTGAGAAACTCGTCATTATGCAAACTGTCAGACAAGTGAAAATCATGGTCAGTAAAGAAAACTTTAAGCTTGTCTCTCAAAAAAAAAAAACGTGTCAATACTTTGCCCCTTGATAACCAGCGCACTTCTGTATGTTGTAAAAGCGTTACATGGTCGCGGCCCATATCATTGCATAGTGCAGAAAATACACGAGAGTTCAGGGGCCTTGTTTTAACGAAGTTAACCATTTTCACTGTAGTGTCCAAAATGTCTTTCAAGCTGTCAGTTATTCCTTTGGCAGCAAGAGCCTCTCGGTGGATGCTGCAGTGTACCCAAGTGGTGTCAGGAGCAACTGCTTGCACGCGCGTTACCACTCCACTGTCTCCCTGCTCCATCAGTACAGCTACCAACACATCTTGACCACCAAAGTCCATTTGATGTCACAAAGCTGTCCAGTACATAAAAAATATCCTCTCCTGTTGTCCTGGTTTCCAGTGGTTTGCAGAAGAGGATGTTTTCCTTAATTGACCCCCCATAGTAGTATGGGGCTTGCCTGTCCTAGCCACTCGGTAGCTCACCATATAAGACGCTTCTAGCCCCTTCTTATTAATGGTATCTGTTGCTTTTATACATGTCTTACTACTCGGAAGTCGTCTTAATTCTCGCTACAAAAACCCCCGTGTCTTATTTTTCAAGAGTGAAGGTTTCATCGAGTTGTGAGGTAGTACTTTTGAAAGGCACTACTCCCAATATAAGTGAACCCCAAATCAATGTAGTTCTCATCATATTTGCACCTCTTCGATGGTCCAATGTCCCTGTCTGTTGTCTGGTGCTTTCCCGGGTAAGGGGCCAGTAGCTCTTCGGCTGCATCAGATTCACAACTGTCAGTGTCCGTGCTAGCTGGGCTAACAACAAATGTAGAATTACTGATGCTAGCATTGGATGTGCTCGTGGAAGCAGAACAACTTGTGTCGTCGACAGGTGCAGGTGTAGTACTGCTGGTAGTAGCAGTACTACCAGTAGAGCTGGTATGTGTCTCCATGGACGCGGGCCTTACTTTTTTTAAACCAATTTTCAAGCAAACGGAATGAGCAGCAGCTACGTTTGGCTACATGCGGACCGTTAGTAGAATTCCCGCGAGAGAGTAAAGGTTAATGTGATTGGATGTTAATTATTTGACTAGGCTACCTGTATTTGACATTGTGTTGTTATTTCGCTGAACACTAGATTATTTTATTTTATTTTTGGCAGTGAAACGAGGCTACCCAAATGTATAGCCCCATTGGAAAATATCAATGGACTGTTTGAAAATGTGAATCACATTTTTATTTGGCACCCCCCTGACAGCATTTTACCCCAGTTTGGGAATACCTGGATCAGAGGAACAGAGAGATATCAGACAGTGATGATCCCAATCCATATTCAGCTGAAAACTAATTGAAAACCTGACATTGGAAAGAGTGTTTATTGCTTGCATTTATTGATTGGGCTATTGATTAATCCTACTAATACTCAACTGTTACACGAACTGGTAACAAGATTCACTTTTTAATCAATACCTACACTATGGTTACCATGTACCTACACTATGGTTACCATGTACCTACACTATGGTTACCATGTACCTACACTATGGTTACCATGTACCTACACTATGGTTACCATGTACCTACACTATGGTTACCATGTACCTACACTATGGTTACCATGTACCTACACTATGGTTACCATGTACATACACTATGATTACCATGTACCTACACTATGGTTACCATGTACCTACACTATGGTTACCATGTACCTAGTCCTATAATGAATGTGTGAATACGCCGTTTTGGACCAGTTCCTACAGAGTGTGAACATTTTAGTAAATTATTAGATTTTCTTTCATGGTTTTGACCATGAACCCTCCCACCCCATCCTCTCTTCTTTGCCGCAGGAGGTGAGTGACACAGAAATCATGGAGCTGGTCCACAGTTCGTTGGGCCGGATGACCGTCATACGGCAGATCTTCCCTCTGTGGAGAGACACCAACATCCGGTGCATGAGGAACAACCACCGCATCTCCTCCCTGCTCTGTGACCCCCAGGAGGGCTACCTGCAGTCCCTGGAGGTCAGTGTGACTGAGATTACTTTATTAATGACCGTCAGCCACACCATATATCCACACCATCAGTGAACTCCACAGAGTACTTTGTCATTCACCCAACATCACCCCACGTACTGACGAAACATGACCATGACCAAAACAATACTGAAGGGCGACGAGAGCGAGTTGCCCGTCAGCGCCATCACAACATTGAACGTTGTCATCATTCTAACACGGTGTCATTTCCTTCAATGTTAAACCCTCAGTCTGTCACCATCACTAGATTACACAGGGCTGCACAGCCACACAGATTTCCAACATTAGAAATGTCTTAGAAATGTTCTCTGTATTCCATCTAGTGTGCAGTGACCGTGACTTACTATGCAGGCTCCATAGCTAGTGTAGAACACTGTTTAGGACAGATGGTCACCCCCCACACCAAAAAAAACATGGTTCTCAGTTGCATTTCCTAGGAGAACTGAAGACCAAAGTATTTGTCAGAGAAGAAATGCACGGGTGTCAAATCATTATTATGTAAAGTACACCAGACTTGCTTTCTTAGGATTCATCAAGTGGTGCATTAAACCATCATAAAGCTTCAATGATAACAAATCCTTTAGGTATGGTAAGCGTGTTTATGCTTGAGCAGCCTTCGTTTCAGAGCCAGAGGGGACAAATATAGATTGCAATTTCAATTGAATTAGCTATATTGTAACTTTTTACAATTGTGACCATTTTGTGAACTTTATTTGCCACTGTCACATTCATTTGAACTCAGAAGGTGTGTTTGTTCTATACCCAATATGATCATTTGGATTGAATGTCCCATTAAATCCTCTGTAATGAGGACAAGAGTACTACATTTATTGACCTGATGACAGGTTGAACAATGATAGAGGAGCAGAGTTCAAATCAAATCAAAGTTTATTTGTCACGTGCGCCGAATACAATGGAACAGTGAAATGCTTACTTACAGGCTCTAACCAACAGTGCAATTTCGAAGTAAAAAAAAAAGATATTAGGTGAACAATAGATAAACAAAAGTAAAAAAGACAGTGAAAAATAACAGTAGCGAGGCTATATACGTTAGCAAGGCCATAACAGTAGCGAGGCTATATACAGGCACCGGTTAGTCGGGCTGATTGAATATGTACATGTCGGTATGGTTAAAGTGACTATGCATATATGATAAACAGAGAGTAGCATTAGCGTAAAAGAGTGGTCGACAGGTGGTGAGTGGCAGGACACTATGCAGATAGTCCGGGTAGCCAATGTGTGGGGGCACCGGTTGGTCGGGCTAATTGAGGTAGTATGTACATGAATGTCTAGTTGAAGTGACTATGCATATATGATAAACAGAGAGTAGCAGCAGCCTAAAAGAGGGATTGGGGGGGCTGGGGACACAATGCAAATAGTCCGGGTAGCCATTTGAAAACCTGTTCAGGAGTCTTGTGGATTGGGGGTAAAAGCTGTTGAGAAGCGTTTTGGTCCTAGATTTGGCGCTCCGGTACCGCTTGCCATGCAGTAGTAGAGAGAACAGTCTGTGACTGGGGTGCCTGAGGAATGGTGGCATTCAGCAAATATCTCTCATGTTGTTACTGGTGTACCCTGCCATTCATACATGCCATTGTTGGTGTCCCTCATAATGAAAGCATGCTGTGGATTCAGGCATCCATTGCGCCTATTTGTATACCAACTGAAAATTCCAGGGAATGTGTTTGGGCTCGTCTTTGTCCAGTGTTCCTTCAATAAATCACAATCACAATTTCCTACAGACAAGTTAGAAAAGCTGGACCACAAATGCTCTGTGGCATTTCAACAGACATGTATTTTTCTATCATAAAATAACTTGAGGTGGTCTTTCATATCTCTTGTCTGTAACATAAAAGCTGTTGTTGCAGTGTCAGGCCGAGTGTGTTCTGCTCCCCAGGTGGATAGCACCATGGGTCTGTCTCTCCCTTTCATTCTGTGGCCATGCTGGGAAAAGTGTATATTCCCTACTGAGAACTTAATTTCCCCAAAACCTCACAGGTGCAGTGGCAGAGAGGAGCCACTTTTATGTTGGTCTTGTTAACCTTTACACGGTTCAACAAGTACTTTTGAGTATCTCGTTTTGGGAGTTTTTCCCTGCAAGGTCTCAAACTAGGATAATAGTTATAACTAGGATAATAGTAGCCACTGCTGATTCTGCTCAACACCTTTCATAGAATATATTTTGATGTGTTGTTTCTCCCCAGGTCTCCAGCTTGTACCTGTATGACAGTGTGCTGATGTTGGCCAACGCCTTCTACAGTAAGCTGGAGGACAGGAAGTGGCATAGCATGGCCAGTCTGAACTGCATGAGGAAGTCCACCAAGCCTTGGAATGGAGGCTGGTCTATGCTGGACACCATCCAGAAGGTAGGGCACCACACGACATTGCAGACTAAGTCATATTACATAGAAATGGATCTAAGCTCTTTGAAAACAGATATACAAGGAGAATGATTCCGTCTTTTGTGTTTATCCAAATTAATAAAATATTGGAACAAAATGTACTTGATTACATCAATTTAGAGGCTGTGATTTAACACTTCATAAAATTAATAATTTATAAATGAACAAAAGTGTTTTCATGAAAATGTAAAAAAGTGAACCACTTATTGTAATAATACTGGTTCTCTTTTGAAGTCATGATGACTAATCACAATTTCACTCAACCACTCACTTCCAATTTAGTCATTTAGCAGACGCTCTTATCCAGAGCGACTTACAGTAGTGAGGACATTCATTTGTTTGTACCTTTATGTACTGGTCCCCCATGGGAATTGAACCCACCACCCTGGCACCCAAGCACCATCAAATCAAATCAAATGTTATTTGTCACATGCACCTAATAGAACAGGTGTAGACCTTACTGTGAAATGCTTACTTAAAGCCCTTAACCAACACTGCAGTTTTAAGAAAAATAAAAGTTTAGAAAAATATTTACTGAATAAACTAAAGTAAAAAATAAAATAGCAACAATAAAATAACAATAATTAAGTTATATACTGGGAGTACCGGTACAGAGTCAATGTGCGGGGGTACAGGCTAGTTGAGGTAATTGAGGTAATATGTACATGTAGGTAGGGGTAAAGTGACTATGCATAGATGGTAAACAGTGAGTAGCAGCATCGTAAAAAAAAGGGCAGGGGGGTGGTCAATACAAATAGTCCAGGTAGCCATTTGATTAATTAGCTGTTCAGAAGTCTTATGGCTTGGGCATAGAAGCTGTTAAGAAGCATTTTGTTCCTAGACTTGGCACTCCGGTTCCGCTTGCTGTGCGGTAGCAGAGAGAACAGTCTATGACTAGGGTGGCTGGAGTCTTTCGCAATTTTTAGGGACTTCCTCTGACAACGCCTGGTATAGAGGTCCTGGATGGCAGGAAGCTTGGCCCCAGTGATGTACTGGGCCGTTCGCACTACCTCTGTAGTGCCTTGCGGTCGGAGGTCGAGCAGTTGCCATACCAGGCGGTGATGCAAACAGTCAGGATGCTCTCGATGGTGCAGCTGTATAACCTTTTGAGGATCTGAGGACACATGCCAAATATTTTCAGTCTCCTGAGGGGGAATAGGCTTTGTCATGCCCTCTTCACGACTGTCTTGGTGTGTTTGGACCATTCTAGTTTGTTGTTGATGTGGACACCAAGGAACTGGAAGCTCTCAATCTGCTCCACTACAGCCCTGTCGATGAGAATGGGGGCGTGCTCGGCCCTCCTTGTCATATAGTCCTCGATCATCTTTACCAACTGAGCCATTTGCACTTACTTTGCACATCATCAAACGCACGTCATTTTGCACCCCTTTTATTACAGGAGATGTCCTTATCAGCACATGTTCTTATCATTGACTTACAATCAGGTTCTTAATGTTATGTATGGGGATTGAGCTGGTAACCTTGGTCCAGCTAGTAGTAGCTATATTATAGGCCGTTCAGTATGAGTGTATAAAGTATCCTGGCCAAACCACCTCATTTGGATGGTTCTTGATCCACTGGTACTAATGCATAGGTTATGTTGTCGTGTACTTCACAGAAATGTTCAGCAATCAACTTAGATGATTGCTGAACATGTTATAGACCACTCAAAGCATATTAAAACATTGAACTTTCCTAGGTTCCTGCCTTCTAGGGAGGCATTGCTTGCTCTATGGGATTTTAGGCTGGATATCTGTAAAGCACTTTGTGACAATTTCTGATGCAAAAAGGGCTTTATAAAATACAGTACATTTGATTTTTGATTGATTGATTAGAGACCACTTAAAATATCCTTGTTATTATGCTGTTGCCATAGAGACGGATCACCGGGCTCACAGGAATGATGGACTTCCGTGCAGGAGGTTCCAACTCCCACGTCCAGTTTGAGATCCTGGGGACCAGCTACAGTGAGACGTTTGGTAAAGATGTCAAACGGGTGAGTCAATATTGAACAACGCAAATGGACATCCTGTTTCACTCGCAGTTTGTTTGTCATATTGATACGTTTTGTTTCGGGTCATGAAAGAAAATACGCAATCAAACTCTGTATTGGGCCGTGTCTGCTTTCAGTGGGGTTCCATAACATACCTGTCAGCACATACAGTGCCTTCAGAAAGTTTTCACACCGCTTGACTTTTTACACATTTTGTTGTGTTATAGCCGGAATTAAAAATGTATTAAATTAAGATTGTTGGTCACTGGCATATACACAATACACCATAATGGCAAAGTGGAATTATGTTTTTCAAATGAATTATAAATGAAAAGTTGAAATGTCTTGAGTCAATAAGTATTCAACCCCTTAGTTATGGCAAGCCTAAATAAGTTCAGGAGTAAAAATTGCTTAACAAGTCACATAATAAGTTGCATGGACTCACTCTGTGTGCAATAATATTGTTTAACATGATTTTTGAATGACTACCTCATCTATGTACCCCACCCATACAATTACCTGTAAGGTCCCTCAGTCGAGCAGTGAATTTCAAACACAGATTCCAAGAAGACAGTGAATGTTCCTGAGTTACAGTTTTGACTTAAATCTGCTATAAAATCTATGGAAAGACCTGAAAATGACTGTCAAGCAATGATCAACAACCAATTTGACAGAGCTTGAATAATTTAGAAAAGAATAATGGGCAACATCCAGGTGAGACTTACCCAGAAAGACTCACAGCTGTAATCACTACCAACGGTGCTTCTACAAAGTATTGACTCAGGGTTGTGAGTACTTATGTAAATGAGATATTTCATTTTCAGTAGAATTTTGAATTCAGCCTGATGTGGAAGTGTGGAAGAAGACAAGGGGTATGAATGTAGTTGTCAAGTGTCAGGAGGAAGAGTGCCCTCTACTGGAGATCTCTATCAGGCAATAGAGTGGAGCTGAGACCAAGACAACTATACCAGCTTAAAGAGATACATACTATGTTCTGCAGATACAGTGGAGTACAGTGGTTCAGTAGCTATCACAGACTTACTTCTGATACTCATTAGTGGGTCAGTATCTCAATTGGAAGAGCCACAAGAGGAAATTAACAACATTAATTTGGAGACCAAACATCAAGGAATGTATTTTGGTGTGTGTGTGTGTGCGTGTGCGTGTGTGTGTGTGTGTGTGTGTGTGTGGGGAGCTCTTTCTGAATATATTTTTCAATCCCATGGTTACCTTTGTGTCTCTTAACTGGGATTAAACGATGGGACGGTGTGCGAAAACGAACTAACCCTAACCAGAAAATTGTATGCTTTGTTTGTGTGTACTGTGAGAGTTGTTTGCTGTTGGTTCAGTCACAAAATTACTGCAGAATAAAGAGGAAATTAGTTTACTGGCAATCTATGTGGAGCAGGGAGAGACTGGGCGCTGTAATGAAGATTTAATCACTAGACTACCTAACTGGAGTTATGAAGCCAATTCATCATAATATGGCCATTAGCAAATGCGGAAATCACACACACTCACGCTCACGCTCACGCTCACGCTCACACACACAGTATAGGTAAAAAATATATATGTATATTTCTATTTTATGCACTTTGAGATTATTCTGTATAATGAAATGCGCTTTGCAAATGTAATCAATTATTATTATTATTGTAACATGCATACTACACACAAGGTCAGATGAGGACACTACCTGTGCTGAAAAACAGGTGCAGACACATAAGAGACAGCATGCAGAGAACACACAAACACTGGAACACTGGTTTCTTGAAATCATTAGAGGCAGGGCACGGGTGGGTCAGCTAATGGCATGCCAGATGCATTCAGTGTTGTTGTTCATTATCAGTATTCCTGTCTGCCTTCCTCTAGCAGCATGACCATTTACTGGGGACAATAGACACAAACACAAGTAGCTCTCCACTTTCCCCTTTAATGGCCTGTTCATATGTTCCTGGGGCCTCATTTGTCAATCATGCGTAGGCAATAATTTGTGCGTAAAACATGCGTGGGATAATTTCCATGCAAAGTGTGAGATTTATGAATATGAACGTTTGCTTGAGAGTGTGCGTAAATGCATGCACAGCCATGACCATACGCACGCACAGTGCAAAGTGGTGGAATAAGGGAATGGCCTGTCAAGCGTAGGATGGGGTAAATACAGTGGATTCGGAAAGTATTCAGACCCCTTGCCTTTTTCCAAATGTTGTTTCGTTACTGTCTTATTCTAAAATGGATCAAATACAATAACCCATAATGACAAAGTGAAAACAAGTTTTTAGAAATGTTTGCAAATAAAAAATTAAAAAACAGAAATACCTTATTTACGTAAGTATTCAGTCCCTTTGCTATGAGACTCGAAATTTAACTTAGGTGTATCCTGTTTCCATTGACCATCCGTGAGATGTTTCTACAACTTGATTGGGGTCCACCTGTAGTAAATCCAATTGATTGGACATGATATAGAAAGACACACGGACTTGAACCCGATCAAACAAAATAGCTGAAAATAGCTGTGCAGCGACACCCATCCAACCTGACAGAGCTTGAGAGGATCTGCAGAGAAGAATGGGAGAAACTCCCAACATACAGGTGTGCCAAGCTTGTAGCATCATACCCAAGAAGACTCGAGGCTGTAATCGCTGCCAAAGGTGCTTCAACAAAGTACTGCGTAAAGGGTCTGAATACTTATGTAAATGTGATATTTCAGTTTTGTATTTTTAATACATTTGCAAAAATGTCTAAAAAACTGTTTTTGCTTTGTTATTATGTGGTATTGTGTGTAGATTTATGAGGGGAAAAAAACAATTTAATACATTTTAGAATAAGGCTGTAACATAACAAAATGTGGAAAAAGTCTGAATACTTTTCAAATGCACTGTATATATTGAAAATGCCTGAAATTGTAGAGTAATAATTAAATAATATTTCATTGTATTTCCATTGTGAATTCATGCAACATACCTTGACAGTCATATCATTTGACCACATCAGTGTATTTCTTACAATAATAATCCATATAAAGTACAGTATTTGTTCAATTAGAGGCACATGTGAAAGTGAAACCACTATAAAAGCCAGAGATAATGGGAAATCGAATGAGAGCCTGATCTTGCTCTGTTGGAAGATTTGGCACACTCTGCATTTCACAGAGAGAGGGTTTTTAGAGACAGGTGAGACTTTTTTTGCAGAAAGTATAGATTGGCTCATCAGATATCGTTTCCCAAAACCAATCTTATAGGATTTTTGCGAGGGTTTAAGACCTACTTTAAAAAGGCAAACACATGCTATTCCGGTGCACATCTAAGTGATCTCCACCCTCAGGTTTTTTGCAACGGGCACTTTTTAGCGGGAGTTTGCCGATCGGCATCTCACAGCCCTCGATTAGCCAATGTTTTGGATGCAATCATCAGCAAAAGGAACTGTAAATGACAATTTCCATACACCATCGCACAACAGGTTGAAGAGGAGTTTCTTTGCCATCCATGGGTTCCCAAATATGAACGGAGCAATAGACGACACCAACATCACCATAAGAGCACCATTCCAAAACGAGTTCAACAGAACAGGCCACTCTTAATGTGCAGGAGATAGGTTATGTGATGCGCAAAAGATTGCAAATGACGCTGTTGAATGTGTGTGTGGCCAGGTGGTACGCACGATTCGTTCATTCTGCAGAACAGCAAAATCTGCCTTTTTTTGTTTGCGACTTTGTATTTCATCGTATGTAGTTGTATATTCCCCACGTGGTTTAAAGGGAGGATTTATACCATAAATGATTAATTAGGGGTGTTTTGAAATGCAAATAGCCAAGGTCGCGCACAGAGCACCAAGGCTGAGAGCAATAGGTATTTATCAATGGTTATCTCTTACTGGTGTGGGTGTGACGCTCACAGGAATGTTTGATACAAAATTCTAAATTCCATTCACAAGTAGTATTTTAAAATAGTTTCTACACAATATTGGTAAAGAGGCCCCTGGTGGTGAGTGTGGGATTGATTCAGATTTCTCACGTCGGACATCACAAACAACATAGTCTCACTTTGGAAAATTATCTTTTGAAATAATGTCGAGTAGGATCTAAGGACATTATCATGTTACTTTTCTGGTCCTCTCGGTTACCTCTCCTACATCATCATTTATCTGCATTCAATCCATTGTTTCAATGACCTGATGCCTCTCAGTTGAAGCGACTATTGGGGTCTGAACCAAATGAAGAGTGAAATACTATTTCCTATTTGCTATATGTACACTTAGTTTCCTCTAGCTATTGCTCAGTGCTGCTAAGCGATGTATGTTGTGGGTCTAGTTTCTAATTTCAACTTGTATTCAGTCAGCAGATTTAGTTAATGAGTTCCTACTCATGTTTCTCATTTAAAAAGCTATTCATTTGTCTGTTATTCCTCCTGAATACATATCGTACACAGATAGAAATAGACAGGAAGAAAAACAGATGAAAAGAGAGAGTGAGTGTAAGAGAAAGAAGTCCCTTAGGTAACATAGGACTTCCATCCTAGCCATATGCCATGACCCTCATTGGCTCTTCTCTGAGCGATGTAATCTTCGCAGGGAAGTCGAGAGGTAATCTCTCTTTACCACCCTCTCTTTCTCTCTCTCGCATTCCTTCCCTCTCTTATTCTCTATTACCATCTAACGCAGAGATAGCGTAGTGGAGGCTCGTGGGAGGCTAGAATGACAGACAGGCGCCACATCTGCCTGTCTCTGCTTTGGAGCTCTTTAAACTGTAATTTTCAATGCTAAGATTGTTTATCATATATTCCAGGGGGGGTGGGGTAAAGCTTCAGACCCCGCCCCATCGTTTTATCCCAGTTAAGGGACACACAGGTAACCATGGGACTAAAAAGATTCACTAAGACCTCTCTACGCACACACACACTGCATGGCAGACTACGAGGGAGTAAGAATTTTGTGGTAAATTAGGATCTTGGTGGTGTGATGGGGATGTCGATATGTAAACATCAGGCTTTTGGTGCTGATGGTGGAAATAGCTCAAACAAGGCAAACTGTTTTAATGAGGCCTTTTGGAGGGGACTGTGAAAATGAACAGTATATTCCCTTGCAAACTTGGAACTGATGCTGAAGATCATTATGTAGTTTTGAGTGTAAGGTGTTTTGACATCCTTTGCATAGTTCAGTGTTGTGGAGTTCTGTTATGGATAGTTATAAACTAGATAAGCCTGCAGTTACCATATCAGTGTCAATAGCTGTCATAAACTATAGTCGTCACAGCAACATTTCCTTTCCAAGAAGAAGAACATTACAAAATCGTTAGTAATTTATTCATTTGTGTTTCTCTACTTTTCTTAATTCAAAAGGCAATCGCATATCTGAGTAACCTTCGTTGCAGGTGCATGGTAACAGTTGAATAAGATGAGAAAAAATAAGAAACCCGCACACTACTCTTGCTAGTATCACTGCTCTTCATTAATCTTTACGTATCGGCCTCAAGGCCTTCGTCAGAGCTTCTCTTGAAATATAATCCTATATGGAGAAAAAATCATGCTAGATCAAAGTTAGTCATTTTGTGTTGATCTCTGCACTAAGACACATGCGGGCATGCAAGTGCACTCAATGTATTGTAAAGTGTTACAAATAAACAAATCTATTGAAAAAGGTTTTAGACATTACAGTACATCTTGTAGCGTTCTTATCTCCTTTATGTGTTATCTGCATGTCACAAAGGACATGGTTGTGTTCTTTTGTATGACCTTTGTATGCGGAGCTTTGTGTAGTAGAAGTCTTTAGTAAAGGGCCTGGAGAGAGTTCTCTGTGGTCCCCAGAGGACCTGCCCACTCATGGGGAAAATAGCCCCATGTGAAGCAGGGAGAAAGCAGTGACATTTAACACTCACACACACACACGAGGACCATATGAATACAGATATGTTAGACTAGATTGTTATTCATGAAAATACGAATGACATTCCTAATGAAAACATGGTAGCTTGATACAACACCCCTTCCCACTCTCTCACACACCCAAAAAACATGCCCAGTCTTATTTAATTTCATTAGAAGGGTGTACATTGATATGTGTTTATGTTATAGAACAAACATTGTACTGTAATGGAGTTTAATAGACAATCTAATATTGATAGCAGCGTCCCAGCCACACACCAGATGAATTACCTATATGAGCTCAGCAAGATGAATACCATGTCTTTGAAAGTCAGAGAAGGATGCAGACTTTCTTTTTACAGTTATAAAATATAAAGTATGAGTATGATTGTCCCCGGTTCTGAAGCGTAATCTGAAGGTCTGAGGCTGATCCATTAGAATGTAGATTTGAAGGATAAAGAAACATACTCAGATAAAGTAACATAAAATCATCACTATCCCTTTGTTTGTATTTTCTATTTGGACATAGCGTTTGTACAGTCACAGAGTGTGTTCTGTCCTGAATGTATTGACATTGATTTAAATATGTTTGTGGTTTATGTTTAGGCTTACATTGTCGGTAATGACAGACAAATGCTTCCTCACAGAGTCCACATTACTGACATTGATCCTGATTTGTAAACTGCACAGTAGGCGTGTATAAACAAATGTGTTTACCCAAAGTATACTTTGATTGTAACAGTCTCACCATGCTTTGCATAAGCACTGATGCATACAGTTGAAGTCGGAAGTTTACATACACCTTAGCCAAATACATTTGAACTTAGTTTTTCAAAATTCCTGACATTTAATCCAAGTAAAAATTCCCTGTCTTAGGTCAGTTAGGATCACCACTTTATTGTAAGAATGTGAAATGTCAGAATAATAGTAGAGAG
>NC_036865.1:18608891-18614176 GCF_002910315.2 Salvelinus sp. IW2-2015
ACACACACACACACACACACAAGCACACACACACACAAGGACCAAATGAATCCGGACGTGTTAGACTAGATTGTTAAAGACATTGACCAGGTGCAAAGAGAAGCTGATCTTCATCATCATACTTTTTAATTTAATTAAAACATTTTATTTCACCTTTATTTAATCAGGTAGGCCAGTTGAGAATAATTCTCATTTACAACTGTGACCTGGCCAAGATAAAGCAAAGCAGTGCGACAAAACAACAACACAGAGTTACACATAAACAAATGTACAGTCAATAACACAATAGAAGAAATCTATGTACAGTGTGCAAATGTAGAAGAGTAGGGAGATAAGGCAATAAATAGGCCATAGAGGCGAAATAATTACAATTTAGCATTAACACTGGAGTGATAGATGTGCAGATGATGATGTGCAAGTAGAGATACTGGGGCGCAAAAGAGCAAGAAGATAAATAACAATATGGGGATGAGGTAGTTGGGTGTGCTATTTACAGATTGGCTGTGTACAGGTACAGTGATTGGTAAGCTGCTCTGACAGCTGATGCTTAAAGTTAGAGTTTAGAAGACAACCGAATGTTGCTATCTGGCAGGTAGCTTAGCGATTAAGAGCGTTGGGCCAGTAACCAAAAGGTTGCTGGTTTGCATCCCTGAGCCGACTAGGTGGAAAATCTGTTGATGTGCCCCAGAGCATTAACCCTAATTGCTCCTATATGTCTCTCTGGATAATGACTAAAATGTCTAAGATCCCACCCACAAACCAAATGAATTCCCTATAGAAACACAGCAAGATCATTACGCTGTCTTTGGAAGCCAGAGAACCAATCAGACTTTCTTTGTACAGTGATTAAGTATGAGTAAGATAGTCCCCTGTTTTGCAGTATAATCTGAAGGTCTTCAAGAACAAGCAGAGGCTGGACCATTAGAAAGGAGTTTTGAGGGATAAAGGAACATCAGATCATCACTATCTCGTTGTCTGTCTTTTTTATTTGGACATACAGTAGTGTTTGTACACTCACAGAGTGTGTTCTGTCCTGAATGTATTGACATTGATCGCTAGATGTTTCTGTTGAGGCTTACATTGGCGGTAAATGATAGACAAAGGCTTCTCACAGAATCCACATTACTGGCATTGATCCTGCTTTGTACACTGCACAGTAGGCATATATAAACAAATGTGTTTACCCAAAGTATACTTTCATTGAAACATTCTTACCATGCTTTCCACAAGCACTGATACAGTATACAGTGCCTACGGAAAGTATTCAGACCCATGGACTTTTTCCACATTTTGTTACGTTACAGCCTTATTCCAAAAAAAAAAAACTCAGCAATCTTCACACAATATCCCATAATGACAAAGCAAAAACAGGTTTTTGGAATTTTTTGCAAATGTATTACAAATAAAAACCAGATACCTTATTTACATAAGTATTCAGACCCTTTGCTATGAGACTCGAAATTGAGCTCAGGTGCATCCTGTTTCCATTGATTATCCTTGAGATGTTTCTATAAATTGTTGAGAGTCCACCTGTGGTAACATCAATTGATTGGAACTTGATTTGGAAAGGCACACACCTCTCTATATAAAGTCCCACAGTTGACAGCGTATGTCAGAGCAAAAACAAAGCCATGAGGTCGAAGGAATTGTCTGTAGAGCTCTGAGACAGGTTTGTGTCGAGGCACAGGGAAGAGTACCAAAAATGTTGGCAGCATTGAAGGTCCCCAAGAACACAGTGGCCTCCGTCATTCTTAGATGGAAGAAGTTTGCAACCACCAAGACTCTTCCTGAGCAATAGGGGGAGATGGGGGTTGGTCAGGGTGGTGACCAAGAACCCAATGGAGATAGGAGAATCTTCCAGAAGGACAACCATCTCTGCAGCACTCCACCACTCAGGCCTTTATGGTAGAGTGGCCAGACGGAAGCCACTCCTCAGTAAAAGGCACATGACAGCCTGCTTGGAGTTTGCCAAAAGGCACCTAAAGACTCTCAAACCATAAGAAACAAGATTCTCTGGTCTGATGAAACCAAGATTGAACTCTTTGGCCTCAATGCCAAGTGTCATGTCTGTAGGAAACCTGGCACCATCCCTACGGTGAAGCATGGTTGTGGCAGCATCATGCTGTGGGGATGTTTTTCAGAGGAAGGGACAGGGAGACTAGTCATGATCGAGGCAAAGATGAACGGAGCAAAGTACAGAGAGATCCTTGATGAAAACCTGCTCCAGAGCGCTCAGGACCTCAGACTGGGACAAAGGTTCACCTTCCAACAGTACAACAACCCTAAACACACAGCCAAGACAAGTCTCTGCATGTCCTTGAGTGGCCCAGCCAGAGCCCGGACTTGAACCCGATCTAACATCTCTGGAGAGACCTGAAAATAGCTGTGCAGTGACTCTCCCCATCCAACCTGACAGAGCTTGAGAGGATCTGCAGAGAAGAATGGGAGAAACTTCCCATATACAGGTGTGCCAAGCTTGTAGCATAATACCCAAGAAGACTGGAGGCTGTAATCGCTGCCAAAGGTGCTTCAACAAAGTACTGAGTAAAGGTTCTGAATACTTATGTAAATGTGATATTTCAGTTTCTATATTTTTTTTATAAATTAGCAAACATTTCTAAAAACCTGTTTTTCCTTTGTCATTATGGGGGTATTGTGTATAGATTGATGATGATTTTTTTTTTTAGAACAAGTCTGTAACCTAAGAAAATGTGGAAAAAGTCAAGGTGTCTGAATACTTTCCGAATGCACTGTATACACAGCATGAAAAACCTGGCTTTTCAATCTACGCAAATATATGTTTTTTCCTTCCTCTTTCAAACCCAACAAATCATGTTCAATTTGAGAGAAAAAGAAACAGGGAATGAGCGAGGGAGCACTCAATATTTCATAACGCTATCAGCCTAGAAAGTTTAGAGTTGGGCTTGTGATGAAATCCCCAAGTCTTAAAATAACCCATGGCTAAGAGGTTTGATCTCCCGTTCCTCTTTCTTGTTCTCCTCTCCAGGGTTACTGAAGTCCTTCGTTGTGAATGGAAGTTGTAAGGTCTCCTGCACTGGGAGGTTCACTCTGTTGCACAGGGTTTTACACCATCCAGACAATAGACAACACCACAGTATACGATTGTGTGTCATATTAAAGCAGGGAAGGATCTCTTTTATTGGCACAGAACAAAGACTCCCAAGGTCTTAACTGACCTTTTGTATGAATGGGTTTGTGTGAATAGTGGACTACTGGGAATAGTGCTAAAAGGGATTAACTGCGTGAAATTAAGTTTTACTGTAATGAGTTAATACATTAATTTAAATTTCCTAGTCTGATAGAAAGTGGGAGAAAGTATGTGATTGGAACAAACCCAACAAACCAAAATAAAAAAATGATAAACATGATTTGAAACAAGCTAATAAGAAAAGTGTTTTATATTAGTTTTGAAACATTCAGCCTACCATTATTGTAATAGCATGTAGGCAGCAGGAAGGCCATGTGAGAGGGCATGCTGCATATGGAAGACTGAGCTATGCTCTGTGTAGATACAGTCCTGGTGTCTGGCCTGAGGCCAGCTCTCTTGTCCTGTCAGCTTGGTCCCTGGGCTGCTACCAAAGAGCTGTCAGTTCTTTGTCCAGCTAGCAACTGTGATTAAGAACTTAACAGTAAAGACAACTTCTACTTCCCCAGTGAGGTGCAAAGGTAGCCAGAATAGAGCAAGGGTTGGGATTCGTGAGGGGATTGGGATTCATTGAGGTGGTTAAACCAATGGGATGTGTGTTATCTGCTTTCATTGGCTGTCATTCTGTCAAATTGACATTCATGTTGTTGTATTAGTTGCATAATACATTGAGTTGCACTAGCTGAAGCACATTGAAGGACGAGGATTTGTTTCCGTAAAAGATTTGAGAAATAACTTTTCACACAGTAGATGTTGTATTTTTTTCTCAGATGAACATAATAATGTTTCTGTTTTATTTGTAACCCTTGCAGTGCATTGTCGTTGGCACCACCGTCAATGTCTACATCATTATCTCCATTCCCATCATCATTATCATCATCAATGTCATCACCACCAACTCTAGCAATCAGCGTCTATTGCCATGATATGTTGCTCAGTCCGTACTCCCTCAGTATGGTTGCAAGCTGTGCGGCTGATGTAGCATTTAGATAGAGGACCATGTTACTATGCTAGAGGCAGCTCTTGTTGCCTTGGTGACCAGCTCATCTATTTGTATGGCCAGTTCCCTGTGCTTCTTAAAAGTGAGTGAGTCATGTGTGCCAACTATGGTGATTAGATTTGTCATCACACACCAATTTGTGTTTTCACTGAAGATAATAGATTGTTTAATTATATTGCTGACACTCCCTCTCCCTTCTCATCTCCCTATCCCTTTCTCTCTCTCTCAGTTGGCAACTTGGGACTCAACTCGTGGGCTGAACGGTAGTCTAAAGGAGAGTCGGATAGAAAACGGCATGCAAGGAGTGACGGTCAAAGTGGTAACATTACTGGTAAGTGCTTTCTCCCTACCAACTCCCTACCAACTCCCTACCAACTCCCTACCAACTCCCTACCAACTCCCTACCAACTCACTGCCAACTCACTGCCAACTCCCTTGCCGAACTCACTGTCAACTCACTGGTCAACTCCCTACTAACTCCCTGCCAACTCACTGTCAACTCCCTACCAGCTCACTGCCAACTCACTGCCAACTCCTACCAACTCCCTACCAACTCACTGCCAACTCACTGTCAACTCACTGCCAACTCCCTGCCAACTCACTGCCAACTCACTGCCATCTCCCTGCCAACTCACTGCCAACTCACTGCCATCTCCCTGCCAACTCACTGCCAACTCACTACCAACTCACTACCAACTCCCCTACCAACTCCCCTACCAACTCACTTCCAACTCTCCTACCAACTCACTGCCAACTCACTGCCAACTCAACTTGCCAACTCACTGCCAACTCCCTACCAACTCCCTGCCAACTCACTGCCAACTCACTGCCATCTCCCTACCAACTCACTGCCAACTCACTGCCAACTCACTGCCAACTCCCTACCAACTCCCTACCAACCTCCTGCCAACTCACTGCCAACTCACGTCAACTCACTGCCAACTCCCTACCAACTCACTGCCAACTCACTGCCATCTCCCTGCCAACTCACTCCAACTCATTGCCAACTCACTGCCATCTCCCTGCCAACTCACTGCCAACTCACTGCCAACTCACTGCCAAATCATTGCCAAATCACTGCCAACTCACCTGCCAACTCACTGCAACTCACTGCACAAA
>NC_036865.1:18614201-18759559 GCF_002910315.2 Salvelinus sp. IW2-2015
CTACCCTCTACACTCCACATCTTACCAACTCCCTAGCCAACTCCCTAACCCAACTCACTGCCAACTCACTGCCAACTCCCTGCAACTCCTGCCCAACTCCCTAACCAACTTCCCTACCAAACTCACTGCCAACTCACTGCAGCCACCAACTCCCTGCCAACTCCCCTGCCAACTCCCTGCCAAACTCCCCTACCAACTCACTGCCAACTCCCCTGCAAAACTCCCCTGCCCAACTCCCTACCAACTCCCTGAACCAACTCACTGCACAACTCACTGCCAACTCCCTGCCAAACTCCCTACCACAACTCACATGCCAACTCCCTACCAACTCACCTACCAACTCCCTAACCAACTCCCTACCAACTCCCTACCAACTCACGCCAACTCACTGCCAACTCCCTGCCAAACTCCCTCCAACTCCCTACCAACTCCCTACCAACTCCCTACCAACTCACTGCCAACTCCCTACCAACTCCCTACCAAACTCCTACCAACTCACTGCCAACTCACTGCCAACTCACTACCAACTCCCTACCAACCTCCCTCTACAACTCCCTACCAACTCACTACCAACTCCTACCAACTCCCTACCAACTCAACCAACTCACTACCAACTCACTACCAACTCCCAACCAACTCCCACTACCAACTCACTACCAACTCACCTACCAACTCCCTACCAACTCCCTGCCAACTCCCTGCCAACTCCCTACAACTCATGCCAACTCCCTACCAACTCACTGCCAACTCACT
Source organism: Salvelinus sp. IW2-2015 (assembly GCF_002910315.2). Lineage (NCBI taxonomy): Eukaryota > Metazoa > Chordata > Actinopteri > Salmoniformes > Salmonidae > Salvelinus > Salvelinus sp. IW2-2015. The sequence continues at coordinate 18,614,955 of NC_036865.1, forward strand.
GCCAACTCCCGCCAACTCCTACCAACTCACTGCCAACTCACTACCAACTCACTACCCAACTCCCTACAACTCCTTACAAACTCCCTACCAACTCACACTCAACTCCCTACCAACTCACTACCAACTCCCTGCCAACTCCCTACCAACTCCCTACCAACTCACTGCCAACTCCCTACCAACTCACTGCCAACTCACTGCCAAACTCCCTTGCCAACTCACTGTCAACGCACTGTCAACGCACTGTCCAACTCCCTACCAACTCACTGCCAACTCCCTGCCAACTCCCTACCAACTCCCTGCCAACCCCTGCCAACTCCCTGCCAACTCACTGCCAACCCCTGCCAACTCCCTGCCAACTCTCCTACCAACTCACTACCAACTCATACCAACCACTACCAACTCCCTACCAACTCCCTGCCAACCCCTGCCAACCTCACTGCCAACTCACTACCAACTCACTACCAGCTCCCTACCAACTCCCTACCCACTCACTGCCAACTCCCCCCTAACAAACTCACTGCCAACTCACTGTCCAACTCACTGCCAACTCACTGCCCAACTCACTGTCAACTCACTGTCAACTCACTGCCAACTCCCTGCCAACTCCCTACCAACTCCCTACCAACTCACTGCCAACTCACTGCCAACTCCCTACAACTCCCTGCCAACTCCTCCAACTCACTACCAACTCCCTACCAACTCACTGTCAACTCCCTACCAACTCACTGCCAACTCCCTGCCAACTCACTGTCAACTCCCACTGCCAACTCCCTACTAACTCCCTGCCAACTCACTGCAACTCCCTACCAGCTCACTACCAAACTCACCTACCAGCTCCCCTACCAACTCCCTGCCAACTCACTGCAACTCCCCTACCAAACTCACTGCCAACTCACTGCCCAACTCACTGCCAATCCACTGTCAACTCACTGTCAACTCACTGCCAACTCCCTGCCAACTCCCTACCCTACCAACACCACTGCCAACTTCACTGCCAACTCCACTACCACACTCCCTGCCAAACTCACTGCCAACTCACTGACCAACTCCCTAACCAACTCACTGCCCAACTCCCTCACCAAACTCCCTACCAACTCACTGCCCAACTCCACGGCTGCCAACTCACTGTCAAAACTCACTTGCCAACTCCCTAACTAAACTCACCTGCCAACTCACTGCAACTCCCTACCAGCTCACTGCCAACCACTGCCAAACTCCCTACCAACTCCTACCAACTCACTGCCAACTCACTGTCAAACTCACTGCCAAACTCCCTGCCAACTCACTGCCAACTCACTGCCATCTCCCTGCCAACTCACTGCCAACTCACTGCCATCTCCCTGCCAACTCACTGCCAACTCACTACCAACCCTACCAACTCACTACCAACTCCCTGCCAACCCCTGCCAACTCCCTACCAACTCCCATACCAACTCACTGCCAACTCACTGCCAACTCCCTGCCAACTCACTGCCAACTCACTGTCAACCAACTGTCAACCACTGGCAACTCCCTACCAACTCACTGCCAACTCCCTGTCAACTCCCTACCAACTCCCTACCAAACTCACTACCATCTCACTACCAACTCACTACCAACTCCCTACCAACTCCCTGCCACTCACTGCCAACTCCTACCAACCCTACCAACTCCCTGCCAACTCCCTACCAACTCACTGCCAACTCACTGCCAACTCACTGCCAACTCACTGCCAACTCCCCTACCAACTCCCTGCCAACTCACTGCCAACTCACTGCCATCTCCCTACCAACTCACTGCCAACTCACTGCCAACTCACTGCCAACTCCCTACCAACTCCTACCAACTCCCTGCCACTCACTGCCAACTCACTGTCAACTCACTGCCAACTCCCTACCAACTCACTGCCAACTCACTGCCAACTCATGCCAACTCACTGCCATCTCCCTGCCAACTCACTGCCAACTCACTGCCAACTCACTGCCAAATCATGCCAAATCACTGCCAACTCACTGCCAACTCACTGCCACTCACTGCCAACTCACTGCCAACCACTGCCAAATCACTGCCAACTCACTGTCAACGCACTGTCAACGCACTGTCAACTCCCTACCAACTCACTGCCAACTCCCTGCCAACTCCCTACCAACTCCTGCCAACTCCCTGCCAACTCCCTTGCCAACTCACTGCCAACTCCTGCCAACTCCCTGCCAACTCCCTACCAACTCACACGATACAACTCACTACCAACTCACTACCAACTCCCTACCAACTCCCTGCCAACTCCCTGCCCACTCACTGCCACTCACTACCAACTCACTACCCAGCTCCCTACCAACTCCCTACCAACTCACTGCCAACTCCCCTAACAAAACTCACTGCCAACTCACTGCCAACTCACTGCCAACTCCCTAAACAAACTCAACTGCAACTCCCCTACCAACTCACTGCCAACTCCTCTGTCAAAACTCCCTACCAACTCCCTACAACTCACTACCATCTCACTACCAACTCACTACCAACTCCCTACCAACTCCCTGCCAACTCACTGCACACTCCCTACCAACTCCCTACCAACTCACTCGCCAACTCCCTACCAACTCACTGCCAACTCCACTGCCAACTCACTGCCAACTCACTGCCAACTCCCTACCAACTCCTGCCAACTCACTGCCAACTCACTGCCTCTCCCTACCAACTCACTGCCAACTCACTGCCAACTCACTGCCAACTCCCTACAACTCCCTACCAACTCCCTGCCAACTCACTGCCAACTCACTGTCAACTCACTGCCAACTCCCTACCAACTCACTGCCAACACACTGCAACTCATTGCCAACTCACTGCCATCTCCCTGCCAACTCACTGCCAACTCACTGCCAACTCACTGCCAAATCATTGCCAAATCACTGCCAAACTCACTTGCCAACTCACTGCCAACTCACTGCCAACTCTCACTGCCAAATCACTGCCAACTCACTGTCAACGCACTGTCAACGCACTGTCAACTCCCTACCAACTCACTGCCCACTCCCTGCCCAACTCCCTACCAACTCCCTGCCAACTCCCTGCCAACTCCCTGCCAACTCACTGCCAACTCCCTGCCAACTCCCTGCCAACTCCCTACCAACTCACTACCAACTCACTACCAACTCACTACCAACTCCCTACCAACTCCCTGCCAACTCCCTGCCAACTCACTGCCAACTCACTACCAACTCACTACCAGCTCCCTACCAACTCCCTACCAACTCACGCCAACTCCCCTAACAAACTCAACTTGCCAACTCACTGCCAACTCACTCCAACTCACTGCCAACTCCACTGTCAACTCACTGTCAAACTCACTGCCAAAAACCTCCCCCTGCCAACTCCCTACCAACTCCCTACCAAACTCCACTGCCAACTCACTGCCAACTCCCTACCAACTCCCTGCCAACTCACTGCCAACTCACTACCAACTCCCTACCAACTCACTTGCCAACTCCCTACCAACTCCCTACCAACTCAACTCTGCCAACTCACTGTCAACTGCCACTTGCCAACTCCCTGCACCACTGCACTGCCAACTCACTGCCAATCTCCCCTGCCAACTCACTGCCAACTCACTGCCCATCACCCTGCCAACTCACTGCCAACTCACTACCAACTCCCTACCAACGTCAACTACCATCAAACTCCCTGCCAACCCCCTGCCAAACTCCCTACCAACTCCCTACCAACTCACTGCCAACTCACTGCCAACCCTGCCACTCACTGCCAACTCACTGTCAACGCCACTGTCAACCACTACTGCAACTCCCCTACCAACTCACTGCCAACTCCCTGTCCAACTCCCCTACCAACTCCCTACCAACTTCACCTACCATCTCACTACCACTGCCACTACCAAACTCCCTACCAACCTCCCTGCCAACTCACTGCCAAACTCCCTACCCAACTCCTACCAACTCCTACCAAAACTCCCTACCAACTCACTGCCAACTCACTGCCAACACTCACTGCCAAACTCACTCGCCAACTCCCTAAAGCAACTCACTGCCAACTCACTGCCAACTCACTGCCATCCTCCACTGCACCAATCCAAACTGATCACTGCCAACTCACCTGCCCACTCCTGAGCTCAAAGCTTCCTCCTGAGGGCCGATTACAGCGTCTCCTTACATCCAAACTCCCGTGGCAAATTCTCTGACCTTGCCGTCGCGACTCCTCCACTGTTCCAAATCTCCGAACCTACGCCTCAAAACCGAACACGTCTAACTCGTTGCTCTTGGCCTCTTCGCGTTGGACCTCGGAGTTCAGTCTCAGTAGGTTGCATGCGATGATGGTCGCCCTCCGTTTAGGCACTGACCCTTGACAGAGGCTGTGCTCTTCCCACCAAGGCAGTGTAAATCGCTGTAAACAAGGGGAAAGAATTGTCAGGCATTTAGGAGTGCAGACGTTGGTAGGGACTTGGTGCAGTGAGTGGCAGTGAGGTAGATTGAGCATAGCGTTAGAGGTGCGCGTAGGGAGGATTTAATTAGAGCCAGTCATTAGTTTCGCATTGAGTTTATGCCTACTCAGAGGTGTGTTGTTATGGAGAAAGTGTTGTGATAGGACAGATGATCCTTAATGGTCTCGCTGGCGCATGTAGATGTTGTCCCGCCAGTGATGTTCTTAGAGGGCCACGCGATGAAATGGTGTAGGGCACAATTGTTCTGTCTTGTGTCTCATAAGGAACAAGTTGTAGGCAGAGCGTCATCACATGCCTGAAGAGTATGAGGAGAGGTTCCATGGTAAGTGAGTATAACCGATTTGATTCGCTCATGTGGCTCTCTGTGCAGACAGCATATATTTTTTTTGTTAAATTGAGGTGATTTGGCACCAAAGATGAGCTCATGCAGTTAGGGTAAGTCGTAATTCAGATTAATCAGGGTGCAATGAGAGTGCGAAGTATATAAATATTGTAGTAAGTTATAGTGAGATTGTTTAGAACGAGAATAGGAGAATAAATGATATTTGAGTCAGGTGACAGGGTTGCCTCTGGTTCAGTCTAACTGTTGGGCATCAGGGAGTGCATAGCGTGGTGTCCAAGGTGATAGTTCGAGAGCGAGTGATGTGTCAAATCCTACAGTTTGTAAGTATGCTCCAGTGGCAGACATGAAATAAAAAATAGCTGATTGTTGTGGTTTATCTACTGCTTTCTACATCAAATGTTGTTGTAGGCTAGACGTTTCGATTGGCGAGGTTTGACCGATGGTCTACGCTGTGTATTGTTTTGCATATATGCAACGCGAGTGTGATCAGTAGTACAAAAGAGATTAAAAGTAAGTTGCTAAGGGAGAGCGTATTGAGCAGCTTCGGGGGTACACTAGATCGGTCGTCAGTCGCGTCCAGTTACTTCTCGATGAATAGCGTTCCTTTCTCCGTGCGTCTCAGGTGGAGGATTATCAGTGATAGCTGTGCAACAATACTCGGCAGGTGGCAGTTGGGCAATGAGTGAGTGAGACCCAATAGATGCCCTGTGCGATGTGTCACTCGCTTTTCCGGCAAGAGAGTTGTGAAAGCACGTGCAGCGCGCACCCTCCCCAGGGTGACCTGACTCTCGGAATCAGTTGATTCCGGCTAAGTCTCAGGGACATAGATCGACTGTGACCCCCGTGTACCAAGTCAGGGAGTTGGCAGTGAATGGTCGATGACATGAATGATGTGAGAAATCACCTGGTCCCTAGGCGGCATATGATTTGGGCGTTCGGTAGGAGTTGTGGAGACACTCATGAGAAGAAGGATTGGCAATAGTCTTGAGCCTGGCTAAAACCGTGTTCCGGAATTAGTTTGCGCACTCTATGGTCAATCTTTAAGCCGTAAGTGAGTTTATTCGACGATGTAGAAAAAAGCCACGATTTAGGCACGCTGAGCAGACGTTTTGCTGTGGATTGAGGACTTGTAGTCAAAATGCGTAGAACAATTATGTCTGACCCAGTGAGTTAAGAGTAGGCGAGGTAAATAGTTCCCGAGTTTTGAGTGCGGAGTTGGCAGGAGGAGCGTTGGACCTAGTGAAATTATGACAAGTGATCAACAGCCAGTTGACTAGTGTAGGCATTCTAGAGTCACTCGAAGTAAAAATCCTAGGGGGCATGTTGATAGTTGTGCAAGCTAACAAACAAGGTGTAGTCTAGTAAGACTAATTTTGCAAATTGTGCCGAAGTGTGCAGGCGGGGATAGTGTAGTCCTCTTGCTAATTTCTCGAGTGGTATGGTAGGATAGGATAGCGGATTGGTAAAGTGACTGCTCTTCAGATTTTACTTACTACGTGTTTTTAGGTGCAGTTGGTAGTGAGTTGGCAGTGAGTTGGCAGGGAGGTTGGCAAGGGAGTTGGGTATAACAGCTGGTGAATTTACTATTTGATATTTTTGACCACTGGGTACTATGTTGACATCCAGCTACTATGTTCCTAAAAGTGAGAAGAGTTTGTGTGTTTATTTGATCTCATTACATTTTACGGCATTCGGCCTAGGGGACGAACCATGGCAGGGAAGACAGTGACAGTTTGAATGTTAGGGCGAGACAACAGGGATGGACAAGGAGTTGGCAATGGCCTAGTTAGAGTTCCAAGCGGATACTACTTATGGCTAAGGAGGAGAGATTACTGCTGCGCATTCGGAGTCGCACCAGTGCGGCAGTGACCGTTTCTTGATATGTGACGGAGTTGACCAAGCTAAAAATGCAACTCACTGCCAACTCACTGCCAACTCACTGCCAACTCACTGCCAAATCACTGCCAACTCACTGCCAACTCACTGCCAACTCACTGCAACTCACTGCCATCTCACTGCCATCTCACTGCCAACTGTCGACTTTGATGCTATACGCCGCCAGGTCACTATGTTATTTCTTGTATAGTAGGATTAGGACATAATGTGAGGTCTTCTTCTCCATCTGGCTCTGTAGATCTACGAAAAGACCGGCCCTAGCCTTTTGAGGGCCCGAAGCAACATTTTAGTGGCCAAAATTTTTCATTTTGCCTTAGGGTAGAGAGACATCTTTGCACTTTTATAGCTCATTTCCTGCAGTTATTCTACTAATTTTGCCATGATTTATGCCATGTTAATATGATATCTGAGTGAGAGTGACTAACAAAATCAATGGGGGACTTCCGGAGGTCAGGGCCCCTGGGCTCGTGCCCTGCGCTTGGAATTCAACCATCATTACTACAAGTTTGTGGCGAAATCCTGCACTTCTGCACATCCTGTACTACTTTAGGAGCACACGAGCTGTCAGGAAGGAGGAAATAAATATAGCTCTTCCATCTCTGTGTGATAGCTCTCGGTTGGCGCGGCAGTTTTGACGGTGTGTGCAACTCTTTGCAGAAGTCTTGTTTATTTTCGCCGCGCTTAGTTTATGAAAGTTTTAAGTCAGATCGCCGTGTACAGCTCTACTGTGTGTTTAGAATCTGTTGGGACTGCTCTTTCCATTGATTGCATGGATCGTTAGCAACATTGTTGTGGAGTTTTTATGAGACAAACTAAACTAACCAAAGAGTGTGTCAGGCGGAGGAAGGTACGAATAAAGCTTCAACACTGGGGTAGCCTTCAACAGCTAAGCCCTCTCTCGCTCTTTCTATTTCTCTCTTCAGTCCTTTACACTGGAAAAAAAAAATCTCTCATTGTGCTCCTTTTTTTCTTGTGCTGCTGTGGAACTTTTGCACAGCAGTACTTACTGAAAGGGAGGTTGCGTGTGAGTTTATAATTTTTTATTATTGTTTGAACTGTATTGATTTTTTGAGGGACTAGTGAAATTTGGTTTATACAGTCATGCCCCACTCACTCCTCCACTGGGAGGTAATACAGATTATTGCAAATCCCGTTTGGTTGATAACTGGGTTCTTTCTGGTCAGTTGTTTCTATGAAGTTGCCTCTGAGTTGCTCTAACATTCTTATTGTATGAGGTATTATTGGTTGGTTTACCTCTGTGCTGTGACTGGTGTTCATGTGGTGTGTGTTATCCATTCTCTCCACTGGCTACCTGGCAAACAGGTAGCCAGATATCCATTCTCTCCAGTGGCTACCTGGCAAACAGGCTACACTCTAGGGCCAGTGACTGACATAACAAGAGAAAAACTGCTGATGTACAACCAAATTTTGAAATTGCACCTTGTGTATTCTACTATTCTAACCCTCAACAGTAAATTGAAACCCTGACTGAGTTCTTAAAAACTAGCAGCCATGGGGGCCCTAAGCAGTCATTTATGTCACTTAGTGGCTAGAGCCGGCCCTGATCTAGGACATCAGTAAGACATAAACTCCAACCATACAGCTCTTCCTTAGCTGCTGGTCCAGTAACATTCTGTTCTCTCTCTTCACACAAGATTTACCTGCTCCATATTTATTCAAATAAGTTCTGCTCGGCTTCCTCTTGGCAGTGCCATTTAATCATGTCGTTTTTCCAGTCCACCCCAGCAGCTTTCCTCCTCAACTCACTTTCCACCCATTCAGTTCAGCCCTGACATTCTCTCCCATAAAGAAGAGCCATGGTTTACCGCAGTAAATTTAGAGTGGTATTTTCTGCCTGATGAAGTGTCACATATCCACAGTAATGGGTGTTACAGGTCAACAACCACCCAGAAGACTTGTTATGAAGATGAAGTTTGACTTAGAAACTGCAGCTAGTCTTCAGAAAGTTGTCACACAAAAGTCCTAAATGAAAAAAATACTGTTCTACCTGTCGGTTGAACTGGACCAGTTAATGAAACTCTGTAAAATGTACAGTAGTGTTTCAACTTTTGGCTACACAAAGACACTACATCTACAGTATATGTTGAGCCAAGTCATGTAGTTAAAGTTAAGTTGTACTTCTAAGCCCAACTGATGTTGTGTTATTTATGTTATCCAACAGGAGGATCCCTTTGTGATGGTAGCTGAGAACATCCTTGGCCAACCTAAACGCTACAAAGGCTTCTCCATCGATGTCCTGGATTCTTTGGCCAAGATTCTGGGCTTCAAGTATGAGATCTACCAGGTGGCTGATGGGAAGTATGGCTCTCCTACCTCAAATGGCTCCTGGAATGGCATGATCGGAGATCTCATCAGTAAGGTAAGTCTGTCAATCACAACTGGAGTTTGTACTGTTGATTGATAGTTTGCTGTTGACTGCTCTGGGGACATCATCTTGCATATTGCTGCAGTTCTCTCAGCCCTTGGTAGCTGACTGTAGCCTTGACACAGTGGAGTCCATTATAGTTTGGGCCTTCTTGGAAAGATACTTCACCGCACATGTTCTTCAGTGTGATGGCTCGCTTTTGTGACAGATCTGTTATGTCCAAATGATGTTTGCATCAAAGTGGGCCACTATAGTCTGGCCATCAGGCTGACAGTCAGGCTGCTCCAGACAAAGCAGTCCCACCAGTGCAGGAGGGACTTCAACTCAGCAGACTGACAATGCTAACAGTAGGGGAGTGAGTGGGCAGGGGACAATTATATCACCCAATGGAGTAAAGAATAACCAGTAAAAATAAGACTGCTGTTGGCTTTTTTGCGATCGTTTCCACAATGTGCAAGTCCCTGTCATTTCCTGTAAGTGAGCTTGCTGCAGAGAATGTAGCCCAGGTGGGCTACTTTTCAGCCCTTCATGCTAACGATAATCTGTGGACAACATCACTTAATGGAGGGAGAACTTATCTTTGATTATGGCCTTGAGTTAGAGAGCTAGTGTTTAACCCAACAATCCAGACATATGATCTGTGTCATAGGGTCCCACTCTAGCAGCAGGTGTCCAAAACCATGCCATTACCAGAGTGGTGACAATGCTGTGAAATGAGGGGAAAACAAGTACACCACCACCAGACACGAGCAACATATGATCAGTGTACTGTAACTCTGTCATTTGAGATTAACGTTTACAGTAAAGCTTTACAATAAAAGGATTTAGTTGATTGCCATGTGGAATGTCTGACCTCTAAAGGTCTGCGTTAGGTCCAGGGACCTCATGATACAATATTATCACAATACTTAGGTGCCAATATGATATATATTGTGATTCTCACACTTCTATATGTATTGTGATTCGATACTGCAATTTTTGGGCAATTTGATGTTCCAAACATATTGCTCACCATATGTCTGCTGCAGAGAGATGAGAGAGCATGAGAAAACGAGTTTTGACCAGTCAGGGAAATAAAAGTGCTGAAAACATGTTGGCTCACTGTTTAAAAAGAAGATGGAGAACAAGCTATAGGATGACAAATACCAGAGTTTTGACGCAGGTACAGCTGACTAGCGCTAGCTAACCCTACCTATAGTATAACTTCTATAGTATAACTCTACCTAACAGTATAAACTTCTATAGTATAACCCTACCTATAGTATAAACGTATATAGTATAACTCTACCTATAGAATAACTTCTATAGTATAACATTACCTATAGTATAACGTATATAGTATAACTCTACCTATAGAAATAACTTCTACAGTATAACCCTACCTATAGTATAACTTCTATAGTATAATCTACCTACAGTATAACTTCTATAGTATAACCCTACCTATAGTATAAACGTATATAGTATAACTCTACCTATAGAATAACTTCTATAGTATAACATTACCTATAGTATAACTTCTATAGTAAACTTCTATAGTATAACCCTACCTATAGTATAACTTCTATAGTATAACCCTACATATAGTATAACTTCTATAGTATAACTCTACTATATTATAACTTCTATAGTATAACTCTACCTATAGAATCATTTCTATAGTATAACCCTACCTAAAGTATAACTTCTATAGTATAACCATACCTATAGTATAACTTCTATAGTATAACCCTACCTATAGTATAACGTCTATAGTATAACCATACCTATAATATAACTTCTATAGTATAACCCTACCTATAGTATAACTTCTATAGTATAACCCTACCTATAGTATAACTTCTATAGTATAACCCTACCTATAGTATAACTTCTATAGTATAACCCTACCTATAGTATAACTCTTTAGTATAACCCTGCCTATTGTATACCTTTCTATAGTATAACCCTACCTATAGTATAACTTCTATAGTATAAACCTACCTATAGTATAACTTCTATAGTATAACCTCACCTATAGTATAACTTCTATAGTATAACCTACTATAGTATAACTTCTATGTATACCTACTAAGTATAACTTCTATAGTATAACCTACCTATAGTATAACTTCAATAGTATAACCTACCTATAGTATAACTTCTATAGTATAAACTCTACCTATAGTATAACTTTCTATAGTATAACTCTACTATAGTATAACTTCTACGTAAACCCTACCTATAGTATAACTTCTATAGTATAACCCTACCTATAGTATAACTTCTATAGTATAACCCTACCTATAGTATAACTTCGGAGGATTTGACAAATAAAAGTTTGATTTGATTTGACTTATTTTTATTTATTTATTAAATACAAATCGATACTTGGAGTCAAATATATATATAATATCATCCAAAAATAATATTGCGATATATAAATGTATCAAATGTTTTCCCATCCTTTTCTGCACGGCCTTCTGTTGTTTGAAATAGAACAAGTGTGAAAGAAAGAAATAACAGAGGGCAAAATCTTGTCGCTTTCATTTCAAGCCCATACAAAGAACAAACGAAAAAGCCACAACACAGACATTTTACAGTGTTATTACATCAACTTTTTTCTGTGACTTTGGCCTCAAGATAAAATGAAATGGCAAACATCAACAAACAGATTATTATCTCTGAACCAACATCTTAAATGTCATGGCTGTAACTGATGTATCTCTCTATCTATCCACAGCGAGCAGACTTGGCAGTATCAGCCATCACCATAACTCCAGAGAGGGAGAGCGTGGTGGACTTTAGCAAGCGCTACCTGGACTACTCCGTGGGGATTCTGATGAGGAAGTCAGAGGAGAAGATCAATATTTTCTCTCTCCTGGCGCCCTTTGACCTGGCTGTGTGGGCGTGCATCGCAGCCGCCATCCCCGTGGTTGGGGTCATGATCTTCATCCTGAGGCGCGTCCAGGCAGTCCGCTCCCAGAATCCCCCAGGGGGACACCAGGCCACCTCTGTGTCCACATCCCTCCAGAGCGCCATCTGGATTGTCTACGGAGCCTTTGTACAGCAAGGTGAGCTTGGTAATGTGGCATCAAAAGAAATAGGGTACACCAGCATCTTGCAGCAAAGTTGCTTCATATATAGTGGAATGCTTACTTGTTACAATATCACCAACAACAAGACAGCAACTTTTTACCATTGTGGTACCTCAGTCCGTTGGCAGCAATATGACACCAACATAGATAGATCCATAGATGGCTAGATGTATATATATACAGAACCTGTCAAAAGTTTGGACACACCTACTCATTCCAGGGTTTTTCTTAATATTTTACATTTTTCTACATTGTAGAATAATAGTGAAGACATCAAAACTATGAAATAACACGTATGGAATCATGTAGTAACCAAAAAAGTGTTAAACAAATGAAAATATATTTTATTTTAGAGATTCTTTAAAGTAGCCACGCTTTGCCTTGATGACAGCTTTGCACACTCTTGGCATTCTCTCAACCAGCTTCATGAGGTAGTCACCTGGAATGCATTTCAATTAACAGGTGTGCCTTCTTAAAAGTTAATTTGTGCATTAGTTTTGTTGTGACAAGGTAGGTGTGGTATACAGGAGATAGCCCTATTTGGTAAAAGACCAAGTCCATGTTATGGCAAGAACAGCTTAAACAAACAAAGAAAAACAACAGTCCATCATCACTTTTAGACATGAAGGTCAGTCAATCCGGAAAATTCAAGAAATTTCAAGAAAGTTTCTTCAAGTGCAGTCGCAAAAACCATCAAGCGCTATGATGAAACTGGCTCGCATGAGAAACGCCACAGGAAAGGAAGACCCAGAGTTACCTCTGCTGCAGAGGATAAGTTCATTAGAGTTACCAGCCTCAGAAATTGCAGCCCAAATAAATGCTTCACAGAGTTCAAGTAACAGACACATCTCAACATCAACTGTTCAGAGGAGAGTGCTTGAATCAAACCTTCATGGTCAAATTGCTGCAAAGAAACCACTACTAAAGGACACCAATAAGAAGAAGAGACTTGCTTGGTCCAAGAAACATGAGCAATGGACATTAGACCGGTGGAAATGTGTCCTTTGGACTGATGAGTCCAAATTTGAGATTTTTGGTTTGCAGAGTATGTGAACAGATGATCTCCACATGTGTGGTTCCCACCGTGAAGCATGGAGGAGGAGGTGTGATGGTGTGGGAGTGCTTTGCTGGTGAAACTGTCTGTGATTTATTTAGAATTCAAGGCACACTTAATCAGCATGGCTATCACAGCTTTCTGCAGCGATATACCATCCCATCTGGTTTGCGCTTAGTGGGACTATCATTTGTTTTTCAACAGGACAATGACACAACACACCTCCAGGCTGTGTAAGGGCTATTTGACTAGAAGGAAGGAGAGTGATGGAGTGCTGCATCAGATGACCTGGCCTCCACAATCCCCCACCCTCAACCCAATTGAGATGGTTTGGGATGAGTTGGACCACAGAGTGAAGGAAAAGCAGCCAACAGGTGCTCAGCATATGTGGGAACTCCTTCAAGACTGTTGGAAAAGCATTCCAGCATTACTACCTGGTTAAGAGAATGCCAAGAGAGTGCAAAGCTGTCATCAAGACAAAGGGTGGCTACTTGGAAGAATCTGTTTAACACCTTTTTGGTTACTACATGATTCCACATGTGTTATTTCATAGTTGTGATGTCTTCACTATTATTCTACAATGTAGAAAATAGTAAAAATAAAGAAAAACCCTTTATTGAGTAGGTGTGTCCAAACTTATGACTGGTACTGTGAATAACCAGACATAAAAGCAATCGAAATAGCTTTTGTTATGTCCCTATGAATGCCACACATACAGACAGCAGCACAGAGGGGTTTCATTTGAAGCATGGAGCCCATTTTCCGCTATAGCATTTTAAGGGTTCCTTTGACTGAAGGAATATCAGGTATTTGAGTCTGATCTGGATCCAGGCATCTAAGATATGAATAACTTACTCCTTCAGCAACCCCTGTCAAACCGTCAAGAACATCTATCAAAGTATGGCACTTTGCCGGCAACCTTTTTAAGCCGAATCGGCAACTATATTTTAGGAAAGCTGGATCCTTGCATTTTTTCCTTTTCACTTGTTGACCTTGGGCACTTCTATTGGCACTTTGTGTTTCACTCAGGGGCATGGCATATCTGTTTCTCTTTAGAGAATGATGCGACTGTGTTGATAAATATGGATGCTACTGTAGAGTGGCAAGATTTAAGTAAGGTAAGGTTTAAATGTTTATAATGTCATTCTAAATCTTGGCAGAGCTTTCTTGTAATATATATATATATAAATATATATATATACACAGTATATATACTGTATACACACACTGTATATACAAAAGTATGTGGACACTCCTTCAAATTAGTGGATTCGGCTATTTCAGCCACAACCGTTGCTGACAGGTGTAAAATAAATCGAGCACACCGCCATGCAATCTCCATAGACAAACATTAGCAGTAGAATGGCCTTACTGAAGAACTCAGTGACTTTCAACGTGGCACTGTCATAGGATGCCACCTTTCCAACAAATCAGTTCCTCAAATTTCTGCCCTGCGCGAGCTGCCCCGGTCAACTGTAAGTGCTGTTATTGTGAAGTGGAAACGTCTAGGAGCAACAACGGCTCAGCTGCTAAGTGGAAGGCCACACAAGCTCACAGAACGGGACCGCCGAGTACTGAAGTGCGTAGGGTGTAAAAATCGTCTGCCCTCGTTTGCAACGCTCACTACCGAGTTCCAAACTGCCTCTGGAAGCAACGTCAGCTCAATAACTGTTTGTTGGGAGCTTCATGTAATGGGTTTCCATAGCCGCACACAAGCCTAAGATCACCATGTGCAATGCCAAGCGTTGGCTGGAGTGGTGTAAAGCTCGCCGCCATTGGGACTCTGGAGCAGTGGAAATGCGTTCTCTGGAGTGATGAATCACGAATCATCATCTGGCAGTCCGACGGACAAATCTGGGTTTGGAGAACGCTACCTGCCCCAATGCATAGTGCCAACTGTAAGGTTTGGTGGAGGAATAATGGTCTGGGGCTGTTTTTCATGGTTTGGGCTAGGCCCTTAGTTCCAGTGAAGGGAAATCGTAACCCTATCGAACACCTTTGGGATGAATTGGAACGCCAACTGCGAGCTAGGCCTAATCACCCAACATCAGTGCCCAACCTCACTAATGCTCTTGGGGCTGAATGGAAGCAAGTCCCTGCATTAATGTTCCAACATCTAGTGGAAAGTCTTCCTAGAAGGGTGGAAGCTGTTATAGCAGCAAAGGGGAGACCAACTCCATATTAATGCGCATCATTTTGGAATGAGATGTTCGACGAGCAGGTGTCCACATACTGGTCATGTAGTGTGTGTATATATATTTATATATACATTTTTACATATTTTATTTTTTTTGTTGACCCTATGACATTGTGCCTTTAGATCAAGTTCCACAAACGCCTCTCAGAGACAAATCTCCTGGAACCTCTTGACCTTGGCATAAGTGCCTCAAAGCCTATTTAATTAAACTCACTGAGGCTTGAACACAATATTACTCCGGGTTGTCTTCTTTTTCTAAACAGTTCTAAGGGTATATCATTGATAGTGACACTTGGAATCAAATGAATGGGCTTTTTTTCTCACACCCTGAATCTCTCAGATGACATTTCTGTGGTTTTAGTCTTCAAAATAAGAATTCACATAGATATTTCCTCATTTTGCTTCCTGTGTAGTTAAACAGAGTGCTTAGACCTCTGCTACAGGGAGAGAGAGACGGCGATGAAAAAGCTTGTCTCATAGATGGATCTTCCTCTTGCTGCCTGGGCAAACAGTGGCATTGTGAATGAAAAGCTGTTGGTAGATGGAGGGTTAAAGAGAGCGAGAGCAAAATTGAGACAGAAATGGACAGAGAGAGAGACACAGTGAGACATTTAGAAATAGTGAGATGAAGTATGTTGATACAGAGACAGGTGAGAGAGAGCAGAAGAAATTATAGAGATTTTCAAGGGGTCCTGAAAAATACAGAAACATTATAAATATACACCAGATCAATAGAAACAACAGGCTAAAATAAAACCGACAGAACAATGGTGCAATAAGTTGCGATATCACAAACAATATATCTAATCAGCATAATGTTATTGTTCAAGACTTCATACAGTACAATATATCTTATGTTGTTGTGTTCCTAGGGGGAGATTCCATCCTGGGTTCTGTGGCGTTGCGTATCGTCATGGGCAGCTGGTGGCTCTTCACACTCATTGTGTGTTCCTCCTACACGGCCAATCTGGCAGCCTACCTCACTGTGTCCCGAATGGACAACGCTGTACGGTATGTTATCAACAGTTTTCAACCCTGTTGCTCAGTGTATCCTTCCATATTCAAGACTCAGTGTCTGATGTCATGATTTCCTGGTGGTAAGATACTGTTATGTCTTACCTTTTCCAGCATTGACCTGAACTGCCAATTCCCTGGTGTTATTTGTCTTTGTGGCTTTGATCTCACCCATGTATGCGGATTTAGACATGCCAAAAACTCAAGTTGGCATCCCAATTCTGATCTTTTTTTCACTAATTGGTCTTTTGACCAATCAGATCAGCTCTGATAAAGATCTGATGTGAAAAGATCTGATGTGATTGGTCAAAAGTCCAAATGGCGGAAAAAAGATCAGAATTGGGCTGCCTGTCTAAACGCAGCCTATGACACACAATTGTAATTCCTGACCGACTCCTTATAACAAGTTTGCTCTCCTCAGTCCAAATGTTATTTGTCAATAAATCCAATTTAGCACACTCCTTTCCTGAAGGGCAGGCGGAGAAGTGTTTGATTGTGTTTAGTCTGTCCGGTGTCGAGCAAATAGCACATGTGGGTTACAGGGAAGAATGCTAAATAGATCCTTTATATAATGGCTTATTGTTCAAGAATCTGTACCCACAACCACAGTGCCCATTAGTACAAGACTGGAATATTAGTGGACAAAGTCTTTCTACTGCTCAGATGTAATGAGTGTGTCTCTGTATAGATGTGGAGAGTGGAAGTAACACAGTCAGAAGATGGATAAGATTACAGAAGATAGATTTATATTGTCTTGGGGCCAAATCCAGACTCGAGACGGCAGGAATGATTTCAACAATAAACGCTATCAGCCCCATCAGCCAACATTTGCTCGCTTTAATCATTCCATAAACTCAATGTAATGAATATTGGTGTGATCATTTCTTCTCGTTCTCTATTGAAAGAAGATAGACTGTAATCACCATGCCTCAGGGTCAAGAGGTGACATCAAAGGACTGGGATTCAATTTATCGCTTCAGATTGTTGTCGCTCTGCAGAACAATATGACAAACTCTTCTAATCTTCACACTAATTGACTAATTAACTCATGTATCATAGTAACCAGGGTTTGTTTGTTTGGCAGACAAACATATAATAGACAGTTGGCAAGTTATTAGCTCTGGGCTTGAGTACAATCAAATATGCACTGAGGAAAATCTGCACAGCAAAATGTCCCTTTGAATCAACCCTTAGAGAAATCACACCAATATAAACAGTATTTTGTCACTTCATGATAGCAACATGGTCAAGAATGTTTTTGCCAAAACATTTCCTTAATGCTCCTTTAAGGGATTGAGATGCAAGTATTCAGCGGAGCCCATCTCCTGATATTAGCACATCCATAAAAATGTGCACTACAATTGACAACCAATTTATAAAATCATCAGCACCTAGACAAGCTCCTTTAGACTAGAGCCAGAGATCACAGTAAGTCATTTAGCACTGTCAAGCTGATGTGATTCCTACAACACATCAGAAGGCATTAATGACATTAGAGACAAAGACATAGGAGGAGTGGGTGGGGGAGAGGGGGAGATAATGTAGCAGTGCCCCCCTGGAATGGATTTGAATCTCCACCCAACCATTACACCTAATGACGGTGTCTGCTGTATTGATGTGGGCTTCAGGGGGGGTTGAATGGAGGGGAAGCAGCGAGTGCATTAGGAAGTGGGCATAGGGCGTATCAGATATATGTGCCACACTAAAAAAAAATCTGACACACAATAGGTGTTCCATTAGCAAACTGTTTTTCTGCCATGGATGTACTGTTCATGTTACAGAACTCTACGTGGAGGGACATGGAACACAGAAGCAACAGTCCAATCCAGACTCTCCTTCATGAATACAAACTGAAAATGGAACTGAAATAAACTACAATATCAGGTCTAGTGATAGGGATTAAGACATACCTCAGCATCCTTGCCAGATAGTTGGTCTAATGTCGTAGATGTGCAAATGGGTTTGCTGGTTATTAAGTAATTGGAGGGAACACAATTAAATATGCTTAGCGTAGCTGAGACACATGCAAATGTGAGTGTTGGTCACTAGAGTTTGGAAATGCACAAACAATTCTCAATGACTCATACATTGCATACCGTAAATTCTCAGGTAACATAGTCAGTATGTTAAGTATACAGTTTACATGGATATCAGCATGAGGAATAATAACAATGATAAGCAACACAAAATACACCCACATTCTTAAGAAACGTAACATTAATTGGCAAGGCTCTTAACCCTTGGCTGGTTATGTAGGCAGTTACTTATGCTGCCTTATCAGGGTTCATCAACACAATTAACACATTATGTGGGTTATATGGCCAATACTGGCAAAGGTCATAAAATACAATGTTTTGTTTATTACCTTTATCTCAGGTGAAAAATGTAAGACAAAGCAACAGTCTGTTCCTCTGTTGATTGTACATGATGCAG
The DNA here is from genome assembly GCF_002910315.2 of Salvelinus sp. IW2-2015. Taxonomy (NCBI): domain Eukaryota; kingdom Metazoa; phylum Chordata; class Actinopteri; order Salmoniformes; family Salmonidae; genus Salvelinus; species Salvelinus sp. IW2-2015. The sequence goes on from NC_036865.1 coordinate 18,633,787, forward strand.
CATAACTGTTGCATTTTAAACTCGCTATGAAATACTGCACAGTAGATAAACGGAAATTTGGGTATTTCTATTGATCTTACCATTTTAACGAGTGCTGCTTAAATGCATTGTCAGAATGTTACGTAGCAATGTCTTTTGTTTGGGGGTGGCATTGGCCATCCAAAGCAATTACGGCCTTACAAAGACATTACTGTGAACGGTTTAGAGATGCTAGAAAAAAAAATATTTGACTATAAAATGAGTAAATCTGTGTCACATTTACTGTACAGACACTCAAATTAGCTACTTTCGATCAATTATAATGAAGACATTACTTAAAAGAACTAAGGAATATAATCTTTCACAGTTCCCAGACGTTCCCAGACTTGTTGCACAATAAACCACAAGTAAAATGAAAATACAGTGCAGTCATATTCCATAATAACAAATGCTAACTAAATGTCACTGTGACATGTTTTAATTCTTGTTACCTGTGCATCAATCTAAGTAGCATACTTTTAAAAAATCCCCCAAATCCCCATCAAAATCCGTCAGTTTAAGCTACAGATATCAGGCCTTCTGCATCTGTGGTGGCAGGTGGTGTTTGTCAGACCATGAGACATCCTGAAAATCAGTCTTCTCACAAAAGCGTCTGTAGCCTCTGAACGGTTTGGCCTACAAAGTACAGTATTATGAAAAGGGGAGACTCTCACAAACACGATGGTGTTCTCCGTTTTGCTCTACGACCCCCACAAGTGTCACGGGACTCGTCTGAAGTCAGTAATGCTGATGTGCCAACTTCTGACTATAGGGTCTGAACCGTTTGAGCTACAAACTAATATGACCCCACTATGGAAAGGGGAGACGCTCATGGACATAATGGTATTCAATCGTTTTGTTCTATGACCCCCAAGTGTCACGGGACTCGTCCGAAGGTAACCCATAAAAACAAATGGAAGTGTGGAGGTAGTTTTGTGCCAACAAAAATAAGGGGTTAAATATGTGTGGGTGTTGTTTAGCACTCTCACAATTCATTGTGACAGTAGCTCTTATTTTCAGCAGTGTTTTTATTTCTGCCACCGCAACAGGCCAGAAAGAGAGTGAGCTGTAGTTACAATCTAACAAAGAAATCATTATGCATTACACTGAAGAAAAAAGTCAGTAAACATGGACAAAGGTGGTACAGGCAAAGGGCTACTTCCTGAAATTCTCACATGATGTGCCACCCAAACAAAACATCACACTCCGAGTGCCCTCACCTCCTCCCTGTACGGCGTCTCGTCGTTGTTGGTAATCAAGCCTACCACTGTAGTATTGTCTGCAAACTTTATGAATGAGTTGGAGGCGTGCATGGCCATGCAGTCGTGGGTGAACAGGGAGTACAGGAGAGGGCTGAGAATGCACCCTCGTGGGGCCCCAGTGTTGAGGATCAGCGGGGTGGAGATGTTGTTTCCTACTCTCACCACCTGGGGGCCACCTTAATGACGAGTTTGGAGGGTACTATGGTGTTAAATGCTGAGCTGTAGTCGATGAACAGCATTCTTACATAGGTATTCCTCTTGTCCAGATGGGTTAGGGCAGTGTGCAGTGTGATTGCGATTGCGTCGTCTGTGGACCTATTGGGGCGGTAAGCAAATTGGAGTGGGTCTAGGGTATCAGATAGGGTGGTGGTGATATGATCCTTGAATAGTCTCTCAAAGCACTTCATGATGACAGAAGTGAGTGCTACAGGGCGATAGTCGTTTAGCTCAGTTACCTTAGCTTTCTCGGGAACAGGAACAATGGTGGCCCTCTTGAAGCATGTGGACACAGCAGACTGGGATAGGGATTGATTGAATATGTCCGTAAACACACCAGCCAGCTGGTCTGTGCATGCTCTAAGGACTCGGCTGGGGATGCCATCTGGGCCGGCAGCCTTGCGAGGGTTAACACGTTTAAATGTTTTACTCACGTTGGCCAAGGTGAAGGAGAGCCCACATGTTTTGGTAGCGGGCCGTGTCAGTGACACTGTATTGTCCTCAAAGCGAGCAAAGAAGTTGTTTAGTTTGTCTGGGAGCAAGATGTCGGTGTCCGCGACGGGGCTGGTTTTCTTTTTGTAATCCATGACTGACTGTAGACCCTGCCACATACGTCTCGTGTCTGAGCCGTTGAATTGTGACTCTACTTTGTCTCTGCCTGTAAGTCGCTCTGGATAAGAGCGTCTGCTAAATGACTTAAATGTAAATGTAAATGTCTCTATACTGACGCTTAGCTTGTTTGATTGCCTTGCGGAGGGAATTGCTACACTGTTTGTATTCGGTCATGTTTCCGGTCACCTCGCCATGATTAAAAGCCGTGGTTCGCACTTTCAGTTTTGCGTGAATGCTGCCATCAATCCACGGTTTCTGGTTAGGGAAGGTTTTAATAGTCACTGTGGGTACAACATCACCGATGCACTTGCTAATAAACTCGCTCACCGAGTCAGTGTATACATCAATGTTGTTGTTTTAGGCTATCTGGAACATATCCCAGTCCACGTGATCGAAGCAGTCTTGAGGCGTGGAATCCGATTGGTTGGACCAGCGTTGAATAGACCTGAGCACGGACGTTTCCAGTTTTAGTTTATGTCTATAGGCAGGGAACAAAATAAGAAATGGAGTCGTGGTCAGATTTTCCAAAAGGAGCGTGGGGGAGGGCTTTGTATGCGTCGCAAAAGTTAGAGTAGCAATGATCCAGAATTCTGCCAGCTTGAGTCGCGCATTCGATATGCTAATAAAATTTAGGGAGCCTTGTTTTCAGATTAGCTTTGTTAAAATCCCCAGCTACAATAAATGCTGCCTCAGGATATATGGTTTACAGTTTACATAGAGTCCAGTGAAGGTCTTTCAGGGCCGTCGATGTGTCTGCTTGGGGGGGGAATATCCACGGCTGTGATTATAATCAAAGAGAATTCTCTTGGTAGATAATGCGGTTGTATTTGATTGTAAGGAATTGTAAGGAATTGTAAGGAATTCTAGGTCAGGTGAACAAAAGGACTTGAGTTCCTGTATTTTGTTATGATTACACCACAAATCTTTAATCATAAGGAATACACCCCCGCCCTTCTTCTTACCAGAGTGATGTTTGTTTCTGTCGGCGCGATGCTTGAAGAAACCAGGTCGCTGTACCGACTCTGATAACATATCCCGAGTGAGCCATGTTTCCGTGAAACAGAGAATGTTACAATCTCTGATGTCTCTCTGGAAAGCAACCCTTGCCCGAATTTAGTCTACCTTGTTGTCAAGAGACTGGACATTGATGAGTAGTTTGCTCGGGAGCAATGGAGCCTGACCAGGAGGCCGCTCCGTCTGCCCCTTCTGCGGCACCGTTGTTTTGGATCGGCTACTGGGATTAAATCCGTTGTCCTGGGTGGTGGTCCAAACAGAGGATTCGCTTCGGGAAAGTCGTATTCCTGGTCGTAATGTTAGTAAGTTGACGTTGCTCTTATATCCAATAGTGCTTCCTGGCTCTATGTAATAAGACTTAAGATTTCCTGGGGTAACAATGTAAGAAATAATACATAAAAAAACAAAATACTGCATAGTTTCCTAAGAACCCGAAGCGAGGCAACCATCTCTGTCAGAGCCATCATGAATGAATTCTTGGTCACCTTCTTGATCACCTCCCTGACCAAGGCCCTTCTACCCTGATTGCTCAGTTTGGCTGGGCAGCCAGCTCTAGGAAGAGTCTTAGTGGTTACAAACTTTTTCCATTTAAGAAATATTTTGGTACCCTTCCCCAGATTTGTGCCTCGACACAAACCTGTCACGGAACTCTACAGACAATTCCTTCAGTCTCATGGCTTGGTTTTTGCTCTGACATGCACTGTCAATGGCAGGAAGCCACCCAACAGCCTGCAGCAGATAGCCTAGTGGTTAGAGCATTGGACTAGTAGCTAAAAGGTTGCAAGATCGAATCCCCGAGCTGACAATGTAAAAATCTGTCGTTCTACCCCTGAACAAGGCAGTTAATTAATCCACTGTTCCTTGGCTGTCATTGAAAATAAGGATTTGTTCTTAACTGACTTGCCTAATTAAATAAAGGTTGAAAAATGTATATTGACAGGTGTGTGCCTTTCCAAATCATGTGCAATCAATTGAACAAGTGGACTCCAATCAAGTTGTTGAAACATCTCAAGGATGATCAATGGAAGCAGGATGCACCTGAGCTCAATTTTGAGTCTCATAGGCAGATTGTTTTTTTTGCAAGAATTTCTTAAAACCTGTTTTCGCATTGTCTTTATGGGGTATTTTGTGTAGATTGATGAGGAAAATGTTATATTTAATTAATTTTAGAATAAGACTGTAATTAAACAAAATGTGGAAAAAGTGAATGCACTGTACATATATTTGCAATAATCCTGTCCAATTGGCGTTCTTAACTTTTCCTGGCATGTATCTGAAAATACATTTATTGTACAGTGCACATACGACACTGGAGAAGATACATTATTGAGTCTTATTTTTCATTTCTTATTTTTCTTTGACAAGGCATCAACACTCGGCATTTAACATCACCTATGCTTTATTTTCCTCATCCCTTTCCAGCAAGTTAGAGGACTTGAAAAGATACATAGGCACAAGTTCAAGTGCTAAAGGCGATATTTGTCTGTGTGGTTAAATTCCAGTTTTCTACTGGTTAGCATTTAGAGGTGCTGTGTCCAAGTTACCCTGGAAATAGAATGTTTGCCTAGCTGAAGTAAGAGAACATTTGCATACCTGAAGTTACGCATTAGATCACAAATGCATGTAAGAAGCATAACTGGGGTAAGTTGGTTTAGAATGAATCCAGTGCACTGTGTATTCTTGAAAACTAAAAATGTATTGACAAATGCATCATTCTGGTCGCAAAGGGCGACCTTCAACAGCACATGACTACCTTACCCCACATGTAACCCATTTCCTTTACTCCCCTCCATAGGACGTTCCAGGACTTGTCCAAGCAGATGGACCTAGCCTACGGAACAGTGAGAGACTCAGCCGTATACGAGTACTTCAGAGCCAAAGGCACCAACGCTCTGGAGCAGGACAGCACCTTCGCTGAGCTCTGGAGAACCATCAACAAGAACAACGGACACGAACACTCAGTCTCCAGCCCCTCTGAAGGCATCCGCAAGGTGAGCTCAGGAACAGCCATGTCTGAATTCATCGATTTCAGCAAAGTGGAGCCACCTAACAATGTTTTTCCAGATGAGTGAAAATGATTGGTAGATGTTTTATTCTAAATCACTCCAGCTATACAAGGTAAAGTACTCTCAGACACACACAAAAACGGAACTATGCAGGGCATACTATGATGTCCGTAGAGAGACAATTGAATGGTGTGGCTTTTTTAATTGTTCCTGATTAAAAGTTAATGGTTCAGCTGAAATTAATATCTCAAAGCCTATCACACACACACAGCAGTACACAGACAAATTAACCTGAGAAATGTTTTAGTAATTAAACAAATGAGTTATAACAGAGTCTAGTCACACACGCTTGTCATTAAACATCATGATGTTTTGAGCTGCTAATTGTAATTCGTTCAGCCAATACCCGTAGTGTTCTGCAGATACTTGGTGTAATGGTCAATTAAACCAGATACTTAGTGAGGGATATTGCTTCGTGTTTTTGTGCTTAAAATTAAATTATTGATATTTGTGTTGACAAGAGTAGAGTAATTTAACCAAATGTATAAGAGTCATTTGAACTGAGATGAAGTTCAGTGTGAATGGTAATTCAGAATAATCACAGTAATAAACAGACACACACACACGCCCAGCAGTACACAGACAGAGTAGCCTGAGATATCTTCCATGAATTAAACAAGCTGCAAACGTGTAGTGTATTCAAGGTTTAAAAATACTTCTTAAGTTTGTAATCTCCACTTTAAAATGTCAGACTTCATTTGCCCAACCGAAAAATGTATCAACCCCTACAAAAAATGTATCAACTCCTACAAAAAATGTCCATTAATTATAATCCACATAATAGTTCACATCACAGGAGGTTGGTGGCACCTTAATTGGGGAGAACGGGCTCGTGGTAATGACTGGAGCGGAATCAGTGGAATTGTATCAAATACAGTGGGGCAAAAAAGTATTTAGTCAGCCACCAATTGTGCAAGTTCTCCCACTTAAAAAGATGAGAGAGGCCTGTAATTTTCATCATAGGTACACTTCAACTATGACAGACAAAATGAGAAGAAAAAAAATCCAGAAAATCACATTGTAGGATTTTTTATGAATTTATTAGCAAATTATGGTGGAAAATAAGTATTTGGTCAATAACAAAAGTTTATCTCAATACTTTGTTATATACCCTTTGTTGGCAATGACAGAGGTCAAACGTTTTCTGTAAGTCTTCACAAGGTTTTCACACACTGTTGCTGGTATTTTGGCCCATTCCTCCATGCAGATCTCCTCTAGAGCAGTGATGTTTTGGGGCTGTTGCTGGGCAACACGGACTTTCAACTCCCTCCAAAGATTTTCTATGGGGTTGAGATCTGGAGACTGCTCCGCTCTGGGCATTATTATGAGCTGTTCTCCCCTCAGCAGCCTCCACTGGTTCACATTTCCTGTTACTGCAGGATTATTTTCCTGCTGTAGCAAACTGGCTCAAATTAAGATCCGACTTAAACCAAAAAGTATCTTAGTGATTTGAACTGAGATACTGTTCAGTGCGAATCGTAAATGAGAAGATTTAAATTGAGAATCCGATGGGAAATTACTTTTTTCTGACTTTCTTTTGGAGTTTAGTTTTGGAGTTTTCCTTCAGGACCTTGTGCAGTTCAACAAATATGTGTACAGACAGGCAGCTTAGGGTTCTATTTGTGAAATAATGACATTACCTTGAAATACCTGGGACTATTGGGAAAGCGCCAGGATAAACAGAGCAAAACAAATTCACACAAGAATTTTAAAGATTCTGTTGCTGTTCTTGTTAGTCTGGATAAATGTCATGGTCAAGCGATCTGGCCAGACTATCGCTTTGTACCCTGACAATGCAGATGTGCCATGATCACTCCTACTGAAAACTACTTTGTTCACATTAGCTAATGCCACAGTGAACAGCACTGACTGGTTTTGACTGACTGTCATGGACTTGAAAATAGACTGTGGTTAAGTTTGTGCTTAAGGCTGGTGATGCATGTGTGTTTCTGTGTGCATTTCTGTTTTCCCCATTTAGTCCGATCTCCCCTCAATGTATCCCCTGTGTATATCCTTCCCCAGGCGAAGAGAGACTCCTTTGCCTTCCTGTGGGACATGGCTGTGGTAGAGTATGCTGCTCTGACAGATGATGACTGCACCCTGACGGTGACCGGCAACAGTATGAGCAGTAAGGGCTATGGCCTGGCCCTGCAGCACGGCAGCCCCTACAGAGACCTCTTCTCCCAGAAGTGAGTGCCCCCTTCCAGCCAACCCACCCTAACAGCCACCTACAGTATTTCTGTTGCTGTACTGTAGATTGGTGCATTTGATGTCCTTGTGACATTCTATGTGTAGTTTTCCATAAACATTCAATTTAACAGTTGGATTACATACGCTATAACAAAGCTAAGCCATGTCACAAATTCCAATGGTAGTTTGTTTTCATTCATATAAAGGCAGAGACTGCAGTTCTGAAGGAAACCACCCCATTCCGCCCCTGTCTCGCCCCCCTGGAAGCCTCTTCCCAGAGCAAAAAATGTCTTCACATTTCTCACTGTCAATTATTGTGAATGACAATTCTTCAAGTTTTTCCGGTGAAAAGTCCACGCAGCATCTTCATGCCAACCATTGATTTTAATCAGTTTCATGGGAATATGCATTTAGATCTTGAGTTATGTACAGTCAATCAATCAAATGTATTTATAAAGAAATTTTTACATCAGCCAATGTCTCAAAGTACTGTACAGAAACCCAGCCTAAAACCCCAAACAGCAAGCAATGCGGGTGTAGAAGCACGGTGGCTAGGAAAAACTCCCTAGAAAGGCCAGAACCTAGGAAGAAACCTAGAGAGGAACCAGGCTCTAAGGGAACCAACCTGGCCAGTCCTCTTCTGGCTGTGCCGGGTGGAGATTATAACAGAACATGGCCAAGATGTTCAAATGTTCATAGATGACCTGCAGCGTCAGATAATAATAATCACAGTGGTTGTAGAGGGTGAAACAGGTCAGCACCTCAGGAGTACAGTGTTGTTTCAAAGTACAGTGTTGTTTTAGTTATGTACAGTGAGCAAATTTGAGAGCAGATGATGTTAACAAACTATAGAATAACTGTGTTTTGTTTTAATCGAAGTACATATTTTGCCTAGTGGCGCACTGTTGAGTTTTTTGCGACCATTCGCACAATCATCCTAAAATCTCATGAGAAATTAAGTGGTGTTTTTTTGTCTTACTGTAATGTTATATTATGCTATTATATTCTGTTCTGTTATGTAGAATACAGACATTGATTCAGCATTGATCTAACTTTATTTAATGAGTACCATTCTCCATTCATCGCTGAAATTCGCCAGAGTGGCTTGTTCTCTCGGAAGCCGAACAAGTAGACCGTGAGTAAAGTTGAGAATTCCCAACATGCAGTGCAGAAGTTTAGGATGTTTTGCAATCAAAAAGGGTTCCGAACCGCAGCCACTCCTTTAAATGAAATGAGTTGACCAGTTTGGCATGTCCCACATCATGTTAGTCCAACTTCTAGGAAGATTTTAATCCACATTTCCACTATCATTTATTTAACTAGGCAAGTCAGTTAAGAACAAATTCTTATTTACAATGACAACCTACCCTAGCCAAACCTGGATGACACTGGGCCAATTGTGCACTGCCCTATGGGACTCCTAATCACAGCTGGATGTGATGCAGCCTGGATTTGAACCAGGGACTACAGTGACACCTCTTGTGCTGAGATGCAGTGCCTTAGACCGCTACGCCACTCAGGAGCCATCATTGTAAAACCCTAGTTATTTTGGGGAATTGCCAAATTAATTTCTAAAATGATTATTTATTTAATGTGATTAATAATAAATGTACATTTGTTCCTCAGGTTTAAGGTCAACCCTGTTACGTGAACTTAAAGGGATAGTGCAAGATTTTGGCAATTAAGCCCTTTTCCCACTTTTTCCACCCAGCCAGATGAGCTCATAGATAAATAGGGTATTTTTCTGCTTGCAGTTTGAAGTAAGTTGAAGGTAGTTTCGCGAGCCATTGCTGACTAGCATTAGCACAATGACTGAAAGTCTACCAGGACAGCTAGAATGCTTCTTTAAAAATAAACATTGAACATCTTATAGTCAAGTCATAGTGTAAAAGCCGGGGGCTGGTTCTACTCTTTTTTTGTGCAAATTTCTGGTGTTTTGTGGTGAGAAACTGAGTGGATTGAGCATAACACACCAACCCTGTTACCCATAGGTAGATAGGCTAGAAATGTTTTAGCAAGGTCAATGTTTGTGTTAAGCTTGCATTCAATTGCCCCTCCCTGTTGCACACAACAAGCGCCCGTCCCCTCTGTCACAAGGGGAGTTATTGCTGATTTAAGGTGAAATTGCCAACCCTGTTACGGTCAACCATGTCACTTAATAGTTGTCTTTTATAGTATTTTTTTATACCTCTGGAGATGGGAAAACATGTTTGTTATGAAGTTGAACATGTACTCTTTATGATAGAATGTTCAAATTAGGTGAAATAAATAGATATTTCTGATAAAATTACACTACCAATACACTACCTAAAAGGCACTCAATTCGTGGAATGACACAGGTACCAAATGGTGAAAACTTAAATGGGGATTACTCATAAGTGTGAATATACAGTTCAGTAGCTTATGTGGTGTGTGTGGTTGTGAAGTGGGATAAATAAAGATCCTGTGAGAAGCCATCACCTTGGGTGGGAGAGATGAACTGTCTTTCTTAACGTTTCAGCCACTTTGCCATCATTCTCTTATATCCATTCTCATCCATACTGTAAGCTTACTAATGGACTCTCTGTAGTCTTTCATCATCAGGCTGGCAGTGCTTGTTTCAAAAACTCGTTTAAAAAACAATTCATTTTAAAGAGTCACCATTTTCCAGGCCACGGTCTTAGTTTAAAGGACTGTTGTTAATCTTCTCTTATGTTTTTACACTGGGTACAGTATAGGGGTAGGTTAAGGGCTGTTACGGTGACCGTATTACCGCCACACCGGCAGTCATGACCGCAGTCAAATTCCATGTGAACGTTTAGTCATGGTAACTAGGCTTCTCCAAGCTCTGATGCTGCTGATGGTCATAGTAGCCTACCAAACTTGCTAACTGCCTGGTACTCAGCACTCTATTATCAACATTTTAAGATAAACAGTCTGATCTGTTGCATCAGTCTCATTGCTTTTAAAATGTTTTTTGATGCGAGTGGTTGTATTAATTTGGGCCTACTCATCTTGTTGGCTGACAAAAAGTAAATGTGGACAGTTCTTCTAAAATCTTCAATATGCGCTTTGGAATTCAATAAGATGGATGCAGCAGTTGCATCCCCGATGTGTCTGTCTTCACTTGTATTGTACTTAAGATCTCAGATGCCTGTGAGAAGGACCCGATCACATGACGGGCATTGGCTAATAGGAACTGAGATATCTGAGAGAACCATGTGAGTGAGAGGTGCTTCGGAGCACAGCGATTGGCAGCCGGGAGAAGGGAATTATAATGATTATATTCAGCCCTAGGGCACAATGGCCACTTTGGCCGCAAAAGGCATGGATTTTTTTAGGGGGCATTACAGCCACTCAAGGGGGGTGCCGCCAGAAAATTCAAGGCCAGGAAAGAATATCATCAAGTGCTTGTCAAATTGGGAATGAGAGACTGATGAGGTGTGTGCAGCCTACGCAAGAAACAAAGCAGAGCTCATTTCTTTCATGTAATTTTTTTCAAATCATCATTAGAGTCACGTCATGCAGCCTTAGAATGTTTTAAAAATCAAAACATAGAGCCCAACGTTTGTAGAACAACTAAATAACTCTGAATTAAGCATAAAGGAGGACCTGTTTGTTTGTTAACCGCTCAACACAGAATAGCCACCGCATATGCGCACTTCCTCAGAAATCATTTGGAGAAAATATCCTTTCTATTTTATTCAGCTATGCTCAATTGTATTCTTCATGCTATAAAATAATATAAAATAATGCCACGGAATTCTAAGCAAATCTTGTCTGCTAAATGAACTAGTGTAGCCCACAGCCATATGGCATAGCCAGATTAGGCCTAAAATAAGGACAACTCGGGATTTGCTATTCTGTTATTCTGAAATAGACTACATTTTCTTCATATCATGTTTCTTTTGAACTGTCAAAAATAAATAATAGATTTATTGTGAATGGTGTAGGCTTTTTAAAATGTAGATGTTCCAACGGTCTGCATCAGTGGCTAAATGTATTTAAGTTAATTAACGGTCAATTACCACGAGGCCGGCAGTTATTTGCTTGACAATCGCCTGCTGACCAAATTTCATGACCGCCACAGCCCTAGGTAGGTTACACAGTAACTTCTCTACATTGCATTATTTTACATTAATTAAACATCCCCACTGGGCACACACTAGTTGAATTAACGTTGTTTCCACATCATTTCAATGAAATGACTTTGAACCAACGTGGAATAGACATTGAATTGAGGTCTGTGCCCAGTGGGTCTCCTCTACCAGTAATCTGTCATTTTCACAACTGAGTCCAATGTAATTCTCTCTATTTAATTTAATCCTATCACAAGTGTTTGAATAGGGAATTCGCTCTAGCGCGCTACTCACCCAAGTGCTTTCAGTGCAGACAAAGAACAATAAAACTCTTCTATCTGTGTTTGTCAGGATCCTGGAACTGCAGGAGAAAGGGGACCTGGACATACTGAAGCAGAAATGGTGGCCCAGGAAGGGCCGCTGTGACCTGGACAGCCACTCAGAGGCCCAGCCAGAGGGCAGGGCTCTGAGGCTCCACAGCTTCGCTGGGGTGTTCTGCATCCTGGCAGCAGGGCTGCTGCTGGCCTGCCTGGTGGCCGCACTGGAGACCTGGTGGAGCAGCAACCGTTGCCGGCGAGAGCAGCCCAAAGAGGTGACCGAGAAAGCAGCCCCGACCCAGGGCCCAGACCCACTGCGGCCCCTCCCCAGGCCCAGGCCGAGACCCAGACCCCCAGGTCCCCCGGTCCTGCCCAGAGATGCCACTGCCACACTCTACTTTATGGATCCAGGCACAGACACCAGCCCCGATTTAGTAGAGCTCCAGTACACACAGTTATAGGTGTGCCCTAACAATAGTCCAAATTGATGTGATCGTTTCATCTTGTCTTTGGGTGGGAGAGAAGTCAGTTTGGGTGGGAGAGAAGTCAGTTTGGTGGGAGAGAGTCAGTTTTGGGTGGGAGAGAAGTCATTTTGGGTGGGAGAGAAGTCAGTTTGGTGGGGAGAGAAGTCAGTTTGGGTGGGAGAGAAGTCAGTTTGGGTGGGAGAGAAGTCAGTTTGGGTGGGAGAGAAGTCAGTTGGGGTGGAGAGATGTCAGTTTGGGTGGGAGAGAAGTCAGTTTGGGTGGGAGAGAAGTCAGTTTGGGTGGGAGAGAAGGTCAGTTTGGGTGGAGAGATGTCAGTTTGGGTGGGAGAGAAGTCAGTTTGGGTGGGAGAGAGAAGTCAGTTTGGGTGGGAGAGAAGTCAGTTTGGGTGGGAGAGAAGTCAGTTTGGGTGGGAGAGAAGTCAGTTTAGGTGGCTTGTTTGAAGCGCTTCCTCTCTCCATTTTTTTATATTTCAAAAGAGCCTTGGAGGGATTATTCAAAAACATAAACATGCAATTAATTGCTTGTTTTTGCTTGTTTCTGCTGAAAAGTGAGAATTCATTAACATCATCATTTGCATGGATGGCAATAATGATAACAGCAAAAAAAATGAATAATGACAACAATTATGTTGGTCAACTGATTCAACAACGTTGTACTTCTGGGTAGATATGTGCTGCCTCAGTCGTGCAAACGCTCCCTTTAGCTCATCCATTCAAGTCTTACTGCTTTCAAATACCTTTATCAAAGCACCTGCAAGAGACTGAACAGCCTCTGTGGATATGGTGTCCAGAGATCAAAGGCTTGACATGGATCCCTAAACTAAAGTGTGAGCAAACAAAATGCTAGCTTTGACCTGTCTGTTTGATTGGACAATACAATAATGCAAAAAGAGAACATTAAAAAAAGCACTTCATGTAAGAATATTGTCATGATTGCTACATATTATTAATGGAGCATTAGATTAAAGAGTGATGACCTAAACGGTCCCACTTTATTTGAAGTGCATCATATGAAGGCTTCACAAAGCATTCATATAGGCTTTATAAGCACTACTACATAAATGGGTCACAAATAATTTCATGCTCTATACAGGATTTATAAACGTGAACAAATAAATGGATGGTTATGTCACACAGTTATGCCACATTATGAATCTTTATAGAGCATTGTAATGTAGCATGGCCTTTTTAATAAGAAGGTCACATTCAAGATCCCTGAGCGAGAGTTTAAAAATGAGGCTCTAGGTTTGATATGTATCACTGCAGTTGTTCAGTAAAGCAATATACTTACCTTGGCATCAAAGTGTGAGTGTTCAGTCATTACAAGCATGATATACTGTATGTAGTGCTTTATGAAGCCTTCATAAGATGCACTTCAAATAAAACGGGACTTTTAAACATTACCCATTTAATGTCCGATAGTGTAATACTCCATTATAAATTGGCCATTAGATGTCATAACCTATCATGACCTTCAATGGCAGGTGTCCTTTCAGTCTTATGACAGCGACAGCATATGCAGGCAATATGACAACAATTTGCAATACATTGTGCCCCGGTCCATAATAATCCCTGGTAATTCTACTGAGTGACGTCTTATTGCAATTATATGTCAATGTCCGGATACACAGCCTTGCTGGTTATTTACGTACTGTATGATTGTCTGTGATCCTGTGCAGGTCACTAAGGACTACAGTCTCGAAAGGGTTTCTGGTCCATTGACATATAATGATATTACAAGTGCTTCACCGGAAGGCAGGCGTGACATGTGGACAGACAGAGAGAAAGACTGGGAGGAGGCAGAGACTTTTGACACAGGTCAGGAGAGACCTGAGATATACGGGGCACTGTATGGGGTTGGGGAAGTGGGAGGTCAGATAGGGTTGGGTGGGGCATGGGCGCTGGATAGGAGTAGATATGTATCGCTTCACCAGTCATCTCACTCCATGGTCTCTCCTGTTGTTTGGTGTTTCGTCTTTGTGGTATGATTTAAACATCATGAGAAATGTTGGAACAATGAGAGGAAGGAGAAGCAGCCAAGAGGCCATATGTTTGGCTATGTTTTTCTGTGCAGTAGATTTTTCTGCAGAATCTATTACCCTTAATTTCTTTTGGCACTTGTGGCTGCTTCTCACCCCCAAATTGCAACTTTCGGAGTATTGAATGACAAAAAATACAGTCAGCCTTTCAACAAAGGATTTATTGAAATGATTGAAAGTCCTTGTCTCCTACATTTTGTCAATCTTGTCCCATAAAGTGTGATGCATTGACATTGTACAGTATGCCCATCTGAACCAGTCATTTTATAAGGATGCTTTTCATGCAGTAGTGTGCTGCATAGATACATGCATTTCAAGAAAGGCTTTCTACTGGAGGAGACAAGTTTACAAATTACACATTAAATCATTTGGTTTTATGTTGTACCATTACGCCTTGATTTTGCAGCTTAGCTTGTGGTTGTAGCATAGTGTTGACGTGGGTTTGACGTTAGTGTTCCTTGAATAATATGGATTTGAAGTAATTCAACATTCAAGTTCCATATTATTCAAATTGGAAATGTAGTGTCAACAATGTGGATAATTAATCATGTTGTTAAATCAAAAAAATTCTAATCACAGCTTCTTTCTTTCTCAACCCCCTCTCACTTTTCACCTTTCTTGCACTTTTCATCCCTTACAAACCTATATGTTCTCTGTTATCTCTCTCCTCTTTCCCTCTCCCTCTCCTTCTCTCTCTCTCTCTCTTCTCTCTCTCTCTCTCTCTCTCTTCTTTCTCTCTCTCTCTCTCTTTTCTCTCTCTCTCCTTCTCTTCTCTCTCTCTCTCTCTCCTCTCTCTCTCTCTCTCTCTTCTCTCTCTTCTCCTCCTCTCTCCTCTCTCTCTCTCTCTCTCTTCTCTCTCTCTCTCTCTCTCTCTTCTCTCTCTCTTCTCTCTTCTCTCTCTCCCTCCCTCTGTCCCTCTCTCTAGGGAACAAGAGGTGAATCTAGAGCAGGTCCACCAGCGTTTGAACAGCCTCCTGGACGAGGACATGGCGCACAAGCAGCTGCCGGGCCAATCTATCGAGATCTCTGCCCTGGACATCGGCAGCATGCAGCCCAGCAAGTCCCTGGAAGGCCTGCCTTCACGGGACCACTACCCAGGCCACCACAGGGGGTCGCTCTCTGTGACCACCTTCCTCCAGGAGGGACATGGGGCAGGAAGGACACTCGGCAGGGGCACTGGCAGAACCCTCCCCCTACCCCTCAGCAGCGCCACCATGCCCTCTATCCGCTGCAAACACAGGGCCCCCAACGGGGGGCTCTTCCGACAGAGCCCCGTCAAGACGCCAATGTCATACCAGTCAGTGCCCGGAGGACCCATTCCAGAAGCCATTGATGGAAACCACGGGACTTCCATCTGAGCACTCAGCCTCAGCCCAATCACAGACACTTAAACCCCATTTATATCTGGTTCTAACATGCATTCTTTGTTCTGATGATGTCCACATTCTGATTGTGCCTACATTTTTAGACAGGTGTAGACGATTAAAAGACACATTGTGATATGATTGGGATCTGGATATCTTACAAATGTAAACAGATCTGGACAGTGTCTTAGAATAAAAAATATATATATTTTGAAAGAATATCTGTCATATAATTTGCTTACATGGAGGGACCAGGAGGTCTGGTCACAATGAAGACACAGTGGATGGATAAGAGACACATTTTAACACCATGTGTAGATGCATGTCTGAAAATGTGGGTCCAATCAGAATGTGGACAAGATCAGGACACAGGACGCATGTTAGAACCAGGTATTAATGGGGCTTCAGGCTCGGCTGTGGTGAGCTATACAGAGTGAATGGTGAGAGGGAGTGTAAATATGGATGGCAAGAAAATGTGTTTTTTTACCGCTGAAGAAATATGTAGGAAAACAACTTGTGGAAAATGACTTTCATGTACATATTTGTAATTATGGACATCAAGAGGTGAGGTAAAAAGAATAAAAAAAGTGTATTTTGAATATTCTCAATTTTTTAAAGTTGAGTTTAAAAAACAGATACAAAAGTATTAAAACATGACTGTTTGAATGGATTTGTAAATTTTGTTCTAAATTAATAAAGGTGATAATTCCTTGTGGTTGTTTTCTAAGTGCCAAGTTCAAAGATGTTTTCTTTCAAATGAACATTATATGAATGTATCCAATTTATGAAAAGACACTAACTTCACACTTCAAAGACAGTGGAAAGAGTTGATTTGTTTAGTATGAAAACAATAAAAAATCATGATAAAGTTCAAACTGTGTAGGCTACTTTGAGCCGTGTTAAGCCATGCCTTACATGTTGTTTTTTGTAAAATCATAATATATGAATTTATTTATATATGTATGAGTGAGTGGCCATGTCTGAATACCCATACTTGCATTCTATATAGGAAACATTTTAGGTAGGCCTATGTGCAAATATTACATTTTATAGTATATTACAGGCATAGTAAATACATTTTTCCTCAATAAAGTAGCTATCGCCACCTGCCTGTCAGAAGGGGGGGGGGAGAAAAGTAGTTGAGTGTAGAAATGTTATCTGCATAGAAATTATAGGAAAGACCATGTGAGGATATGACAGAGACGAGTGACTTGGTGTATAGAGAGAAGAGTGGAGGACCTATAACCGAGCCCTGGGGGACACCAGTAGTGGGAATATGTGGTGCGGACACAGATCCTTTCCAGTTCACCTGGTAGGAGTGGACTGCCAGGTAGGATGCAATTCAAGAGTGTGCCGAGCCTGAGACGCCCAGCCCTGAGAGAGTGGAGAGGAGGATCTGATGGTTCATGGTGTTGAAGGCAGCAGATAGATCTAGGAGGATGAGAACAGAGGAGACAGAGTCAGCCTTGGCAGTGTGGAGAGCATCCGTGACACAGAGAAGAGCAGTCTTGTTTGAGTGACCCATCTTGAAGCCTGACTTGTTAGGGTCAAGAAGATCATTCTGAGAGAGATAATTAGAGAGTTTATCAGGACAGCATGCTCAAGTATTTTGGAAAGACAAGAAAGAAGGGACACGGGTCTATAGTTTTTGAAGTCAGATGAGTCGAGTGTTGATTTCTAGAGGAGGGAAGTGACTCTGGCCATTTTGAAGACAGAGGGGACACAGCCAGCGGTCAGGGATGAGTTAATGAGGGAAGTGAGGAATGGGAGAAGGTCTCCAGTGATGGTCTAGAGAAAGGAGGAGGGGATGGGGTCGAGCGGGCAGGTTGTCGAGCAGCCAGACCTCACCAGTCACAGGATTTCATCTGGAGAGAGAGTGGAGAAGAGGTCAAGGCATAGGGTAGTTCTGTGTAAGTGGGACCAGTGGACTCAATAGGCTGAGTGAGGGAGGAGCGGATGTCGTCAACCATCTTTTCAAAGTGGTTGACAAAGTCGTCCGCAGAGAGGGAGGAGGGAGGGCAAGGGGGTGTAGGAATAAGGAGGGAGGAGAAGGTGGTTTAGATTTTCCTAGGGTTAGAGTGATATAAAGTGGCTTTAGCAGTGTATACAGAGGAAGAGAAGATAGAGAGGTGGGAGTAAAATTATGATTGGTCCTCTGGAAGTGTAGTTTTCCCACATTTTCACTCAGCTGCCCACAGCCCTGTCCTGTAAGCTCACAATGAGTCACTCAGCCATGGAGCAGGAGGAGAGGGTCGAGCTGGCCGAGAGGAAAGGGGACAGTTCGAGTCATATGATGCGGAAAGGGAGGAAAGTAGGGTCAAAGAGGCAGAATCAGGAGACAGTAGGGAGAAGGATTTAGCAGAAGGGAGAGATGGAAGGATAAAAGAGTAGAGAGTAGTGGGGGAGAGAGACCGAAGATTGAGATGGCACATGATGATCTAGGTAGTAGCAGAGTGGCTAAGGTTGGAGGAAAGTGAGACCTGGAGGGGGTAGGGGCTGAGTGGCTAGGGTTGGAGGAAAGGGAGACAGAAAAGCAAACAAAGTAGTGATCAGAGACCTGGAGGGGGGTTGCAGTGAGATTAGTAGCTGAACAGCCTCTTGTAAAGGTGAGGTCAAGCGTATTGTCTGCCTTGTGAATTGGAGGGGATTGGGAAAGGGTGAGTTCAAACAAGTCAAGGAGGGGAAATAGTGAGTTGAAAATAAATGAATTGAAGGCAGACATTGGGAGGTTGAAGTCGCCAAGTACGAAGAGCGGTGAGCCATCGTCAGGAAATTAGCTTATCAAGGTGTCAAGCTCATTGAGGAACTCTCCAAGGGTACCTGGTGGGCAATAGATGACAACAATGTTAAGCTTGAGTGAACAAGTGACAGTGACAGTATGGAATTCAAATGAGGAGATGGACAGGTGAGTGAGGGAGAAAATAGAAAATCTCCAGTTAGGAGAAATTAGTAGCCCTGTGCGAACACCACAACGACCAGATGCTCTTGGGACTATGAGAGAAAACGTAGTCAGATGAAGAGAGAGCAGCTCCTTGTCTCTGTCAGGGCAAAAAAGTAAAGGGACTGAAGGGCAGCACAGGCTGAGATGAACTCTGCATTCTTGACCGCAGATAGGCAGCTCCAAACACTGCCAGAGATCCGGAATTCTAATTGGGTTGTCCGCTCAGAACACACTAAATTAGAAGGGTTGCAGCCAAGGGGTGGGAAGCGTCTGTAAAGCCTACAGGGAGAGGAGAGAACATTTATAGAAGACACACACATAGTTGCCAAAGCTACAAAAGAGGAAAATTGGATCACCTAAAAATAACTAGATAAGATACTCAAGTGATAGAGTGGCGTGGAGCCTTCCTCTCTTTCCTTCCTCGAAGAACTCCGCAGAACAACTCGGGATGATGCACTGTACCCAAATTAACAAAGGCAGTAATCAACGCAATTGCACATTAGATGACGCATTTGTAGGATAGGTAAGGCTACTATGTTGATATTTGTCACTTACTGGATTCGCTTTAACTAAACAGTACAATTTGTAGGCTACACAGTATGCAGTAGGCGCCTAACTTGAAGGGGGGGTAATGACCCCCACAATATTAGAGGCCGGCCAATTTGACCCACTAAGTAATATACAGTAACATGATGAATTTGATGGATTGGAAATTATTTTCCCACGGTAGCTACTGGCTTTCTGTGGCTTTACAGTATACAGTAATACTCCATTCATTCCTCATTTTATGAGTGATCCCCCGACCGATTATGCTTTTGGTTTGGCCCGGTCCTCAAAGGCCGTGGTTTGTGAAAGGAAAAAAGTTGAGCAAGGCTTGCAAGGAGAACGGAGCAATAGTTCCACTCTGTCTTTCTCTCTCCTCTTTCTTCCTAACAAAGCCTGCATTCTGTGCGCTAACGTGTAACAAAATGAAGTAAAGTCACATTTTACATGGTAAATTCATAAGCACGAATAGTAATTATATAGAAAATATTTTTGGGAAAATATTTATATTGTGAAATGACTAGATGTGTAATCGTGTGTAAGCACTATTTCTCAAAATGAGCGATAATTGGTAACGTTATATTAGCCTCATTTTTGTGAGTTCAAAGACAACTTTGGTAGTATTATAAACTTTGAAACAAGTTGTTTCTAGTAGGCTACATAATTAGAGAAGGGCTGTTTCTCGGAACCTCAGGCAGTAGGTTCAAGCGAGCCTGTTTTTCTCCCCAGTCAGATGCAGCCTGGCTCCTCATAGACTCTGACCAGCAGCAGCAACCTATGCTCCTTATTTATTTAGAAAACAAATGTGAAAGCCAAAATTGTGGAGGGAAAGCACTCATCATGTTTATGCAACATAATAATCACCCTAATAAAATTTCCAGGGCCACATTTATATTTTATTTTAATTGAGAAAATCTACAAAATAAATCCCCCACCCTAGTCTTTAGTGATAGAGATGCGTGTGTAAGCTGGTTTATTTCTCCTTTATTTCATTTTTTTTCTTGATTTCAGTATAGAAGGGAAACCAGGTACTGGTGTTTGTATGTACTGTTTCTTGATGAGGAAAAGCTATTCTTATACCATATTTTTGAATAACAATAGTAGCTGTTCATTCAATTGGGGGAGGTGGGGGGCATGGGGGGGGCATGACTGAAAACGTTTGGGAAGCACTGATCAACTTATCACAAATACAGATGGGAAACCCCAAGCTTCAGCCTACTGTATTTATGTATAGCCTTTATGCTTTATTCGTTGGGCTACAGGTGATTATGCTTATTGCTAAATAACAAACCAGCCTGATAATATACACCAATATTTAGTTAGGCAAATTTTTGGAGGGGGATATTATATTTGAATGGTGTCACCATCATTTTATTGTAATTCATTTTGGAGTAGAAAAGTCACCAGGGCTACGTTCAGTACAAAAAAACATAATACAACGTTCAGTTAAACGGAAACAGTGCTGTTCTGAACGACCAGTTGAAAAATGGGGAGGGATTGGGTTGTGGGTTCAAAATGTACCGCTACCCTTGAAATATGTCACTCGTTGCTTCAAGCGACACCCTGCCACACCCACCAAACATAGGCTAACTCAAAGTCTGTTCAAGAACGTTGAAAAACGTTTTGGGCAAACGTGTCGTTCAGTACAAGCCATTACGCAATGTAGCAAAGGTTGAATGGAACTGGGCTCACCCCAGAACTGACTTTCTCACAGTCGTTCTACAAAAAAATTGTCAAGTAGACCGACAGTTTAAAGTAATGCAGAAATGATTGGTATTTCAGTTGTGATTTGGATATACTGACCAAATTATCAGGAAAGTTTAGGATGTGTTTTCCCTTTAAAAGTTAACCAGAAACAACCATTTCACAGCTATACATTTTTGAAGCATGTCCCCGGACCACCCTATAAGGTTGTTGACCCCGGAACCCATTGACACCCCCCCCCCCCAATATGCAACAGAATGTTATGACCTTCGTATACAGTTTGTAACGACCTGGGTGTCGGGGGGTGTGAAATCAGACGCAGGAACAGCAGAGCTTCAATGCGGTGATTTTTAATTCCCCAACCGGCAAACCAAAATGTCCAACACGGACTTACTGGGTGTCATAAACACCTGTCTACTAATACGGGAGACAAACCCAGTATACAATACAATACACCACTCCCGAAATCCACAGCTACAGACGAACAATCCCGCACAAAGAAGCATACAGGCTGGCTGACTAATAAAGCCACACTGATTACCAATTAACTCAAACCAGGTGATACAAATAAACACATAAGGAGGGGGAGGAAAAAGAGTCAGTGGCAGCTAGTAGGCCGGTGACGACGACCGCCGAGCGCCACCCGAACGGGAAGGAGAGCCTGCCTCGGTTGAAGTCGTGACACAGTTTTAGTAGTTAGTAAGACAGATTTCAGATATTGCCTATGTCTTCAAGATTGTGAGATGGGTTGTGATTTCAGGTCTGTCCTCAAAATATCTCTTCATGCAACATGTTGTTACTTATGTGATTATGTAAATGTATTTTAATTTAGATCAAGGTTTAATATTCATGGCACCACCACCATAATGTGTTTCTGTCCTATTTACAGTATGTCACATTAATCGGCTCTCAGAAGCTGTCAAAATATACATCATGATATCTCTTTTCTATGGGTGTATACTGAACACGTACAGTATGTGTGAAATAAAAATGTTAAACCAGGCCTATAAAGTATTGACTCAATCTCCTGTAATCAATATCGTACTCAATACAGAGGCAATACTGTACACACTGGAGTGTGAGAGTGGAGCTGAATTCAGTTATTTGAGAATGGTTTCAGCATGAGCAGCATTCCACTATATCCAATTATCATCAGTACTCATCAATATCATGGATAAAAGGCAAACAGTTTACCATACCTGCCTTGGAATTTATACAAAAAAGTTTCTCACTATGTGCATTGATCCCCACTGCAAATGGAAGTTTTCTTCAACTACAGATGGAAAAGATTCAACGGTAGTGATATGGGAACCGAATGGCTGAATGGCTGTTTACCAATGTGGAATAGAAAGTCCTTGAGGAGTAAAACATTCTTTAACTGTCAGTCAAAGAGGAAAACAACATGTTCTCATTTCAAAATCCATTAGAGGGCCTTGCTTTACACCAGTAAGCAGTAGTCCCCAGTCCCCACCAGTTTCAATGGGATGCTTTGGCAAAAGTCTATTTGGACATAACCCACATTAGTGAGAGATGAAAATATGGAAATCATGGTGTACTTTTGTACAGGATATTGGTTAATGGTTACTTTATCCATTTAAAGTGTTATTGGGAAATAGGGCCTTGGCGAAGGGAAAGACTCAATGGAATGAAGAGAACACATTTATCTGATTTCTTAGAACCATCCATCTAGTATAATTTAGTCTAGATAGTTTCCATGGGGACATAACATTGGACAGGGATGTTCAACTCTCTCTGAGACCTGAAGGCCACTTATTGTAACAGGCTACAGTATTCAACTGACTTTGGTGCACTTAACCTCTAAATTGCACAGTGCGGGTGGTGGTGGATGCATGGGATCGACCCAGGCAGGGTCATATTGTGTGTGTGTTGTTGTTGTTGATTTGCCCTTCCTGACCTCAGGCTGATTCTGTCAATCAGAAGTGCAGCTGACTCCAACTCAGAACTTTATTTGTATATCCTGAGGGATCAGTGACGCAGTGTACCCTGTCACAGATTGGTTTCCTGCTTTCGCCAAATACAAATGCTCCATCGCCACCACTCTGTGTAAGGAGGAACCTCTGGATTGAATGCCTGGAATATTCATTATTTTTAACCTTTATTTTATCAAGGAGTCACACTGAGACCAATATCTCTTTTACAGATGAGCACTGAGTTACATAAATTACACAAAATACACACAAAATGCAAGCAGAAAATACAAAATGCAAGCAGAAAGAAAAACACTGTCAGTAATAAGGTCCTCAATCAGATTTCTGAAAAACATCAAATTTAAGAACATTTTGAAGATTGTTCGACAAATAAGGTGCAAGAAAACAAAAAGCTGATTTACAATAACTAAGTAAAGAGCAAAGAAATTTCCAGAGTTAGCCGTCCCTGAGACCACGTGTGGTAAAGTTCAGTAATGATGTTACGGACAGTGGGACCTTTTGTAAAAGTGCTTAATAAATGAAAATATAGCAATGTATCAACCTACAGTATGCGACATCAAAGAGGGCCAACCAACTTTCTGGTAGGTAATGAAGTGATGAGTACTAAAACTGTCAACCTTAATAAAGCACAGTGCGCTATGATAAACTGCATCTAACTGCTTTAATGAAGTGGCAACTGCGCTCATATAGATGATGTCATCATAGTCTAGGACCGATAGGAACGTCGACTGAATAATCTACTTTCTACTATTTAGTGAGATGCAGGACCTATTTCTATAGAAGCCCAGTTTTATTCTCAGCTTCTTAACTAACTCATCAATATGCTTTTTAAAAGACAGCTTTTCATCTATCAAGATGACCCGTTTTTTGTAAGCAGGGACACGATCAACATGGACACCATCCAAAGTACATGTGCTTAAATCATCAGAGATATTTTTATATGCTCTAGAGAACAACATATACTTAGTTTTACCTGCATTCATTTCTAATTTCAGGTCAATAAAGGTTTTCTGTAATACAATGAAGGCAGACTGTAGTTCAGATAGAGCCTGGTTAACAGTGGGGGCAATAGCACAAACAGCAGTCTCATCGGCATACAAGTGCAGGTTAAATGTTTTTACAGACAAGTCGATATTGTTAATATAAACAGTAAAAAGTACAGGACCCAGAATCAACCCCTTGGGGACACATTTCGTAATATTCAGGAAACCTGATTTAACACCATCAGTAGATACTGTACGCATTGAGTCAAGTCATTTTTAAACCAGTTACATATACCCTGGTATAGGCCAATTGAGGAAAGCCTCTGAATTAGCGTTGAGTGATCAACAGTATTGAAAGAACGGGTCAATGAAGAGGGCAGCACAACATTTTATTCACACAGCTAACGCCATCATCTAACGCCATCATCTAACGCCATCAACTAGGGATGCAGCAGCTACATTGCTAGGACCTGGTCTAAAACCCAACTGATGTACAGTACCAGTCAAAAGTTTGGACACACCTACTCATTCAAGGGTTTTTTTTATTTTATTTTTTTACTATTTTCTACATTGTAGAATAATAGTGAAGACATCAAACTTTGAAATTACACATATAGAATCATGTTGTAACCAAAAAAGTGTCAAAACATAACAAATCAAAACATATATATATGAGATTTCCACCGGTCTAATTTCCATTGCCCGTGTTTCTTGGTGTCCTTTAGTAGTGGTTTCTTTGCAGCAATTCGACCGTGAAGGCCTGATTCACGTAGTCTCCTCTGAACAGCTGATGTTGAGATGTGCAGTTAACTCTAATGAACTTATCCTCTGCAGCAGAGGTAACTCTGGGTCTTCCTTTCCTGTAGCGGTCCTCATGAGAGCCAGTTTCATCATAGCGCTTGAAGGTTTTTGCGACTACACTCGAAGAAACTTTCAAAGTTCTTGGAATTTTCCAGATATTAGCCTACTGGAGGGCACTGCATCGCAGTGCTAGCTGCGCCACCAGAGTCTCTGGGTTCGCGCCCAGGCTCTGTCGCAGCCGGCCGCGACCGGGAGGTCCGTGGGGCGACGCACAATTGGCATAGCGTCGTCCGGGTTAGGGAGGGTTTTGGCCGGTAGGGATATCCTTGTCTCATCGAGCTCCAGCGACTCCTGTGGTGGGCCGGGCGCAGTGCGCGCTAACCGAGGGGGCCAGGTGCACGGTGTTTCCTCCGACACATTGGTGCGGCTGGCTTCCGGGTTGGAGGCGCGCTGTGTTAAGAAGCAGTGCGGCTTGGTTGGGTTGTGCTTCGGAGGACGCATGGCTTTCGACCTTCATCTCTCCCGAGCCCGTACGGGAGTTGTAGCGATGAGACAAGATAGTAATTACTAGCGATTGGATACCACGAAAATTGGGGAGAAAAGGGGATACAATTTTAAATAAATAAATAAATAAAATAGAAATTAGCCTACTGGAGCTTGTTTCATTTATTTATCCAAGAGAGAATATAGCTAGCTACATCTATGGGCTTTTATGTTTTTCTGTAATGCGTAATGTGCGGTAGCCTATCATTGTCACGCCCTGACCATAGAGAGCCCTCGGGGTTCTCTATGGTGTAATAGGTCAGGGCGTGACTAGGGGGGTTTCTAGGTATTATATTTCTATGTTGGTGTGTGTATGGTTCCCAATTGGAGGCAGCTGATGATCATTACCTCTAATTGGGGATCATACTTAGTGTGTCCTTTTTTCCACCTGTGATGTGGGATATTGTTTTGTATGAGTGCCTATGTGCGCTACGTATTTCACGATTGTTATATCTTTGTTGTTTTGGAAGTTTCACTATCATTAAAATGTGAAACTCTACTCACGCTGCGCCTTGGTCCAATTAATCATACGAAGGTCGTGACAATCATATACAGTATGTATTGGATAACGGTACAATCATTTGGTATTTTTTGGGGGCCTGGGCTCCTTAAACGTTGTTAATTTAGGGCTCATAAAATGTATTTAATTATATGGCTCATCAGGCTCATGTAGCATCAGGTTTGAATTTTCATACTGATCAAAGCCTTAATCAAATCCAGACATTTCTTTGCTTTATAATGGTTTTGAATGACACTTCCGTTTTTAGAGGGAAATACCGGGTTACCCAGGAGAAAAGTTATTTATTCTATGGATGGAACATTTAAAAAATACCGGGAAAATATTCAACCGTAGTTTGTATGGTGTCACGTTCCTGACCTGTTTTCTGTTGTTTTGTATGTGTGTGATGGTCAGGGCGTGAGTTTTGGGTGGGCAGTCTATGTTTTCCGTTTCTATGTTGGTTTTGGGTTGCCTGGTATGGCTCTTAATTAGAGGCAGGTGTTTTGCGTTTTCCTCTAATTGAGAGTCATATTAAGGTAGGTTGTTCTCACTGTTTGTTTGTGGGTGATTGTCACTGTGTCTGTGTATTTTGCACCACACGGTACTGTCTCGTCTCGTTCGTTCGGTCGTTCCTGTTCATGTGTTCCTCGTTTCATGTAAGTTCATAGTTTAGGTCTGTCTAGTTCGTTTTGTTATTTTGTTAATCATTCAAGTGTATTTCGTTTCGTGTTTCTTCCGTCTTGTCAATAAAACATTATGTATTCATCACCCGCTGCGCCTTGGTCTACTCACTCACCGAAAGAGAGCCGTTACAGAATCATCCACCAAACCCAGATCAAGCAGCGGGTTAACGGACAGCAACGACAGCAGCAGTGGGAAAAGGAGGATTGGACATGGGAAGAGATCCTGGACGGTAAAGGACCCTGGGCAGAGCCAGTGGAGTGTCGCCGCCCCAAAGCGGAGCTGGAGGCAGCGAAAGCGGAGAGGCGACGTTATGAGGAGGCAGCACGGAAGCAAGGCTGGAAGCCCGCAAGTACTACCCAAAAATTTCTTGGGGGGGGGCTAAGAGGTAGTGGGCCGAGGGCAGGTAGGAGACCTGCGCCCACTTCCCAGGCGAACCGTGCGAGAGCGGGAGTACGGGCAGACACCATGTTACGCAGTAGAGCGCACGGTGTCTCCTGTACGGGTGCATAGCCCAGTGCGGGTTATTCCACCTCCCCGCACTGGTAGGGCTAGATTGGGCATTGAGCCAAATGTCATGAGGCCGGCCCTACATATCTGGCCACCAGTACGTCTCCTTGGGCCGGCTTACATGGCACCAGCCTTACGCATGGTGTCCCCGGTTCGCCAACACAGCCCAGTGCGGGTTATTCCACCTCCCCGCACTGGACGGGCTACGGGGAGCATGCAACCAGGTAAGGTGGGCAGGCTCAGTGCTCAAGGGAGCCAGTACGCCTACACGGTCCGGTATTTCCGGCGCTACCTCCTCGCCCCAGCCCAGTACCACCAGTGCCTACACCACGCACCAGGCTTCCAGTGCGGTTTAAGAGCCCTGTTCCTCCTCCACGCACTCTCCCTATGGTGCGTGTGCTCA
Organism: Salvelinus sp. IW2-2015; assembly: GCF_002910315.2. Classification (NCBI taxonomy): domain Eukaryota; kingdom Metazoa; phylum Chordata; class Actinopteri; order Salmoniformes; family Salmonidae; genus Salvelinus; species Salvelinus sp. IW2-2015. Next base: position 18,660,984 of record NC_036865.1, read on the forward strand.
CCCAGTGCCTCCAGTTCCGGCACCACGCACTAAGCCATCTGGCGTCTCCACGAGCCCTGTACGCACTGTTCCTTCTCCCGCACTCGCCCTGAGGTGCGTGCCCTCAGCCCGGTACTCCAGTTCGGTACCACGCACCAGGCCTATAGTGCGCTTCGAGAAGTCAGTGTGCCCTGTCCCTGCTCCCGCACTAAGCCTTGAAGTGCGTGCCGTCATCCCGGTACCTCCAGTTCCGGCACCACGCACCAGGCCTACTGTGCGCCTCAGCAGGGCAGAGTCGGCCGTCTGCCCAACGCTTCTGCCCACTGCCTGTCTGCCCAGCTCCGTCTGAGCCATCTGTCTGCCCAGCGCCGTCTGAGCCATCTGTCTGCCAGCCGCAGCCGTCTGAGCCATCTGTCTGCCCAGCGCCGTCTGAGCCATCTGTCTGCCCAGCGCCTCTGAGCCATCTGTCTGCCCAGCGCCGTCTGAGCCATCTGTCTGCCCAGCGCCGTCTGAACCATCTGTCTTGCCCGCGCCGTCTGAGCCATCTGTCTGCCCAGCGCCTTCTGAGCCATCCGTCTGCCACAGCGCCTTCTGAGCCATCCGTCTGCCACGAGCCATTAAGCCGCCCGTCTGTCCGAGCCATTAGAACGTCCGTCGTCAGGAGCCGCTAGAGCCGTCGTAGTCAGGAGTGCCAGAGCCGCCAGCCAGTCAGGAGCTGCCAGACCGCCAGCCAGTCAGGAGCTGCCAGAGGCCGCCAGCCAGTCAGGAGCTGCCAGAGACGCCAGCCAGTCAGGAGCTCCAGAGACGCCAGCCAGTCAGAGCTGCCAGAGCGCCACATGTCAGGAAGCTGCCAGAGACGCCCTCCAGTCATGAGCTGCCCTCCAGTCATGAGCTGCCCTACCATATGAGCTGCCCAACAGTCATGAGCTGCCCAACAGTCATGAGCTGCCCAACAGTCTGAGCTGCCTACAGTCATGAGCTGCCCTACAGTCATGAGCTGCCTACCTACATCAGAGCTAGCTCCTACAGTCATGAGCTGCCCTTACAGCCTGCGACCTGCCAGAGTCCCTCAGCCCGGACCTGCCAGAGTCCCTCAGCCAGGACCTGCCAGAGTCCCTCAGCCAGGACCTGCCAGAGTCCCTCAGCCAGGACCTGCCAGAGTCCCTCAGCTCCAGGACTGCCAGAGTCCTCAGCCAGGACTGCCAGAGTCCCTCAGCCAGGACCTGCCAGAGTCCCTCAGCCAGGACCTGCCGCCCCTTATCCCGGTGCTGGCCCTTATCCCGGTGCTGCCCTTCATTTTAGGTGGTTTTAGTTGGAGGGTGGTCATTGGGAGGGGATACAGAAGCGGGGAGTGACTATGGTGGTGTTGGGGACAGCGTCCGGAGCCTGAGCACCACCGTGGTCAGATGCCCACCAGACCCTCCCCTGGACTTTGTGCTGGTGCGCCCGGCGTTCGCACCTTGAGGGGGGGGTTCGTCACGTTCCTGACCTTTTTCTGTGTTTTGTATGTGTGTGATGGTCAGGGCGTGAGTTTGGGTGGGCAGTCTATGTTTTCCGTTTCTATGTTGGTTTTGTTGGCCTGGTATGGCTCTAATTAGAGGAGTGTTTTTGCCGTTTTCCTTCTAATTGAGAGTCATATTAAGGTAGGTTGTTCTCACTGTTTGTTTGTGGGTGATTGTCACTGTGTCTGTGTATTTTGCACCACACGGTACTGTCTCGTCTCGTTCGTTCGGTCGTTCCTGTTCATGTGTTCCTCGTTTCATGTAAGTTCATAGTTTAGGTCTGTCTAGTTCGTTTTGTTATTTTGTTAATCATTCAAGTGTATTTCGTTTCGTGTTTCTTCCGTCTTGTCAATAAAACATTATGTATTCATCACCCGCTGCGCCTTGGTCTACTCACTCACCGAAAGAGAGCCGTTACATATGGGCTAATAGCAATGTCCTGGAGAAGGCGAGGACTGTTTCTTTGTACAGGTGTACATTATCATAAAGACAGTCCAGGCTGGTGGGCCAGGTGCACACTGGACCATAGCACACAGTCCTGATAGTGGAGGCCCTCTCTATCACTACCCTTACACCTTGCCCAAACCGCGTGCGCTATCGTGCATACATTTATTTTGCCCCCCCACACCAAACGCGTTCACGCCAAGCAGGTTAAAATATCAAAACAAACTCTGAACCAATGACATTCATATGGGGACAGGTCGAAAAGCATTAAACATGTATGGTATTTTAGCTAGTTAGCTTGCACTTGCTAGCTAACGTTATTTTGTCCTGTTTAGCTAGCTTGCTGTTGTTAGCTAATTTGTCCTGGGATATGAACCTTGAGTTGTTATTTTACCTGAAATGGACAAGGATCTCTACTCCGACAATTAATCCACATATAAAACGGCCAACCAAATCGTTTCTAGTCATCTCTCCTCCTTCCAGGCTTTTTCATCGTTTAAATTATATGGGGATCGCATCTAAACTTTCATTGTATTACCACGACTACCGGCAAAACAGTTCGTCTTTCTATCACCCACGTGGGTATAACCAATGAGGAGATGGCACGTGGGTACCTGCTTCTATAAACCAATGAGGAGATGGCACGTGGATACCTGCTTCTATAAACCAATGAGGAGATGGGAGAGGCAGGACTTGCAGCGCGATCTGCGTCAGAAATAGGAACGACATCTATTTTAGCCCTTGGTGTCGCAGACGCTCCTTGGCGCGCGCAAGCAGTGTGGGTGCAATAATTGAATAACATGGGTTTCTAAATTTATTTTGCGACGCTCGCGCACGCGACGTGTCCGGTCTGGTCAGCATGCTAGTGATGTAGCCATCCTCTCCTGTTTGTCATGCGTTTTTTACCTTTATTTAACTAGGCAAGTCAGTTAAGAACAAATTCTTATTTTCAATGACGGCCTAGGAACAGTGGGTTAAGTGCCTGTTCAGGGGCAGAATGACAGATTTTTACCTTGTCAGCTCGGGGATTTGAACTTGCAACATTTTGGTTACTAGTCCAACGCTCTAAACACTAGGCTACCCTGCCACCCCATATGATTGATATGGATGGGGGAGCCAAGCTGGTCCACAGTCACGAGCTCCATAGCTCTCTCTGTTGAGGGGCACCATAACTTTGACACCTTTTTATTTGGTAAAAGTTTATTCTCTAATATAAACTTTCCATTGGAGTCCATCATTAATAAAACGTCTGGTTTCTCATCAGGTCTGTGGAGTGATAGGAGTAATTACAGGCCGTGAAATGGGGATGGATAGGGTCAGCTGGGTTGGTGCATTGGTTGGTTGGGTTGGTTGATGGGTGCTGTTTCAGCTGTTGGCTTGGTCCTGAGATTTTGTGGGAGGACTCTTTGTAGAGCGGATGGTGGTGGCTGAGAAATTTCTGCTTTAGCTCATGTAGCTCCTTCTGCAGGTCCTGAATGTGGCTGGTGTTGACTGTTCTGGACAGTTCCTCTCTAAGTCTGCACACTTCCATCCTGAGAGCCTGGTTGTCCTCCTCAACATTTTTCATTGCACACTACAGCGCCTTGATCTCATCCCTATGCTGACTCACCAGGCTGATCTCCTCCTCTGCTGTGATACTGCAGGTGTCACGTGTGAGAGACGCATGCTCAGGGCTGTGTCTGCTGCAGGCTAGAGAGGGACACTGGGGACTACATATTGGGGCACAGAGGGTGTGGAGGCTGTTGTAGGTTGTGACAGTGTAGAGGTTTTAAGTTCAGCAACAAGAGGTTTTATCTGGTCAAAGTAGGGGAAAAATTGATCCAGTCTGGCCTCTGAACCTTGAATCATCACAGTGCCATTATTATAAATATTAACGTTACATTTGGGGGTGAAATTAATGTAAAATTGTGTCATTGTTCTGTTTTCTGACATTTGAAGTTCCTTGTTGATCTTGTGGAGAGCTGTGTGCCAAGTATTAGGATCATCTGTGTAGAACAGAACGTCTCATTTTATTTCTTTGTTCGCTTTCAGGAGGAAGTTTGCCCTCTGAGTCTCTGGGGATTGTATTAGCAATTTAATTTATTTTTGAATTAATTTTTACCTGACTCAAGACTTTTTCCTTGTAGCATTTTCAGGATACGTGATGGCAAGGTCTCTGAAACAATGCTTAGAGAATGCATCCATCTTCATCTCCATGGTGACCTGTTTAAACATTACACTCTGTTCTAGAATGATATGCATGTGCCTCTAGATGAAAGCACTTATTTAAATAATGCACCTATAGGTGAATGTGACTTTTAATGTGCAGAACACAGCAATGAACTAAAATAACTAAACTGTTCACATATAATACAATTATTTTAAAATAAATTGCAATTTCAGTAGGAGCTCTTAAGTGCTGCTGCTCGTGAATTGGTTGCTAGGAGACTGTTTTTGTTGCACAGCAAGTATTCTATTATTTTGTTTCAATAAATAAGAAAGGGGTTAAGTGATTTGAATGCTAATATCTCCAACTCAGAAACAGTAGGAACAGACTCAATACGTAAAACAGGATCCCCATTGGCTATAACATGTACTATTATCAGATTAACATATTTTTAATTATGTAATCTACCAGATCAGTTGCATCCATGGTCTGTATAATTACAGGGTGGCAAGTAGCCTAGCAGTTAGAGCTTTGGGCCAGTAAATGAAAGGTCGCTGGTTCAAATCACTGAGCCGACAAGGTGCCCTTGAGCAATGCACTTAACCCTGATTTGATCCAGGGATGACATACTACTATGGCTGACCCTGTAAAAAAACACATTTCTCTACACCAATCTGGTGTATGTGACAATAAAACTTGCTTTATTGTGCACCGTGCAGCAATCTGGTGACAAATGGCACTCATTGTCCCTCTGGGATAGATCACCTACAGTACCGTCTGTCCCTTCTGCCTTTACCTGACCAGGGTTCAGTTAACCTTCGTAGCTAATGTTGCTCATAACAACCCCAGACCAAGACTATACGTAGTAAGCAAAGTGCTTCATTTGGGGAATTTCATTCAAACTGTGAGACTGGGTTTGTATTCTTTTTTGAGCCCTAATAATTAATATTCATATTATTTGAAAAACTGTTGTTTCTCATTGAGGCCGCATCTTAAACTAGAGTCAATTGGCGCACCCATAAATCACACGGTGACGTCATTTTAAATATTGAATATTGTGTTTATGCTAGAGACTTACCTTTTCTTCTAGTGGCTGCAGCTCAATCTACTCTTAATATAAAGTGTATGCCTATTCCACAACATGGGGCTACACACAAGAGGATCCGGACAAGAAAATGACTGCGGTGGATATTGCTAGCTAGCATGAGGATGAAAATGGCAATTTCTGGGGAAAACTAGCAGCCTTTTAATCTTCTCGATAGAGCAGTGTGGATAAAGGTACAATTTAGAGTACAGTGGCATATCCCATCCCGCATTGAGGTATGTTTTCTGATCCATATCTCGCAATGGCTCCACGGTGTCTTAATGTAAACTTCTTCAGTCTAGGGTCTATTTTTCTCCACTTCCTCTCTGACTGACGTGCCCAAAGTAAACTGCCTGTTACTCAGACGCAGAAGCCAGGATATGCATATAATTGGTACCATTGGATGTAAAACACTTTGAAGTTTGTAGAAATGTTAAAAATAATGTATGAGACTATAACACAATTGATATGGTAAGAGAAAATCCAAAGAAAAACTCTTACAATGGAAAGCTATGGGTTATATGCAATTCCAGCTTCCAGATTGCAATTCCTCTGGCTTCCACTAGATGTCCACAGTCTTTGTTCAAGGTTTCAGGCTTGTTTCTTCCCAAACGAGGAAGAATTTTGAGTTTAGATATTGGGAGTCAGAGTTGCTTATTTTGCTTTTCTATTGAACATACTTCTTTCCGTATGAAATATTATAGTTTAATTACATTTTAGGGTACCTGAGGATTAAATAGAAATGTATTTTGACTTGTTTTTAAAAAAAGTTTAGGGTAGCTTTTTGGATTCCTTTCTCTGCATGTTGAACGAGTGGATTACTCAAATCGATGGCGCCAACTAAACAGACTTTTTGGGATATAAAGAAGGATTTTATCTAACAAAACGACCATGCATGTTGTAGCTGGAACTCTTTGGATTGCAAATCAGATGAAGATTTTCAAAAAGTAAGTGAATATTTAATCGCTGTTTGTGATTTTATGAAGCCAGTGCTGGTTGAAAAATATTTTGATGTGGGGTGCCGTCGTCAAACATACACATGGCATGCTTTCGCTGTAAAGCCTATTGTAAATCGGACAATGTAGTTAGATTAACAACAATTTAAGCTTTTAACTGATATAAGACACTTGTATGTACCAAGATGTTTAATATCCATAATTCTTATGATTATTTATTTGAATTGCGCACCCTCCAATTTCACCGGAAGATGTCGACTGTCCCAGAGAGGTTTTTAATGTAACCATGATTGCGTTCCAACCTCAGTCTAGGTCAGTGTAAATAAGCGTAACGGTAGGGTCGGCATCTTCTGGCAATAAGTCTAATAATTCCCCACTATCAAATGATGAAACTCTCATGAACACAACAGTGTTGGTTGTTTCGATCTACGGCAGTCGTCTGAACTCTCTATCACGGACGTTCTAATTTCAAAAGAGGTCTTCTCGCAGAACTGACTGAAGGTAACCCAGTACCGGGCTGTAAAAATGTGTCATGAATAACGTGACCAAACACGGGTCTATAGGACAGACACTTCAAAACCATATTCATTATGATTTGACTGTATGTTTTGCTGTGTACAAAAGTTATTCAATGTTTTTCTATGGGCTATGGCAGTAAAGGACAATTTCAATGTTAAATTAAATAAAGACATGTTATATTTTTATACCAACAGGGCTCCTAAAATTCTAAAACAAATGGCTAAATTATACAATTTTAATGTACAGATACCCCAAAAAAGTATTTAATTAAGTACTTTACACCACTGAAAAAAGTAATTAAATATTGAAAACACTTACTAGATTTGACTACCACCAAGCTACTGCAAAATGTAGTTTAATCACTAGTTGAACTACATGTAGTTCACTACTCACCAACACTGCATTCCTTGTTATCTGTCTTCAAGTTTTGTGAACAAATGTGTTGGAAATTGAGGTTCTGTCTTCTATTGTAAGTTAGTCTCCAGCTAGTCTGTTGCATGCATGAAATGTTCCTCAGGTATTACATTTTAAGAAATGTAGATATAAAATCTCTTATTTGAAGATTCACCATGGGAGAGACTTCAATTCAAAAGGAGCAATGGAGCAAAGTACAGTATATGTAGGAAATACACAAAACACAGCAGGACCAGTGTATTTCCAATTCCAGGCACGGGAAACTTGAGAAATGTTGTAGATGAGTATTACTTGTGTATATTGTACACATGTTGAATGCTACCGTAAGGCAACCCTGACAAAGGTAAAGGGGGGTGACACATAATATCTCCTACAAAGCACTGACAGCTCTTCTCAAGTCCTCTGACCTTGGGGAGTAATTTTGCGGATCAATATTTGCCCGTATAGAGTGTGGACTGAGAGAACACACCAATACTCAAGATATGATGGGAGACAGAGACAATCTCAAGGACTAGTGGAGGGGAAAGTATTGGTTTTCAAATCATGTTTGGGTGAAACAAAACGTTTCTATGAATGTGCTAAAATATTTATGATTATGTGCGCTTCTACAGGGAATGTACACACATGGTTTAATAAATAAAAGAGTTAGTCTTTGTTCCTGTAAGGGCAATATCATGGCACAGAGGACTTTGTTATGCTGTTAATAATACCCCATAGGCTTCCTTAACATACATATCAAATCACCCTGTGAAATGGTTTCTTTACTGTGAGAGGAAATGCAGTATTGGAATTCAATATACAACAAAGTGGTTGAGAAATGAACTCTTGCATTGGTGATACTTGTAGTCTCAAAGCTTACCGTATGCTTCCCAGTCGAAACAGTTCCCGCATATATTATGATGAAATGTTGTGACGTTTTGGTCACTTGGGCTAGGGCAGGATTTGCTCTTCGCATTTTGTTTATTTTCTTGAGGCAAGTCGAAGTTCGGTAGCCCTTCATTGGTGATTGGTCAACAGTACTACTACTACTAGGAGTGGGAATTATGGACGGGATTCTTCAATTAAGTGTTTGTTGTCATCCACTTGAGATATACTGCACCAAACATTTTAGTTAGATGTAGAAAGACCTCTGCAAAAACGTCAAAATGAATTACAGGTTTATTGATTTATCTAACATTAATTCAGACAATTTTGGGAAGTGTTTCTGGCTATGTTGTTGCTATGGTGACGAAAGCAAAAGTTTTTAGGGAGAATGCGAGCACAGACGGTCGCTTCGCCTCGGAGAAAAACCTAACCTATTTATGAGGACGCCTTTAGATGTGGCATTTAGCTGACCTCTAACCTCTCTCCACCTTACAGGATCACACTTTATTATGGATAGTCCAGATTGTCCATCTGTCATAGTATCAACAAACTATCTGTTGATAAGCAACTGCTTTGTAAGGTTACGGTTAGGGTTAGGTTTAGAGTAAGGGTAAGGGTCAAGGTTAAGGCTAGGGTAAGGGTTAAGTTTAGGGTTTGGATAACGGTTAAGGTTAGGGTTAGGGCTAGGGTTAGTAGCAGTGGAGGCTCCTCAGAAAATGAAGGACTATCCTCCTCAGTGAATTTCATAAAAATGTAAATTGTAAAACATAAAAAAAGTTATCTTTTTATATAAAACTATTCTAATTATGATCAAGTCACCAAATAATTGATTAAAACACAGTAACCTCAACAGTACTCTGTAGGGTAGCACCCTGGTGTACGCAGAGGACAGCTGGCTTCCGACCTCCTCTGGGTACATTGCCTTCAATACAAAACCTAGGAGGCTTATGGTTCTCACCCCTTTCCATAGACTTACACAGTAATCCTCTTGCAGCATAAACTGACATGTTTTCCACCCAATCAAATGATTAGAAAATTAATCTAGTACTGAAAGCATTAGCTACAGCTAGCTAGCACTGCAGTGCATAACATGTGGTGAGTAGTTGACTCAAAGAGAGAGAAAGACAGTAGTTGAACAGTTTTGAACAAATTCATTTTTTCAAAAATGGAGGAGAAGCAAGAGAGAAGTAGAGAGAGATTGTCATTGTTTTCACTTACTTAGCTAGAAAATGCAATTAGCTAGTTTAGCCTACTGAAACACCCTGCTCAAACAAATGGGTGTTATGTTAGCTAGCAGGCTATGATTTTCAAACACAACACTGGAACTCTTTCAAGTCAAGGTAAGCTTTTGGTTTTACTAATTTATTGCCACCGGGGCCCACCAGTGTAACTGCTTACTGACTGTACACTGTAATTTTACTGCATGATTGTAGTGAGTATAGTAACGCGTTAATTCTATTAGCTATGCTGACAATCACATTACTTTAGCTAATATAGTGATAACGATGTAGGCTGTGTGTAGAAGTTCGCCTTGGAAAGTTTTTTTTGCCTGGTCACATACAGCTGATGTGTTGTTTGTTGAAGTCCACAAGCAAAGGGAAGAGGTGAGAGGAGGAGAGCGCATAGATGCAAGAAGGAATACAACGTGGCTGCTAAGAAAGTGAACTGTGTTTACATTTACATTACATTTAAGTCATTTAGCAGACGCTCTTATCCAGAGCGACTTACAAGTTGGTGCATTCACCTTATGATATCCACGTTTACACGTGATCAGGGGTGTATTCATTCTGCCGATTCTGTTGAAAAACATTTCGTAAACAGAAGCAAACGGAACAAAACGGGTATAAAAATACCTGGATTTGTCCAATGGAAACTCGTGTTTGCAACTGTTGGACTAATGATTACACCCTAGATCAACTAGATTCATGCACGAGTGTGCAAGGCGGTACACAATTTGTCCGTGTCACTGTCTGTCACCTCAAATTTGTCTCTCGAACTGTGTGCATGCACCTATGTTGTAAACTGTCATTCATAGGCTAGGTTGTAGCAACCTCATGATGGGTACAGTGAACATTTGAGTATCATGTAGTAGCCTAAACCTATCGCTGTTACAATATGAATGACAGTCATCCGATATGCCGTAATAGAAATAAGGCCTAGCTCATGAAAAAAAAAATTGTCCTCCCTCATCTTAAATGGCAATGACCACCACTGGTTAGTAGATAGTTGAAATGTTACTGATAGCCCTTGCATGTGTTGAGGCATTCCAAAAAGGTTCATGTAAATGGAAGATATCAGTTTAAGTGCAATTACTGGTCAAATAAGTTTAGCAAAAACTTAACCTTCAACTCTCAGCAAAGACAACCAAGATGACACAGCATCAACATCTGAGTCAGCAGCAACTGCCCATGGTATTGATTAGCACACCAAGCAGAAAGCAGACTAATGAAGTGCTTTGAGAGGCTAGTTAAGGATCATATCACCTCTACCTTACCTGACACCCTAGACACACTTCAATTTGCTTACCACCCCAATACATCCACAGACGATGCAATCGCCATTGAACTGCACACTGCCCTATCCCACCTGGACAAGAGGAATACCTATGTAAGAATGCTGTTCATTGACTATAGCTCAATGAACAGGCTGCCCCCAGGTGGTAGGAAACAACACCTCCACTTCACTGATCCTCAACACAGGGGCCCCACAAGGGTGTGTACAGTCCCCTCCTATACTCCCTTTTCACCCATGACTGTGTGGCCAAACACGCCTCCAACTCAATCATCAAGTTTGCAGATGACACAACCATAGTAGGCCTGATTACCAACAATGACGAGACAGCCTATAGGGAGGAAGTGAGGGACCTGGCGGTCTGCGTTGCCAAGGGCTAAAATAGATGTCAGTTCTATTTGTGTCACGATCGTGTTGACGTGAAAGAGAGGACCAAGGCGCAACATGACTTGAATACATCTTCTTTAATTATAACGACGAAGATGAACACGTAACACTTAACACACTAACCAAACAACAAACGATCGTGAAACCTAAAACGCAAGTGCACACACAAACTACTTACGTCGACATGTACAATGACCCACAAACAGCTAAAGCCTATGGCAGCCTTAAATATGGCTCCCAATTAGAGACAGCTGTCTCTAATCAGCTGTCTCTAATTGAGAACCCATTCCGGCCACCATAGACTTTCCTAGTAAACTACACACCCATAGACACAGCTAGATACATACACTCAACACAAAACCATAAACTACAACCAACACCCCCTCTACCATATAATACCCCAAAATACACACATACCCCATGTCACACCCTGACCTAACTAAAATAATAAATAAAACAAATAATACTAAGGCCAGGGCGTGACAATTTGTGACGCAGATCGCGCTGCAAGTCCTGCCTCTCCCATCTCCTCATTGGTTTATAGAAGCAGGTACCCACATGCCATCTCCTCATTGGTTATACCTACGTGGGTGACTGGAAGACGAACGAGGTCAGTGGCGATAATGCACCTAATTTATGAAAGTTGCCAATCGCAATATAAAGTCAACAGAAGAAAAAGCCTGGAAGGTGGAGAGATGACTAGAAACGATTCGGTTGACTGTTTTATGTGTGGATTAATTGGCAGCGTAGAGGACCTTGTGCATTTCAGGTAAAATAACAACTCAATATTTACATCCCAGGACAAATTAGCTAGCAACAGCAAGCTAGCTAAATAGGTCAAATTAGCTAGCAAGTGCAAGCTAGCTAGCTAAGTTGCCATAAATGTTTCATGCTTTTCGACCTGTCCCTAGATTAATATAATTAGTTCAGAGTTTGTTTTGATATTTTAACCTGCGTGTTGTGATCACGTTTGGTGTTTGGGGACAAAATACATTTATGCACGATGGCGGATGATGGCGCACGCGCGCAGCTGGTTTGGGTGCAGTATTAGTGTATGTAAACTTCCGACTTCAACTGTATATACTGTATTCTATTCTACTGTATTTTAGCCAATGTCACTCTGACATTGCTCATCCTAATATTTATATATTTCTTAATTCCATTATTTTCCTTTTAGATTTGTGTGTATTATTGTGAATTGTTAATTATTTCTGCACTGTTGGAGCTAGGAAAACAAGCATTTCGCTGCAACCACAATAACATAAACTAAATATGTGTATGTGACCAATAACATTTGATTTGATAAGGCAGACTGTATTGCTGTGATCTCTGATGGATGGTCCAATGTACGTGGTGAAGGTATTATCAATTACATTGTCTGTACTCCCCAGCCAGCGTTTTACAAGCAAATTACTTGCAGATGAGCTGATCAAGATCATCAATGAACTTGGTTCCCCAAAAAGTTTTTTGCCATAGTTACAGACAATGAGGGAAATATGAAAGCTTGGAGTCAAGTCAAATAAGCCTTCCCTCACTTCACTCCAATCGGCAGTGCAGCTCATTCAGGACATTCCTTGAAGATGTGTTTTGGGACATTCCTTGAAGATGTGTTTTGGGAGCACGTTGGCAACTACCTGACCTTACTCACCCCAATTGCGTCTGCCATTAACCAGGTGGAGGGAGATGGGGCAGTCTGGTCAGATGTTTAATGACTCTTCACAGATCTGCGTGAGCAGATTGGTGCTGCACTGACAACGTCTTTGCTGGATGAAGCCGAAGAAGAGGCAGTTTTGGAAATGATTGACAAAAGGCAAGACTTCTGCACCAAGCTCATCCATGCAGCTTTTTGCTAAATCCAAAATGTGCCAGAAAGCCTCCAATCCTATCTGCGGAGCAGATAATGTCAGCATACGACATGACAGGTCATGGCACACCACCTTCAGCTGGATGAGGGAAAGGTTCTGGGGAGTTTGGCCAAATTCAGGACGTAGGATGGCTTGTGGAAAGATGATGGGATTTGGACTTCTGCTGAACACACCAGTGTGTCAAACTGGTAAAAGACACTCTGCAGCTTTGAAGCCTTGTCCTCCATTGCCTCAGTCATACTGCAGATACCACCTACATATGCCGTGTTGGAGTGCAATTGGTCACTCTTTGGGATTGCGCACACCAAGGTAATCTTTTTATAATGCATTGATGATGTCCTGGTTTTATTGTCTCTGTGTATTTCTGTATTTATTGGTGTTGTATGTATTGTACGCATCTTTTATTAAGGCGTGCGATAGGCTGACCAACAAAAGGGTCTATGGTGGCAAATGGTGGCATTTCGTTCTGAATTTGAAACTGTTTGAGCCAATAACAGATGTCACAACACAAGATGAAAGTGGCTCAGAAGAATATAAGTATTATTGGCGGCCAGTTGTCCAAGTACTAATGCAGTTCAAGAAAGAGTTAAGAAAATATTTACCAAATAAAGTAAAGTAAAAACTAATAAAAAGTAACACAATAAATAACAATAACGAGGCTATATACAGAGGGTACCGGAACCAAGTCAATATGCGGGGGTACAGCTGAGTCGAGGTAATTTGTACATGTAGGTAGGGGTAAAGTGATTATAAATAAACAATAAACAGCAATTAGCAAGGGGGTGGGTCAATGTAAATAGTCCAGGTGGCCATTTGATTAAGTGTTCAGCAGTCTTATGGCTTGGTGGTAGAAGCTGTTAAGGAGCCTTTTGCTTCTAGACTTTGCGCTCTGGTATCGCTTGCTGTGCGGTAGAAGAGAACAGTCTATGACTTGGGTGACTGGAGTTTTTGACAATTTTGGGTGCTTTCCTCTGACACAGCTTAGTATATACAGTAGGTCCTGGATGGCAGGAAGCTTGGCCCCAGTGATGTACTGGGCCGTACGCACTACCCTCTGTAGCGCCTTATGGTTAGATGCTCAGCAGTTGCCATACCAGGTGGTGATGCAACCGGTCAGGATGCTCTCAATGGTGCAGCTGTATAACTTTTTGAGGATCTGGGGACCCATGACAAGTCTTTTCAGTCTCCTGAGGGGGAAAAGGTGTTGTCGTGCCCTCTTCACGGCTGTCTTGGTGTGTTTGTATCTGCTTTAGTTTTTGCTTGTAAGCAGGAATCAGGAGTATAGAATTATGGTCGGATTTGCCAAATAGAGGGCGATGGTAAGCTTTGCATGCATCTCTGTGTGTGGAGTAAATGCGCTGAGTGTACAAAACATTAAGGACACTTTCCTAATATTGAGCTGCACCCCCACCCTTTTTCCATCAGAACAGCCTCAATTTCTCAGGGCATGGACTCTACAAGGTGTTGAAAGCGTTCCACAGAGATTCTGGCCCATGCTGACTCCAATGCTTCCCACAGTTGTGTAAAATTGTCTGGATGTCCTTTGGGTGGTGGACCATTCTTGATACACACGCAAAACTGTTGAGAGTGAAAACCCAGCAGCGTTGCAGTTCTTGACACAAACCGGTAAGCCTGGCACCTACTACCATACCTCGTTCAAAGGCACAAATATTTTGTCTTGCCCAGTCACCCTCTGAATGGCAAACATACACAATCCATGTATTCAGTTGTCTCAGGGCTTAAAAAATATTATTTTAACCTGTCATCTTTCAACCTGTTTAACTTTGATTCATCTACATTGATTGAAGTGGACTTAACAAGTGACATCAGTAAGGGATCATAGCGTTCACCTTGATTCACCTGGTCAGTTTATGTCATAGAAAGAGCAGGTGTCCTTAATGTTTTGTACACTCAATGTATATCTTTGTTGTAAATGCTTTGGGGCGGCACTTGTGGCAGTTGAGAAAAATAAATAAAAACGTTTTTTATGTTAATTAATTATGTTCTCAATGATCTTTCCACTCATAGACAAGTTTTTAAAAATTTTACTAGGCAAGTCAGTTAAGAACAAATTCTTATTTTCAATGACGGCCTAGGAACAGTAGGTTAACTGCCCTGTTCAGGGGCAGAACGACAGATTTTTACCTTGTCAGTTCAGGGATTTGATCTTGCAACCTTTCGGTTACTAGTCCAATGCTCTAACCACTAACCGCCCCAGTGCGGCAGGTAGCCTAGGATTGACAAAGATGTAAAGAATGTGACGATTAATGTTTAATTACCAAAATTACAATATATTACCATAAATTCCATGGTAATTACCAGTTACTGAATATTCCGTTAATTTTGGTAAACTACCAGTAGCGTTGCAACACTACTCCTGACTATTTATCTCTTCTCATTTTATGACAATAGGCTTCATCCAATTCAGTCTAAATGGATATGATTAAGATGAAAGAGAAGCATAGCCATGGGTGTAGGGGTGCTGATGATGCTGCAGCAACCTCTGAATAATAATAATAAATAAAAAATACAGATATGTTTTTGAATTAGTGTATTATAATTTTTTTCTCATAGAAGTGGTGCACTGGGCCTTTACTAGTCCAGTATTAGCAGACCAATATACCCATCTGAGGCACTGGCAAAAATGTTTTGTTGTTGTTTTTTATATGACTTTCCATTTAACATCAGTCATATGTTTGTAACCATTATGGTGGGCCACAGGAGGTTGGTGGCTCCTTAATTGGGGAAGACAGGTTCTTGGTAATGGCTGGAGCGGAATCAGTGGAATGGAGAAGGGTATCAAACACATGGATTCCATGTTTTTCATATGTTCACAAAACCGTGTTTAATGTTTTCTATCTGTGTTGTGTCACAATACAGGGTTACTCTCTCCACAGTGTACTTCTCATCACTGTCATATTCTCATTTCTACCACATACAGAATGTTATTTGAGTAGAACCAGAAGAAGTGCTCACGACTACACTGCATTGTGTTATCTTTGTCTCATACTTCTGTTGAATGAACATGACACTTCCATTCTTCTACTTTGCTGTTGGTGAAAAGAAATGAATATTCAGTGTGTGGCCTATATTGAACGGCATCCTTCTCATACCTGAGCAGAACAGTATGATCAGTGTGATAAACAACTTCTCTCTATTTGATAAATAATCCAGGAGAAACACAGCATACCGACAGAGCCATGAAATGTTTATGCCGTCCTCTGCAAAACCCTTCGGAATATCAAGCAAAAAGAACCAAGAGTGATGAAAAGACACTGGGGAGAGTAGACCTGTATTTCTTACATATTTTTTCAAAGAAATGGAAGTACTCTTACTGAAAAAAGCCATCAAGTCCTGCTCAACAGGCTGGATGGTTTGGGTGTTGAGGTCACCGCACTCTCCTGTCTACAATCCTACCTCACCAACCGGACCCACTACATCTCCATTAATGGCCATACCTCTGACTCTGCTGCTGTCACACAGGGTGTCCCCCAGAGCAATGTGCTGGGCCCCTTACTCTTCATAATCTACAATTTAACCTCGACTACCACACCGAGATCCACAGAGCATTCGGAAAGTATTCAGACCCCTTCACTTCTTCCACATTTTGTTACGTTACAGCATTATTCTAAAATATATATATATATCTAAATGTCCTCATCATTCTACACATAATGAGAAAGCGAAAACAGGTAGATTTTTTGCAATAGTTTTTTTTTTACAAAAATGAAATACTTTATTTACATATGTATTCAGACCCTTTGCTATGAGACTCGAAATTGAGCTCAGGTGCATCCTGTTTCCATTGATAAATTATTGCGATGTTTATACAACTTGATTGGAACCAACCTGTGGTAAATGTAATTGATTTTATTTGGAAAGGCACACACCTGTCTATTTAAGGACCCACTGTTGACCTTATGTGTATCTTTTTGTCAATAACACCTGGTGCGCGATGTCTAATATTAAAGAAGTCTCGAGGTATTGCTTGCCTGAGGTAGAGTACCTTATGATAAGCTGTCGACCCCACTATCTACCAAGAGAGTTATTCGTAGCCGTCTATTTACCACAACAAAGCAAAGCTGGCACTAAGACCGCTCTCAACCAACTCTATAAGGCCAAAAGCAAAGAAGAAAATATTCACCCAGAAGCGGCGCTCCTAGTGGCTGGGGACTTTAATGCAGGAAAACTTAAATCAGTTTTACCAAGTTTTTACCAGCATATCACATGTGCAACCAGGGGGGAAAAAATCCTAGACCACCTTTACTCCAGACACAGAGATGCATACAAAGCTCTCCCACGCCCTCCATTTGGCAAATCTGCCCACAGTTCTATCCTCCTGATTTCTGCTTACAAGCAAAAACTAAAGCAGGAAGTACCAGTGACTCACTCAATACAGAAGTGGTCAGATGACGCAGATGCTACACTACAGGACTGTTTTGCTAGCACAGACTGGAATATGTTCCGGGATTCATCCAATGGCTTTGAGGAATACCTCACCTCAGTCATTGGCTTCATCAATAAGTGTATCGATGACGTCGTCTCCACAGTGACTGTACGTACATATCCCAACCAGAAGCCATGGATTACAGGCAACATCCGCATCGAGCTGAAGGTTAGAGCTGCCGCTTTCAAGGAGCGGGAGACTAATCCGAACGCTTATAAGAAATCCCACTTTGCCCTCAGATGAACCATCAAACATGCAAAGTGTCAATCCAGGATTAAGATTTAATCATACTACACCGGCTCTGATGCTCGCCGGATGTGGCATGGCTTGAAAACTATTACGGACTACAAAGGGAAACCAAGATGCGAGCTGCCCAGTGACACGAGCCTACCAAACGAGCTAAATGCAAGCAACACTGAAGCATGCATGAGAGCACCAGCTGTTCTGGATGACTGTGTGATAACGCTCTCAGTAGCCGATGTGAACAAAACCTTTAAACAGGTCAACATTCACAAAGCTGCTGGGCCAGACGGATTACCAGGACGTGTACTCAAAGAATGCGCAGACCAACTGTCAAGTGTCTTCACTGAAATGTTCAACCTCTCCCTGACCGAGTCTGTAATATCTACATGTTTCAAGCAGACCACCATAGTCCCTGTGCCCAAGGAAGTGAAGGTAACCTCCCTAAATGATTCCCGCCCCGTGGCACTCACGTTGGTAGCCATGAAGTGCTTTGAAAGGCTGGTCATGGCTCACATCAACACCATCCTCCTGGACACCCTTGACCCACTCCAATTCGCATACCGCGCCAACAGATCCACAGATGACACAATCTCTATTGCACTCCCCACCGCCCTTTCTCACCTGGACAAAATGAACAAAATGAATGTGATAATGCTGTTCATCGACTACAGCTCAGCGTTCAACACCATAGTACCATCAAAGCTCATCACTAAGCTAAGGACTCTGGGACTAAACACCTCTCTCTACACATGGATCTTGGACTTCCTGACGGGTCACCCCAGGTGGTAAGAGTAGGCAACAACACATCTGCCACGCTGATCCTTAACACTGGGGCCCCTCAGGGATGTGTACTTAGTCCCCTCCTGTATTCCCTGTTCACACACAACTGCGCGGCCAAGCACGACTCCAACACCATCATTACGTTTGCTGACGACACAACAGTGGTAGGCCTGATCACCGACAATGATGAGACGGCCTATAGGGAGGAGATCAGAGAACTGGCTGTGTGGTGCAGGGACAACAACCTCTCCCTCAGTGTGAGCAAGACAAGGGAGCTGATCGTGGACTACAGGAAAAGGCAGGCCGAACAGGCCCCCATTTACATCAACGGGGCTGTAATGGAGCGGGTCAAGAGTTTCAAGTTCCTTGGTGTCCACATCACCAACTAATTATCATGGTCCAAATATACCAAGACAGTCGTGAAGAGGGTACGACAAAACCTTTTCCCCCTCAGGAGACTGGAAAGATTTGGCATGGGCCCCCATATCCTCAAAAGGTTCTACAGCTGCACCATCGAGAGCATCCTGACCGGTTGCATCACCGCCTGGTATGGAAACTGCTCGGCATCTGACCGTAAGGCGCTACAGAGGGTAGTGCGAACGGCCCAGTACATCACTGGGGCCAAGCTTACTGCCATCCAGGACCTATATAATGGGCGATGTGACTCCAGTCACCCAAGTCATAGACTGTTTTCTCTGCTACCGCACAGCAAGTGGTACCGGAGCGCCACATCTAGGACCAAAAGGTTACTCAACAGCCTCTACCCCTAAGCCATTAGACTGCTGAACAATTCAGAAAAATTGCCACGGACAATTTACATTGACACCACCCCCTTGTACACTGCTGGTACTCGCTGTTTGTTTGTTACCTATGCATAGTCACATCGCCCCCACCTACATGTACAGATTACCTCAACTAGCCTGTACCCCTGCACACTGACCCGGTACCGTTGCCCTGTGTATATAGCCTCGTTATTGTTATTCTTATTGTGGTACTTTTTATTATTACTTTTTATTTTAGCCTACTTGGTAAATGTTGTCTTCTTCTTGAACTGCACTGTTGGTTAAGGGCTTGTAAGTAAGCATTTCACGGTGAAGTCTACACTTGTTGTATTCGGCGCATGTGGCAAATAAAGTTTAATTTAATTTGAAAGTGGATGTCAGTGCAAAATCCAAGCCATGAGGTCAAAGAAATTGTACTTAGAGCTCCGAGACAGGATTGTGTCGAGGCACAGATCTGGGCAAGGGTACCAAAAAAACATCTGCAGCATTGAAGGTCCCCAACAACACAGTGGCCTCCATCATTCTTAAATGGAAGAAGTTTGGAACCACCAAGACTTTTCCAAGAGCTGGCCGCCCGGCCAAACTGAGCAATCGGGGGAGAAGGGCCTTTGTCGGGGAGGTGACCAAGAACCCAATGGTCACCCTGACAGAGCTCTAGAGTTCCTCTGTGGAGATYGGAGAACCTTCCAGAAGGACAACCCATCTCTGTAGTACTCCACCAATCAGGCCTTTATGATAGTGTGGCCAGACGGAAGCCACTCCTCAGTAAAAGGCACATGACAGCCCGCTTGGAGTTTGCCAACAGACACCTAAAGGACTCTCAGACCATACGAAAAAAGATTCTCTGGTCTGATGAAACCAAGATTGAACTCTTTGACCTGAATGCCAAGTATCGCGTCTGGAGGAAACCTGTCACCATATCTACGGTGAAGCATGGTGGTGGTAGCAAAGTACAAAGAGATCCTTGATGAAAACCTGCTCCAGAGCGCTCAGGACCTCAGATTGGGGCGAAGGTTCACCTTCCAACAGGATAACGACCCTAAACACACAACCAAGACAACGCAGGAGTGGCTTTGAGACATGTCTCAGAATTTCCTTGAGTGGCCCAAACAGATCCCGAACTTGAACCCATTCGAACATCTCTGGAGAGACCTGAAAATAGCTGTGCAGCGACCCTCCTCCATCCAACCTGACAGAGCTTGAGAGGATTTGCAGAGAAGAATGGGATAAACTCCCCAAATACAGGTGTGCCAAGCATGTAGCGCCATACCGGAGAAGACTCGAGGCTGTAATCGCTTCCAAAAGTTCTTCAACAAAGTACTGAGTAAAGGAGCCTGAATACTTTTTAAAATATGGTGTTTTTATTTTTATACATTTGCAAAAATGTATAAAAAACAGTTTTTGCTTTGTCATAAATGGGTATTATGTGTAGATTGATGAGTTTAAAAAAAAGATATAAATACAATTTCGAATAAGGCTGTAACATAACATAATGTGGAAAAAGTCAAGGGGTCTGAATACTTTCCGAATGCACTGTGTGTATATATATATTTGATATATTTTCCTTTATTATTTTCCCCTAACCCTACCACCCTTCCCCCAATTGGAGTAAACTAATGCACAACAACACTTGACGAAATGGTCTATTACTCTGTCATGCTTTTATTTTTTGTTGTCCTTGACTAGCTGGCTAAGTGCTTGCTCGCTAGCCTAACTTCCATTCATGGGCAACGTTAAGCTAGTTAACGTTAGCCTTGTACATCTAGCTACGTATTGAAATTCCTCCCTCTCAGGCCAGGGGCACAATGTATTAATTCATGGTTGGTTCATAATCGCCGTTATAATCATTGGCCAGTACAGAGAATTAAGTAAAAATTCCTGATGGCCTACACATACAGTGACAGAGGGGCTCTGTTTCGCTCAGCTGCTTTCTCCGGTGAGATACATTCAGCCTCTTGTGAATTGAATGAAAATTATGAAACACAGAGAAACAAAATATACATTATTTTATGTATTTTTCTAATTTTATTCATGGCTTCCCTTGGTACCCATGAATCCCCACCCCTGCTTAAATGTCCTGGTACTTGGTAGAGTTCATGATGCCATTGACCTAAACAAGGGCCCCACAAAGATCCACCACCATGTTTTACAGTAGGTATTAGGTTATTTTCTGCATAACATATGCATCCTTCTTTCGATGCCAAACCCACCACTGGCGTGCATAGCCAAAGAGCTCTATTTTCGTGTCATGTCACCATAGCACTGGTTCCAATCTAAGTGCCAATGCTATTGAGAAAATTCCAGGCATTTACATTTTCTGTTTGTTCTCAATAAAGGCTTTTTTTCTGGAAACCCTTCCAATTTACCTATTGGCATGGAAGTGGCGTGTAATTGTAGATTTGGACTCATGGTGACCTGAAGATGCGACCAAGTTCTGTAATTCTCCAACTTTGGCCTCTGGGATTTTTCTTTGCGAACCATCTTCAAACCATCTTCCTCACTGTGCGTAGGGACAAGATACACTTGAATCCAAAACCAGCCAAGTTTACCACTGTTCCAGTGGTTTTTAATGTCCCAATAGTAGTAAATTTAATTTTAGCAATTTTTTGTACCCATTGCCTGATTTATGAACGTCAACAACCATTTGTCTCTTTTCATTTGTGAGCTCTTTGCCTTTTCCCGTGGTGACAGATGACAAAAGGATTTTACATGCATGTTACCTAATTTTGATACCCCAGTGAAACATGAACCTATGGAAGGCCATAATACAATATATAGTTCTTTAAACTGAGATTAGTTTTAAAAAGTAAAATGTCAATGCAGATTTTTTATTGTTTTTTCATTTATAAGAATCTTTAGGGCTGCCAGTAATTGACAGCTACAGTATCTTGTTAAACAAGTGATACGAATTTCTCTGAGCAATTGTATTAGTATAAAATCATATAATTTCCCAAAATATTTGTTCATACAATATAGCTCAGTATTTTAATTATTCATTTTTTTACAATATTTTTAGCTCATCTTTATCAAGGTTGCCAATAATTTTATATTACTGGTTTCCTTTAGGCACCAAAAACACAATTAGCAAAGTTGGCAACCTCACCCTCAACATTGATGACACCATTGTCTCTCCCTTCTCACACTCACGCAACCTTGGTGTCCTCCTGGAGTCCTTCGAATACCAAATCAGACATACTGTCAAATTCTCATTCTTCCACCTCTGCAACATTGCTAAAGTTAGGTCCTCCCTCTCCCATCATGCCCCTCATACATGCATTCATCTCCTCCCACCTTGACAATTGCAACTGTCTACTTTCCGGGATCAACTCAAGCTCCCTCCATAAGTTTCAAATAATTCACAACTCTGCAGCCCGACTTCCCACCCATAGGTCCTGGCAGCACACTTTTTTGTCACATACATCGAATAGGTGCAATGAAATGTGTTGTTTTAGATGATCAGCCATAGTAGTAAGTCACCCCTGGAGCAAGTTAGGGTTAAGTGCCTTGCTCAAGAGCTCAGACAGATTTTTCACCTTGTCGGCTCAGGTATTTGAACCAGCAACCTTTCGGTTACAAGCCCAACACTCTAACTGCTAGGCTACCTGCCGCCCTTGTGAACCCTTTTTGGCAATTTTTTTTTTAAACCTTTTTTGGCTCTAGGTACAACCCTCTCCTCCAGGGACAGCCGATGGAACCCTTTTCGGTTCTAGATAGCACCTTTTTTTCTAAGAGTGTAGCTGGCACAGCCAGAAAGTCATAAAATCGGATTTTAAACCTAACCCTTACCACACTGCTAACCTTATAAGTCCAAAAAGCACATTTTTGTTTTGATAAATTTTTACAATATAGACAATTTTAACTTTGCAGTTGGCCCATCTAGCTCAAAATCGCTCAGTTCTGCTTCAAGGACAAGACTCATCCTAATCAAATTTCATATGTCTTTATGACAACATTATTTATGTTTAGACCTTTCAAAACCTTAAATGTAGAAGATGTCTTGATTAGTGAAATGTTTTACTTTTGTTATATGCCATCAATACATGTTACACCCAGCTAATGTGCATAGTGTAAAGAAGGCACCTAATACAGCTTTCCAACTAGTGAAGTTGTTAATAGACAAACAGGGATATTTGGCAAGTTATGTGTTGTGATTTTAAAGTACATTTGGCATTCAACCAGGCTTGCCAAAATATTTTCGTTTAGCAATAATACATTTCCCCCTTAGAGTCTATGAAACGACAAAAGTTGAGGCCTGCCTATTGTACTGAACTGTGACCATAAACTGAATGTATAAATTGTGTGGCTTTGAAAACTGAAACACTTCTTATTGGGTGTCCAACTTATGGAGAACATTTCACCCCAGCACATGTTTCCTTATGTTCGCCTGCCATATCACCATAGTAAAACATGATAATTAAAACTCTCACAAATTAACTAGCTATCTCTATCAGTGCGTCTCTCTCTGTCTGGGAGTCTGTGCTCTACTCTAAGAGGCCTGTTTTTTTAAACACCAGCTGGCAGCTCAGTGAAAAAGAGCCAATAAGTTGGAAAAATAACAAATAATGTAGTTATCTTATAACAAAGTAAAACATAAGTGTTGCACATTGATTTGAATGACTGATATGTCTGACAATCAGGGTTAGGGTTATGGTTAAGCCAGGGTATGGATGTAAGGCTAACCTGGCATAAGTCATGGCAAAATGTGTAACATTAGAAGAAATTGGCTTTAAAACTACTAAAATCTCACCACCCCATGGGAAAATGTGTAGAATTGCAGGAAAGTTGCTGTAAAACTGCAACCAAAAAAAGGCTCTGTAAAGCAAACATATTTGGTTTACCATTTATTAATAACAGATCCCAACATGCAACAATTTCTAAGATTTTACTGAGTTACAGTTCATATAAGGAAATCAGTCAATTAGGCCCTAATCTATGGATTTCACATGACTGGGAAATGCCTTGAATAAAAGGTAGGGGCATGGATCAAAAAATAAGTCAGTATCTGGTGTGACCACCATTTGTTTCATGCAGCGCGACAAATCTCCTTTGCATAGAGTTGATCAGGCTGTTGATTGTGGCCGGTGGAATGTTGTCCCACTCCTCTTCGATGGCTGTGCGAAGTTGCTGGAAATTGGCGGGAACTGGAACACGCTGTCGTACACGTCGATCCAGAGCATCCCAAACATGCTCAATGGGTGACTTGTCTGGTGAGTATGCAGGCCATGGAAGAACTGGGACATTTTCAGCTTCAAGGAATTGTGTACAGATCCTTGCGACATGGGGCCGTGCATTATCATGCTGAAACATGAGGTGATGGCGGCGGATGAACGGCATGACAATGGGCCTCAGGATCTCGTCATGGTGTCTCTGTGCATTCAAATTGCCATTGATAAAATGCAATTGTATTCATTGTCTGTAGCTTATGCCTGCCCATACCATAATCCCACCGTCACCATGGGGCACTCTGTTCACAACGTTAACATCTGCAAACCACACAACACCATAAACATTGTCTGCCATCTGCCTGGTATAGTTGAAACTGTGATTCATCCGTGAAGAGTACACCTCTCCAGCGTGCCTGTGGCCATCGAAGGTGAGCATTTGCCCACTAAAGTCGGTTACAACACCAAACTGCAGTCAGGTCAAGACCCTGGTGAGGACAACGAGCACACAGATGAGCTTCCCTGAGACTGTTTCTGCAGTGTGAGCAGAAATTATTCAGTCGTGCAAACCCACAGTTTCATCAACTGTCCGGGTGGCTTGTCTCAGACCATCCCGCAGGTGAAGAAGCCGGATGTGGAGGTCCTGGGCTGGCGTGTTTACACGTGGTCTGCAATTGTGAGGCCGGTTGAAAGTACTGCTAAATTCTCTAAAACGACTTTTGAGATGGCTTATGGTAGAGAAATTAACATAAAATGATCTGGCAACAGCTCTGGTAGACATTCCTGCAGTCAGCATGCCTATTGCACCCTGCTCAAAACTTGAGACATCTGTGGCATTGTGTTATGTGACAAAACTGCCAATTTGAGTGACCTTTTATTTTCCCCAGCACAAGGTGTACCTGTGTAATGATCATGCTGTTTAATCAGCTTCTTGATATGCCACACCTGTCAGGTGGATGGATTATCATGACAAAGGACAAATTATTACTAACAGCGAGATAAACTCATTTGTGCACAACATTTTTGTAAAATAAATGTTTTGTGCATATGGAACATTTCAGGGATATTTTATTTCAGCTCCTGAAACATGGGACCAACACCTTGCATGTTTGTCACGCTCGTCATCCTCCTCATCTGAGGAGGAGAAGTTTGAAGGATCGGAGGACCAATATGCAGCGTGGTAAGTGTTCATCTTGATATTTATTAACACAGAGAACACTTAACGAAACTATACAAAAATAACAAACAACGAACGTGAAGCTAATAAATAATAGTGCTGACACAAAAACACTACACATAGACAATCACCCACAACCCACAATGACAAAACAGGCTACCTAAATATGGTTCCCAATCAGAGACAACGACTAACACCTGCCTCTGATTGAGAACCATATCAGGCCAAACACAGTAACAGACAAACTAGACCTACAACATAGAATGCCCACTCAGATCACACCCTGACCAAACAAAACATAGAAACATACAAAGCAAACTATGGTCAGGGCGTGACAATGTTGCATTTATATTTTTGTTCAGTATATTAATATTAGAGTTTTTAATCCTCGTGCTAAGTTAATGTGTAGCAGGTAATTGTATAGCTAATAGGCTATATGTTTGTAGATTGACTGAGGTTCACCTCAGCTACAGCAACCAATATGAGAACGACTAGGGACCTCACTCAAACTCATAGCCTGGCTATGGCAAAATGTCAATATAAATCCTTTATAAAAGCCTTTGATAAAGACAGGTAAACTAGATAATAGGTAAATAACGTACATTTCTAAAAATAAGTTCATGATAGGGGTTCATTCCCAAACAGTCTGAATGGAATAATAAATTGGATGTGTGTGTCAACTCTTCCACTAGTACCAAAATTGTGAGATATTTTTGGAGTCAAATCAAACTGCAGACAGGCAGACACTTAAATCTAATTCTCTGTTTAAGATGGATGTCAGGTAGAAGATGCAGTCTATGATAACTGTCCTGACAGCTGGACAGTTAGTCTGCTTCCATTTCAAAAGGCATCAGCACCAGTGTTGGCACGGAAGGCATGTCAGCATAGCAGAACTAAACTGTTGTACGCTACAATAACTGCTGAGGAGGGATATGGTGTGTGAATTTAGATGCAAGTTTAGTGTGGGACAACTTTTTTTAGGTTATTCCTTCAGAGTGAATCAAATGCTGGTCTCAGTTGGAAGTGAGGCAAAGTTTGAACATACTGGGTCCATACTTGCGAACAGGGGCGCAACTTTCACTGGGGAAGGGGGGACATTCTGAAATTGCATTTTTGTCCCCCCAAGTTTTATCATTGGAATGTGACACAAAACAAGACAATGGTGTGCAACAGGACCATGCAGACGCCTCCGAGTGTCGGGAAGGCTGTTTGGAGTTCTTACCCGACTGGATTTTAAAAATTAAGCTGCGCCCCTAATTGCAAACATTTGAAAAAGTTTAACCTGGACCCCAAAATGAGCATCAGTCAATTACAATTGTCAACATAGTTGCACGTGATAGAACGCTACATTGTATTGTAGCTGGTCCCATCAGATAACTGGCACATGTTAGCCGTATCCTAACTTCACCAGCTGACAGTAATTATTTCCTGTAACAAATTCCGCATCAGCCTATCAAAGATCTTGGACTTTATATCCACCAACCAGTGGCATTTATTAAAATAGGTCAACTTGGCCACCAGAGGGATATTTAGAAATTCAAAATTCAAAGGTTTTCTTTTGTTACACTAGGTCTGTAAAAGTTAGTGTCCCAATATTGCATGAAGCTTCCTTGACAAAGCGACTAGCTACTAAGGGATGGTTAGAAATGTACAGAATGGGGACCTGGAGGAAAATGGAGGAGTATCATGCTATTTCAATTTCAGTCAAGTGGAGGGTTTAGTATTTTTTTTATCTAGTCCAGGGGAGGGTCATGTCAATTGTAAATGATTAAATGTCTATATTTTCAGGTAGGCTATTTAACCAGGTAGGCTAGTTGAGAACAAGTTCTCATTTGCAACTGCGACCTGGCCAAGATAAAGCAAAGCAGTTCGACACATACAACAACACAGTTACACATGGAAATAACAAACATACAATCAATAATACAGTAGAAAAAGTATATATACAGCATGTGCAAATGAGGTAGGATAAGGGAGGTAAGGCAATAAATAGGCCATGGTGGCGAAATAATTACAGTATAGCAATTAAACACTGGAATGGTAGATGTGCAGAAGATGAATGTGCAAGTAGAGATACTGGGGTGCAAAGGAGCAAGAGAAATAAATAAATACATTATGGGGATGAGGTAGTTGGATGGGCTATTTACAGATGGGCTATGTACAGGTGCAGCGATCTGTGAGCTGCTCTGACAGCTGGGGCTTAAAGCTAGTGAGGGAGATATGAGTCTCCAGCTTCAGTGATTTCAGTTCATTCCAGTCATTGGCAGCAGAGAACTGTAAGGAAAGGCGGCCAAAGGAAGAATTGGCTTTGGGGGTGACCAGTGAGATATACCTGCTGGAGCGCGTGCTATGGGTGGGTGCTGCTATGGTGACCAGTGAGCTGAGATAAGGTGAGGCTTTACCTAGCAGAGACTTGTAGATGACCTGGAGCCAGTGGGTTTGGCGACGAGTATGAAGCTTATTAGGCTATATCTGTGATTCTCCACTGGGTGCTCAATATCAATTGAACCTATAGGCTATTTAGTGTGGTCTCAATCTAATGATACATAACCTATAGTTATATAAAGTGCATGCTTGGAGAAGCACAGAGCAAAGTACAATTTAGAAGAAAATGCTCTTCTATTCACAAATCTTTTGCACTGCTGGGAAGGTGTAAATAAAATTATGCTGTATTACACACTGAAATGGATATTCCAACCCCGGCCTGCTCTGGTTGCCTTTTTTTGTGCTGCCTAACCAATGGCGGTGCTGTGTAGGTCTTACGTGGCAGTTCAGGAGGAGAGTCAAAAATGGCACCCACAAACATGGCAGCTCTGCCTCTAGCTCCAAAGCAATTGTGCAGTGTTTAATTGTTTTGTGTGTTATTTCTTACATTATTAGCCCAGAGAGTTTTTTTGTGTTATTACATACAGCAGGAAATAACTTTTGAATATCAGAGCGATGGTAACTCACCAGTATTACAACCAGGAGTACGACTTTCCTGAATTGGATTCTTTGTTCCTACCCCCCTGGGCAATTGAACTTATCCCAGAGGCTGCTCCAAGAGGCTGCTCCACCGCTTCCGAGTATATTACTCGCTAATGTTCAGTCTCTGGAGTAGAAAAGTAGACGACCTCAGGGCGAGGATCTCCTTCCAGAGAGACATCAGGGACTGTAACTTACTCTGTTTCACGGAATCATGGCTCTCTCCGGATATTTTGTCCCCTTCCATACAGCCATCTGGGTTCTAAGTTCATCGCACAAACAGGAATAAAGAACTCTCTGGGAAGAAGAAAGGCAGGGGTGAATGTTTCATGATTAATTACTCATGGCGTGATTGTGATAACATAGAGAAACTCAAGTCCTTTTGATGAACCAACCTAGAATACCTCACAATCAGATGCTGACTTTATGACCTCCCAAGAGAATTCTCTTCGGTTATAGTCACAGCCGTGTATATTCCCCCTCAAGCCGATACCACGACGACCCTCAAGGCACTACACTGGACTTTGTGCAAACTGGAAACCACATATCCTGAGTCCGCATTTATTGTAGCTGAGAATTTTAACAAAGCAAATTTGAGGAAAACGCAACCGAAGTTCTATCAACACATTGACTGTAATACTCGTGCTGCTAAAATACTCGACCACTGCTACTCCAACTTCCGGGACGCCTACAAGTGTCACGCCCTGTTCTGTTTCACCTGTCCTTGTGCTTGTCTCCACCCCCTCCAGGTGTCGCCCATCTTCCCCACTTATCCTCTTGGTATTTATACCTGTGTTTTCTGTCTGTCTGTGCCAGCTCGTCTTGTTTGTCAAGCTTACCAGCGTTTGTCCTGTCAGCTCCTGTCTTTTCCCAGCCTCTCTTTTCTCGTCCTCCTGGTTTTTGACCCTTGCCTGTCCTGACACTGTACCGGCCCGCCTGACCACTCTGGCTGTCCCTGACCCTGAGCTTGCCTGCCATCTTGTACCTTTGCTCCTACTCTGGATTATCGACCCCTGCCTGCCTTGACCTGTTGGTTGCCTGCACCGTTGTTACAATTAATATTGTTACTTCACACTGTCTGCTCTTGGATCTTACCTTGATACATGATACAAGGCACTCCCCCATTCTCCCTTCGGCAAATCAGATCATGACTACATTTTGCTCATCCCTTCCTATAGGCAGAAACTCAAACACGAAGTACCCATGCTAAGGTCCATTCAATGCTGGTCTGACCAATCAGAATCAATGCTTCAAGATTGTTTTGATCACGCGGACTGGGATATGTTCCAGGTAGCCGCTGAGAATTTATTCTATTTATTTTTATTTAACTAGGCAAGTCAGTTAAGAACAAATTCTTATTTACAATGACGGCCTACCAAAAGGCAAAAGGCCTCCTGCGGTGACGGGGGCTGGGATTAAAAATGTAAAATAAATAAAAATATAAATATAGGACAAAACACACATCACGACAAGAGAGAAAACACTACATAAAGAGAGACCTAAGACAACAACATAGCAAGGCAGCAAGACATGACAACATAGCATGGTAGCAATACAACATGACAACAACATGGTAGCAGCACAAAACATGGTACAAACATTATTGGGAACAGACAACAGCACAACGGGCAAGAAGGTAGAGACAACAATACATCACGCACTGGAGGGCTGTATCACCGCCTGGTGCGGCAACTGCACTGCCCACAACTGCAGGGCTCTCCAAAGGGTGGTGCGGTCTTCCCAAAACATCACCGGTGGCATACTGCCTGCCCTCCAGGACACTTACAGCGCCAGATGTCATAGGAAGGCCAAAATGACCATCAAGGACATCAACCACCTGAGCCACGGTGTCACGCCCTGGCCTTAGTATTCTTTGTTTTCTTAATTATTTTAGTTAGGTCAGGGTGTGACATGGGGATGTATGTGTTTTTTGTAGTGTCTAGGGTGGTTGTAAGGTTTAGGGGGTTTATTAGAGTAGTTGGGTTTATGTTTAGTATAGAAGTCTAGCTGTGTCTATGGTTGAGTGTAGGTATCTAGGAAAGTCTATGGTTGCCTGAATTGGGTCTCAATTAGAGGCAGCTGGTTATTGTTGTCTCTGATTGGGAGCCATATTTAAGGCAATCATAGGCTTTAGCTGTTTGTGGGGAATTGTCTATGTCGAAGTGTTTTGTGTCAGCACTTATGTTTGTATAGCTTCACGGTCGTCTGTTTTGTTGGTTTGTTTTGTTTTTTCCTTCTTTAAATAAAAAGAAGATGTACTTTCCACGCGCTGCGCCTTGGTCCTCTCTCAGTCCCTTTGACGATCGTGACACACGGCCTGTTCACCCCGCTATCATCCAGAAGGTGAGTACAGTACAGGTACAGTACAGGTACATCAAATCTGGGACCAAGAGACTGACAAAAAGCTTCTATCTCAAGGCCATCAGACTGTTAACCTCTCTGGGATATGTGGGACGCTAGCGTCCCGTATGGCCAACATCCAGTGAAAATGCAGAGCGCCAAATTCAAATAAATTACTATAAAAATTACACTTTCATGAAATCACACATGCAAATCACCAAATTAAAGCTACACTTGTTGTGAATCCAGCCAAGGTGTCAGATTTAAAAAAGGCTTTACGAGGAAAGCACACCAAACAATTATGTTAGGTCAGTACATAGCCACTGAAAAACACAGCCATTTTTCCAGCCAAAGAGAGGAGTCACAAAAAGCATAAATAGAGATAAAATGAATCAATAACCTTTGATGATCTTCATCATATGACACTCATAGGACTTCATGTTACACAATACATGTATGTTTTGTTCGATAAAGTTCATATTTATATCCAAAAATCTCAGTTTACATTGGCGCGTTACGTTCAGTAATGTTTTGCTTCCTAAACATCCAGTGATTTTGCAGAGAGCCACATCAATTTACAGAAATACTCATCATAAACATTGATAAAAATACAAGTGTTATGCATGGAACTTCAGAAACTTCTCCTTAATGCAACCGCTGTGTCAGATTTCAAAAAAGCTTTACCGAAAAAGCACACCATGCAATAATCTGAGTACAGCGCTCAGAGCCCAAACAAGCCAAAGAGATATCCGCCATGTGGAGTCAACAAAGTCAGAAATAGCATTATAAATATTCACTTACCTTTGATGATCTTCATCAGAGTGCACTCCCAGGAATCCCAGTTCCACAATAAATGTTAGATTTGTTCGATAAAGTCCATAATTTATGTCCAAACACCTCCTTTTGGTCGCGCGTTTAGTACACAATCCAAACTGACGACGCGCTGGCAGGTCCAGGTGAAAGTTCAGACAAAGTCATATTACAGTTCGTAGAAACATGTCAAACTAAGTATAGAATCAATCTTTAGGATGTTTTTATCATAAATCTTCAATAATGTTCCAACCGGAGAATTCCTTTGTCTTCAGAAATGCAATGGAACGCAAGCTACCTCTCATGTGAATGTGCATGACCAGCTCGTGGCACTCTGCCAGACCTCTGACTCAATCCCCTCTCATTCCCCCCTCCTTTAGGACAGAGTAGTAGGCAGTTTACTCTGGGCACCTTTTTACTGCCCCCCTGTTCCAAAGAAGTTAAATAGCCATCACTAGCTGACTACCACTCGATTACTCAATCAACTCTTCCTTGCTGAGTGGCCTTTGAGGTTCTGTCGATATAGGACTCATTTTACCGTGGATATAGATACTTTTGTACCTGTTTCCTCCAGCATCTTCACAAGGTCCTTTGCTGTTCTGGGATTGATTTGCACTTTTCGCACCAAAGTACGTTCATCTCTAGGAGACAGACCTGAGAGGTATAACAGCTGCGTGGTCCCATGGTGTTTATACTTGCGTACTATTGTTTGTACAGATAAATGTGGTACCTTCAGGCGTTTGGAAATTGCTCCCAAAGACGAACCAGACTTGTGGAGGTCTACAATTTTGATCTGAGGACTTGGCTGATTTCTTTAGATTTTCCCATGATGTCAAGCAAATAGGCACTGAGTTTGAAGGTTGGCCTTGAAATATATCCACAGGTACACCTCCAATTGACTCAAATGATGTCAGAGGCTTCTAAAGCCATGACATCATTTTTCTGGAATTTTCCAAGCTGTTTAAAGGCACAGTCAACTTAGTGTATGTAAACTCTGCCCCACTGGAATTGAGACACAGTGAAATAATCTGTCTGTAAACAATTGTTGGAAAAATTACTTGTGTCATGCACAAAGTAGATGTCCTAACCGACTTGCCAAAACTATAGTTTGTTAACATGAAATTTGTGGAGTGGTTGAAAACGAGTTTTAATGACTCCAACCTAAGTGTATGTAAACTTCTGACTTCAACTGTATATATTTCTTAACTCCATTATTTTACTTTAGATTTGTTTATATTGTTTTGAATTGTTAGATATTAGTGCACTGTTGGAGCTAGGAACACAAGCATTTTGCTACAATAACATCTGCTAAATATGTGTATATGACCAATACAATTTGATTTGATTTCTTCCGAAAGTTATTTTTGATGAGGCCTAGTCCAGAAAACTCTATATCGAGCATGCGGACTAGCTTATATGTTCTGTTCAGTTTGTGAAGGAGAGAAAAGATGAGAAGGTCAACTTTAATAGCGTTCTAATACTATAATTGATTTTGTGAAAACAATGTTTCTTGCCCATGATGCATTTATCAGAGTTATTGACCTCACAATAAGCCAGATCTGAGTAACTTACATTGTCGTGCTGAAAGTTGAAGCGGCAGCCTCGAGACAATCAATCGGAAATGAACAGCTCATTGTGCTGAAAGTAGGCAAATTCGAGTAGGCATAATTCATTTAAACCGTTATATTTTAATTTGCCTTTACTAACAAGAGTGATTTGTGTTGGAGCCTCTTTCTTCCTGTTTAAGAAATGTGGTAGGTCCACCTATTTGACAGACGGAATTAGGCTATAGGCTGCTTTAGACATAGATTTGTCAGCCAATTCCTCCACCCAACATGCACTCTTTATGTAGCCTATGTCGTGACGTATTAGTTCATGTGACGACTGCTTCTCATCGAATGATTAACGGTTTATAATTGCCTGATTAAATTAATCAGGCAATTATTAACTCATTAACCTGGGGCACCATGGGAAAATTAGTTTTATTGAGTTTCTATTTCCCAAATTAACTCAAAGAATATCAGAATATCAATTTTACAACAGTTGCTAATTAATCAATTTCCTCTACAGTCTCATTCTGAACGTTGCATAATCCGGGAATCTGCACAAACCCAAGTCCCACCAATGAGTTCGTACCACACCAATTTCAGTTGATTATGTATTTACTAGAAAGCTAAAATTATAATAAAAGATACACATACACAAAACACAGTCTAGGCTATTGGTTAGAACTTAGTATAATGGGCCAACACACTCTGACGCGTGTTACCCAAAATGGGGATTCAAAAGAGAGAGAAAAAGAGAAAGTACACAAGAGAAATATACATTTGGGTGCATTTGTCAGCTATGCTTATTTTAACCCTAACCTTGCCTCGAACTGCGTCTCTTATGGGTCAGAATATAATGATGTAATTACGTGTTGAAGGTCTCCGCTGTGGGTCTCTGCGTGGACCGTTTCGTCTTCTCGGATGGCGCACTTCTCTGGTGGCCTCACGATGTCAGTATCCTTTTTGCTTAGTGGTCTGATTCCTCGCCCTCGTTCTGAAAGGGGTCTTCTGAGGACAGGGCTCACAGCGTAGGAATGAAAACAGTGTATCTGTTCTAAATTCACCCTCTTAGACGCAGCTACTCATCCGTAGCATGGATAGAATAAGGTTCCTTTGTCTTCAACCTCGTGTTGCGTTTTGGGTTCGTTGACTACTCAGACCTTGGCTGCAGCTCGGGTCACTTAGTCTGATATGTTAATTCTTAACTCACATGTCTTATACCCTCGGGTCAGAAGTGGGCGTAACCGCCTTTATGGCAATTCTCTGGGCGTACGAAGTGATGAGGCAAGGTCTAGATTTTACTCAGATCCAATTTAGACAACTAACTTCACATTTCATCTTTACAAAAACATTCTCTTTGATTTGGACATTTTCCACACAATGTACAATGTATAAACATCAAGCACATATTAGGAAAACTCTTAAAGTTACAATGTTTTCGTTATAACGTTGTCCTTTGACTTTTAATAACATAACAAAAATTACATTCATCTTCATATACCATCTATCGTCATTACCACCATTGTGGCTGACGAAACCATTGTTCCAAAGTCCATTTATTGCATGTTTAATGTTCTGAGGCCTTTTCTCCATAGTGAGAGGACAAAGGAATTTTCTCTGTTGCCTAAGATTTACAATGGGAGTGAGGGGTCATAAAACCCCCACATCTTCATACCCCTAGATCTCTCCTCCTCTGTTGGGGTGAGAGATAATCTGTAGGGTTGTGGTCTCCTGTAACCTGACCTGATCAGGACAGTCATGACACCTACCTTCGTGTCAGTGAAGAGCTGGTAAGTGAAAACCAGGACTCAAATGAGAGGGTATGCCATAGGCTTACCATTTATTAAAGGCCCAATGCATTAAAAAACATGAGTTTCCTGCATCTTATACATTGCATTCGGAAAGTTATTCAGACCCCTTGACTTTTTCCACTTTTTGCTACATTACAGACATATTCTAAAATGGATTAAAATGTTTTTTTCCCCCCTCATCAACTTACTCACAATACCCCATAATGACAAAACATAAACAGATTTTTTTACATTTTAGCACATTTATTTGAAAAAACCCTGAAAATATCACATTTAAATAGGTATTCAGACCATTTACTCAGTACTTTTTTTGATGCACCGTTGGCAGCGATTACAGCCTTCAGTCTTCTTGGGTATGACGCTACAAGGTTGGCACACCTGTATTTGGGGACTTTCTCCCATTTTTCTCTGCAGATCCACTCAAGCTCTGTCAGGTTGGATGGGATTGTCGCTGCACAGCTATTTTCAGGTCTCTCCAGAGATGTTCGATCAGGTTCAAGTGCGGACTATGGCTGGGCCACTCAAGGACATTCAGAGACTTTTCTCCAAGCCACTCCTACGTTGTCTTGGCTGTGTGCTTAAGGGCGTCCTGTTGGATGGTGAACTTTCGCCCCAGTCTGAGGTCCTGAGCGCTCTGGAGCAGGTTTTCATCAAGGATCTCTCTGTGATTTGCTCTGTTATTCTTTCCCTCAATCCTGACTAGTCTCCCATTCCCTGCCACTGAAAAACGGCCCCACAGCATGAAGCTGCCACCACCATGCTTTACCGTAGGGATGGTGGCAGGTTTCCTTTAGGTGCCTTTTGGAAAACTCTAAGCGGGCTGTCGTGCCTTTTACTGAGGAGTGGCTTCCGCCTGATTGGTGGAGTGCTGCAGAAATGGGTTGTCCTTCTGGAAGGTTCTCCCATCTCAACAGAGGAACCTTGGAGCTCTGTCAGAGTGACCATCGGGTTCTTGGTCACCTCTCTGACCAAGGCCCTTCTCCCCCGATTGCTCAGTTTGGCCGGGCGGGCGCTCTAGGAAGAGTCTTGGTATTTCCAAACTTCTTCCATTTAAAACCTCTCTAGGCTAGATGGGACGCTACCGTCCCACCTGACCAACATCCAGTGAAAGCGCAGGGCGCCAAATTCAAACTACAGAATTGTAAATATTTAACATTCTTGAAAATACATATGCAGTAGGTCAAAATAAAGCTTAACTTCTTGTTAATCCAGCCAAGGTGTCACATTTTAAAAAGGCTTTACGGCGAAAACATACCATCTGATTATCTGAGGACAGCACCCCATCAAACAAACACATGACAATCATATTTCAACCCGCCAGGCGCAACACAAAACTCAGAAATAACGATATAATTCATGCCTTACCTTTGAAGATATTCTTCTGTTGGCACTCCAAAATGTCTCATAAACATCACAAATGGTCCTTTTGTTTGATAATGTCCTTTTTTATATCCATAAAAACTCAGTTTAGCTGTTACCCTCCGTCAAAATGCATACAAAATGAATCCCAAACGTTACTAATAAACTTTTCCAAACAAGTCTAACAACATTAATAATCAATCCTTAGGTATCCTAATACGCAAATAAACAATCAAATTTAAGACGAAGAATCTTTAAGTCTTTTCCGGAGATAAACAACAAAGAACGCGCTTTCCTCCACGCGCTTGGAATCACTAAAGCCAAAATGGGAGCCACCTAGAAAAACTTCAATTTCCGGGTCATTTTTCAAAAAAACAGACAAACTCTTTCTAAAGACTGTTGACATCTAGTGGAAGCCCTAGGAACTGCAATTCGGGAGGACTTGGGCTTATAATTGAAATTCAAGCCATTGAAAACAGTGGTAAGCTGAATTTTTTTGGGGGGGGGGTGGTTTGCCATATCAGTTCTGTTATACTCACAGACATAATTTTAACCTCTCTGGTACAAGTGGGACGCTAGCGTCCCACCTCGACAACAGCCAGTGAAATTGCAGGGCGCCAAATTCAAAACAACAGAAATCCCATAATAAAAATTCCTCAAACATACAAGTATTATCCACCATTTTAAAGATAAACTTCTTGTAAATCCAACCAGTGTCCGATTTCAAAAAGGCTTTACTGCGAAAGCACACCATGCGATTATGTTAGCCATTTTCCAGCCAAGGAGAGGGCTCACAAGTCAGAAATAGCGATTAAATGAATCACTAACCTTTGATCTTCATCAGATGGCACTCATAGGACTTCGTGTTACACAATGCATGTATGTTTTGCTTCTCGAAATAAAGTCAATAATATATAATCTGATCCTAAATATAGAGCACTCAGTTTACCATTGGCCTGGCGTTAAGTTCAGAAATGCATTGTCTCAAACAACCATCCGGTGAAAGTGCAGAGAGCCACATCAAATTACAGAAATACTCATAAATATTGATAAACGAAACAAGTTTGAACATACAAATAAAGAAACTTCTCCTTAATGCAACGCTGTGTCAGATTCAAGAAGTATTACGGAGAAAGCACACTTTGCGATTATGTTAGGTCAGCACCTAGCCACAGAAACCCATACAGCCATTTTCCAGCCAAGGAGAGTGTCAAAAAGTCAGAAATAGCATATAAAATTTATCACTTACCTTTGATCTTCATCTGGTGGCACTCCCAGGTCTCCATGTTAGAAAATAATAAATGTTTGTTTTGTTCGATAATGTCCCTTTATGACCAAAAACCTCCTTTTTGTTTCGCATTTTGTCCAGTAATCCGAATGCTTAAAACCTCTACCGCTTCTCTCTCCGGATCGGGATCCTCCTCATCAAAAAAGCTGACTAGCATAGCCTAGCCTAACGGGACAGGGATATCATATAATATAATTTTCATGAAATCACAAGTCCAATACAGCAAATGAAAGATAAACATTCTGTGAATCCAGCCATCATTTCCGAAACAAATATGTATTTCTATAGCTAACCACAATAGCCAAACACCAACTGCATATTTCCACCATGTTTCCACCGCATAGGTAGTTCTTCACAAAACCGACAAAATAGAGATATTTAGTCACTAACAAGAAACAACTTCATCAGATGACAGTCGTATAACATGTTATACAATACATTTATGTTTTGTTCGAAAATGTGCATATTTGAGGTATAAATCATAGTTTTACATTGCAGCTACCATCAAAAATAGCACCAAAGCAGCCAGAATAATTACAGAGAGCAACGTGAAATACATAAATACTCATCAATAAACATTATGAAAAATACATGGTGTACAGCAAATGAAAGATAAACATCTTGTGAATCCAGCCAATATTTCAGATTTTAAGTGTTTTACAGCGAAAACACAATATAGAATTATATTAGCTTACCACAATAGCCAAACACACAAATGCATTTATTCACCGCAAAAGGCTTTCGCAAAAACCAGCAAAATATATAAAAAATCACTAACCTTTGTGGACAATCATCAGATGACAGTCTTATAACATCATGTTATACAATACATTTGTTTGTTCGAAAATGTGCATATTTAAGCTGCAAATCGTGGTTATACATTGTGAATACGTAGCAACATTTTCCCAGAATGTCCGGAGATATTTTGGACACTCACCTAATCTGACCAAAGAAGTCATCATAAACTTTACATAAAAATACTTGTTGTATGGCAAATTAAAGATACACGAGTTCTTAATGCAACAGCTGTGTTAGATTTTAAATATAACTTTACTACAACATACAAAATACATTATTGTGAGACAGCGCTCACATATTCTCCACCCTGTTGGATTCTAATTCCACAGAAATACGAATAACATCAAAGGTTTTCTTACTTTTGCTGAGCTTCCATCAGAATGTTGTACAAGGAGTCCTATTTCCAGAATAAATCGTTGTTTGGTTTAAGAATGTCCATTTCTTCTGTCGAATTCGAGCCACAATGCTAGCCAAGGTTGCTAACATCCCACCCTCTCTTGGGCAAAAGAACGGAAAACTCCAAGTCCCTAAACGTTGAATAAACTGATAAAAATCGTTGAAAAAACCTACTTTATGATGTTATTATCATATGTATCAAATAAAATCAGAGCCGGAGATATTCGCCGTGTATACCGAACGCTTTTCAGAAGACAATGTCGAGCTCCCCTGCGCGCCTTCGAGGACAAAGAAAATACCGGACCTGTCACTCCAAAAGCTCTTATTCGACCTCAGATCAAGCTAGACACCCCATTCCATCTTCCACTGCCTGTTAACATCTAGTGGAAGGCGTATGAAGTGCATGCATATCGTTAAATAAAAGCCAGTTGAATAGGCAGGCCCTGAAACAGAGCCTCGTTTTCAGATTTTTCACTTCCTGTATTGAAGTTTGCTGCCAAATGAGTTCTGTTTTACTCACAGATATAATTCAAACAGTTTTAGAAACTTGAGTGTTTTCTATCCAATAGTAATAATAATATGCATATTGTATGATCTAGAATAGAGTACGAGGCCGTTTAAATTGGGCATGATTTTTTCCAACGTGAAAACAGCGCCCCCTATTGACAAGAAGTTTTAAGGCGCGTGCACTAAGTCCAGACAAAGTTTTTAAAAAGTACAATAAAAGTTAGTAGAAACATGCCAAACGATGTTTAAAATCAATCTTCCAGTTGTTTTTGTCATAAATAATCAATAACCCTATTTCAACTGGACAAAAGCTTCGTCAATAGGAAAGGAGAAACAAGAAAGGCGCCTTCCCGATCAGGCGCATGGCTGATGAATGGAAATTTCCACTGGCCACTGATTGAAAGTGCTGTATCTCCCTCATTTTTCAGAGTAAAAGCCTGAAACCATGCCTAAAGACTGGCCACATGTAGAGGAAGCCAAAGAGCTTGTGAACTGGGTCCTAAGTCTTTGTATGGTGGATAGGCTTTCAATGGAAAAACAGCCTCTCAAAATAATAGTACTTCCTGGTTGGATTTTCCTCGGGTTTTCGCCTGCCATATCAGTTCTGTTATACTCACAGACATTATTTTATCAGTTTTGGAAACTTTAGAGTGTTTTCTATCCAAATATATCACTAATTATATGCATATCCTATCTTCTGGGCCTGAGTAGCAGGCAGTTTAATTTTGGGCATGCTTTTCATCCAAAATTCTGAATGCTGCGCCCTACCCTAGTGAAGTTAACAGTTTTAGAAAACACTCTAAAGTTTCTATCTAAATCTACCAATTATATGCATACCCTAGCTTCTGGGCCTGAGAAACAGGCTGTTTACTTTGGGAGCGCTTTTCATCCGGGCGTGAAAATACTGCCCCCTATCCCAAATAAGTTAAGACTGATGGAGGCCACTGTGTTCTTGGGGACCTTCAATGCTGCGGACATTTTTTGTACCCTTCCCCAGATCTGTGCCTCGACACAATCCTGTCTCGGAGTTCCATGGGCAATTCCCTATACTTCATGGCTTGGTTTTTGTTCTGACATGCACTGTCAACTGTGGGACCTTATATAGACAGGTGTATGCCTTTCCAAATCATGTCCAATCAATTGAATTTACCACAGGGGGACTACAGGATGATCAATGGAAACAGGATGTACCTGAGCTTAATTTAAAGTCTCATAGCAAACAGTCTGAATACTTATGTAAATAAGGTTTTTCATTTTTTTCTATGTCATTATGGGGTATTGTGTGTAGATTGATGAGGGAAAAAAACAATTGCATCCATTTTAGAATAAGGATGTAACCTAACAAAATGTGGAAAAAGTAAAGGGCTCTGAATACTTTCCGAATGCACTGTATATATTTCCACACTATGAGATTGGAATAATACTGTCAAATTGTGAAAACTATGAAAACGCCATTTTAGTGTATGAGCTGTTTGAAAAGTCCACCTGAAATTTCAGCCTGTTTTAGTGGGATGGAGTTTTACTAGGTAATAGTTCCAAACCAATAACAGCTCATTTTCACTTTTCCCCTCCCCACTCCCTATAACGACACAAGGCGAGACCCAGATGCAGACACAGGAGGCAGATGGTTTGAGTCTCTGATATTTATTGAACAACAAGGTGCAGGCAAGAGGCAGATCGAGGACAGGCAACAGTTCATAACTAGGTCAGAGTACAAACAGTACAGTGCGGCAGGCAGGCAGGCTCAAGGTCACGGGCAGGCAGAATGGTCAGGCAGGGGGAGTCAGTGTCAGGGCAGGCAAAAGGTCACAACCAGGAGGACTAGAGAAGAGAGACTAGGAAAAAACTGCTTGGAAAATCACTGGTTGACTTGGCAAGACAAGACAAACTGCATATAGACAAACAGAGAACAGAGGTATAAATACACTGAGGGTAATAGGAAAGATGGGTGACACCTGGAGGGGGGTGGAGACAATCACAAGGACAGGTGAAGCAGATCAGGGTGTGACACTCCCAGACAGTCATAGTAAAAATCTTGCTTGAGAAATTGCTCTTTGCTAAGAAACATTTTTTTTGTCTTTGTCACCATTTAGTCAAATGTACGTAAGGTACTTAATTGTTACTCAGAAATGAGCATTGTACCTTTAAAGAAAATGTCAAAAAGCATAGGCATACCCCTTGAAAGTACCATGCTCAGATTCCTAATGACGTCTGATAACTACGCCAACTACTTCAACGATTTTAATTGACCAATTTGGAATTTGACCCGGGGACAGTTTTGTTGCAAACAAGACGCCCTGCATTTTAGAAATCCTGTATGATAAGATGAATGCATAGGCCTATCTCTGTCCATTCTTATGTTGCCAGATGGTCAAAGCACAAAGCTGTATTTATTTATATCCACTAGATGGAACTGTCCCTTTAAGAGGTCAGTAAATAATGTGTACAAGCTGTTATGGGATTGCGCCTATGCAGTGTGAAACAGTGAGAGCAAGCAATTACATTGGAGAGCTGTTGTAATCCAACGTGGGTACAACATTACTTTAGATGGATTGACATGAGGGTGTTAGCTTCTTGTTAACTGAATACCAGTGCTCCAAGAACCACGTTGTGGAGTTGTGAATATTATTTGAAGCTAACTAATAACACACAAACAATTATACATTTTCATGTCTTTATTGAACACACCGTGTAAACATTCACAATGCAGGGTGGGAAAAGTATGGGAACCCTTGGATTAAATAACTGGTTGACCCTCCTTTGGCAGCAATAACCACAACCAAACATTTTCTGTAGTTGCGGATCAGACCTGCACAATGGTCATGAGGAATTTTGGACCATTTCTCTTTACAAAACTGTTTCAGATCAGCAATATTATTGGGATGTCTTTTGTGAACTCATCTCGTGAGGTCATGCCACAGCATCTCAATTGGGTTGAGGTCAGGACCACTCCAGAAGGTGTATTTTCTTCCGTTGAAGCCATTCTGTTTTTTATTTACTTCTGTGTTTTGGGTTGTTGTCCTGTTGCGTCACCCAACTTCTGTTGAGCTTCAATTGGCAGACAGATAGCCTAACATTCTCCTGCAAAATGTTTTGATAAACTTGGGAATTCATTTTTCTGTCGATGATAGCAAGCTTTCCGGGCCCTGAGGCAGCAAAACAGCTCTAAACCATGATGCTCCCTCCACCATACTTTACAGTTGGGATGAGGTTTTGATGTTGGTGTGCTGTGCCTTTTTTTCTCCTAGTGTTTTGTGTTCCTTCCAAACAACTCAACTGAGGTTTCATCTTTCCACAGAATATTTTGCCAGTGGCGCTGTGGAACATGTATTGTATTGTGTAACATGATGTTATATGACTCATCTGATGAAGATGTTCAAAGGTTAATGATTAATTTTATCTCTATTTGTAGGTTTTGTGAAAGCTACCTTTGCTGTGAAAGAAATGTCTGTGCTTTTTTGGATTTGGTGGTGAGCTAACATAAATATATGTGGTGTTTTCGCTGTAAAACATTTAAAAAATCGTCAGTGTTGGCTGGATTCACAAGATGTTTATCTTTCATTTGCTGTATTTGTCACGTTCTGACCTTTATTTCCTTTGTTTTGTCTTTATTTAGTATGGTCAGGGCGTGAGTTGGGGTGGGCTGTCTATGTGTGTTTTTCTATGTTGGGGTTTTGTGTTCGGCCTGGTATGATTCTCAATCAGAGGCAGCTGTCAATCATTGTCCCTGATTGAGAATCATACTTAGGCAGCCTGGGTTTCACTTTTGGTTTGTGGGTGTTTGTTGCCGTGTCAGTGTTTCTTCGCCACACGGTACTGTTTCGTTCGTTATTCTTCGTTTATTGTTTTGTTCCAGTGTTCCGTGTTGCTTATTAAAAAGACATGAACACTTACCACGCTGCGCTTTGGTCCTCTTCACTTTCTCCTAACGACGAGCGTTACGGTATTGGACTTGTTAATGTGTGAAAGTTAAATATTTAAAAAAAAATATTTTTGAATATCCCGCGCTGCCTTTTCAGTGGAATGTGGCGGAACCCCAGTCCTAGACAGGTTTTAACCTCAGTGAACATTCTGCGCTGTGCTCTTGCAGTCATCTTTGCAGGATGGCCACTCCTAGGCAGAGTAGCAACAGTGCTGAACTTTCTCCATTTAAGGACAATTTATCTTACCGCGGACTGATGAACAGCAAGGCTTTTAGAGATACTTTTGTAACCCTTTCCAGCTTTATGCAAGTCAACAATTCTTAATCTTATGTCGTCTGAGATTTATTTTGTTCGAGGCATGGTTCACATCAGGCAATGCTTCTTGTGAACAGCAAACAAACATTTTGTGAGTTTTTTATAGGGCAAGGCAGCTCTAACCAACATCTCCAATCTCGTCTCATTGATTGGACTCCAGGTTAGCTGACTCCAATTAGCTTTTGGAGAAGTCATTAGCCTAGGGGTTCACATACATTTTCCAACATACACTGTGAATGTTTAATGTATGTATTCAATATAGACAAGAAAAATACAATAATTTGTGTGTTATTAGTTTAAGCACACTATGTTTGTCTATTGTTGTGGCTTAGAAGATCAGATCAAATTTGATAACCAGTTTTTGCAGAATTTCAGGTAATTGCAAAGGGTTCACATACTTTTTCTTGCCACTGTACATAGTTAGTCTATCATTCTTTTATAGGCTACCTGCTGCTGAATAGTCCCTCTCTCTCCCCTCGGGAAACAGCCCACTTGTACAAGCAGATTATGCACCTCACACACACACAGAGACGCGCTGAATGCTAGGCATAATTCTGATCATGGCTGATATGGATACTGAACAAAAATATAAACACAACATGTAAAGTGTTCGTCCCATGTTTCATGAGCTGAAATAAAAGATCCCCGAAAAATGCAAAAAAATCTTGTTTCTTTCAAATGTTTTGCAGAAATTTGTTTACACCCCTGTTAGTGAGCAGTTATCCTTTGACAAAATAATCCATCCACCTGACAGGTGTGGCATATCAAGAAGCTGATTAAACAGCATGATCATTAGACAGGTGCACCTTGTCCTGGGGACAATAAAAGACCATTCTAAAATGTGCAGTTTTGTCACACAATGCCACAGATGTCTTAAGTTTTGAGGGAGTGCGCAATTGACATGCTGACTGGAGGAATGTCCACTAGAGCTGTTGCCAGAGAATTGAATGTTCATTTCTCTACCATGCCGCCTCTAATGTAATTTTAGAGATTTTGGCAGTATGTCCAACAAGCCTCACAACCACAGACCACATGTAAGCATGCCAGCCCAGGACCACCGCTTCTGGCTTCTCCAACAGCGGGATCTCTGAGACCAGCCACCCAGACAGCTGATGAAACTGAGGAGTATTTTTGTCTTTAATAAAGACATTTTCTGAGGAAAAACTCATTCTGATTGCCTGGTCATGGCTCCCCAGTGAGTTGACCTGGCTCTCAAGTGGGTGGAACTATGCCCTCCCA
Organism: Salvelinus sp. IW2-2015; assembly: GCF_002910315.2. Classification (NCBI taxonomy): domain Eukaryota; kingdom Metazoa; phylum Chordata; class Actinopteri; order Salmoniformes; family Salmonidae; genus Salvelinus; species Salvelinus sp. IW2-2015. The sequence goes on from NC_036865.1 coordinate 18,705,543, forward strand.
GGCACACCTATGGCTGTGCCCCTGCTTAGTCATGTGAAATCCATAACTTAGGACCTAATTAACTTATTTCAATTAACTGATTCCCTTATATGAACTGTAACTCAGTAAAATCTAAGAAATTGTTGCATGTCTCATTTAAATTTTTGTTCAGTAAAAGATTTTTAAGTGATTGATAATACATATAATAATATATACCCCCCCCCCATTTTCTCCCCAATTACTTGATATCCAATTGGTAGTTACGATCTTGTTTCATTGCTGCAACTTCCCAACAGGCTCGGGAGGCGAAGGTTGAGTCATGCATCCTCCGAAACATGATCAGTCAAACCGCGCCTCTTAACACCAGCTTGCTTAACCCGGAAGCCAGACACACCAATGTGTCGGAGGAAACACTGTTCAACTGATGACCGGGTCAGCCTGTAAGCTCCCGGCCCACCACAAAGAGTCGCTAGACCGCGATGAGCCAAATAAAGCACCCCCCCCCCCCCCTGGCCAAAACCCTTCCCTAAACTGGATAACCCTAAGCTAATGGTGCGCTGCCCTGCGGACCAATGTAATGCAGTGCCTTAGACTGCTTCGCCACTCGGGAGGCCCAGAATGTTAATTTCTATGTCGCAGGGATCTATCACCATCCCTCCGCCACAGCGGGCGCAATAAATACTGTGTCTGAGCCACTATCCCCATTCATAGCCTCTGAAATAGTGATATTGGGGGATCTGAATCTCAATTGGCTTACTCCCTTGTCTGAAGGTCTTAATCAGCATGTATTGATCTGAACACACGCCCACGCGTTTGAATGTAAAGACTCCTGCTAAATCCACTTTAATTGATCTCATACTTACAAATAACCCTAATAAATCCTCAATTAGTGGTGTCTTTTCCATGGACCTCAGTGATCACTGTCCCATAGTCTGTCAGAAACACAAACTTGTCTAAAACTAAACCATGCCTTATCACTAAGAGAAACTTTAAAACCTTCCATGAGCAAGGGCCCTTCCATGATTTTCCTATCTTGAAGGCTTACTTAGTGTTAACCCCTAAAAGTCTACGCTGTGGGTGAAGATATAAGAAAACTCAGGAAAGATATTTCTTTACACATATTTAACCCTAACAAAACTAGTTCCATACATCCATTCATTGTTTAAACGGTACCGGTGAGTAAAGCGATTATTGAAGTGTCTCCTGGTCTGACAAACAGAGCTGTAGCTCTGCCACTTCCCACCGCATATGCGGAAGTCTGATGCTGTGGATTGAGATGAAGCCCATGTAAAAAAAAAAAAAAATGTTATCGCTCACTTAAACAGACTGATCTTGATGGGGATGTATTTATTATGTACCGTTGAAGTCGGAAGCTTACATACACCTTAGCCAAATACATTTAAACTCCGTTTTTTACAATTCCTGACATTTAATCTTAGTAAAAATTCCCTGTCTTAGGTCAGTTAAGATCACCACTTTATTTTAAGAATGTGAAATGTCAGAATAATAGTAGAGAATGATTGATTTATTTCAGCTTTTATTTATTTCATCACATTCCCAGTGGGTCAGAAGTTTACATACACTCAATTAGTATTTGGTAGCATTGCATTTAAATTGTTTAACTTGGGTCAAACGTTTCAGGAAGCCTTCCACAAGCCTCGCACAATAAGTTGTGTGAATTTTGGCTCATTCATCCTGACAGAGCTCGTGTAACTGAGTCAGGTTTGTAGGCCTCCTTGTTCGCACACGCTTTTTCAGTTCTGCCCACAAATCTTCTATAGGATTGAGGTCAGGGTTTTGTGATGGCCACTCTAATACCTTGACTTTGTTGTCCTTAAGCCATTTTTCCACAACTTTGGAAGTATGCTTGGGGTCATTGTCCATTTGGAAGACCCATTTGCGACCAAGCTTTAACTTCCTGACTGATGTCTTGAGATGTCTTGAGATGTTGCTTCAATATATCCACATAATCTATTTTGTGAGGTGCACCAGTCCCTCCTGCAGCAAGCAACCCCACAACATGATGCTGCCACCCCTGTGCTTCACGATTGGGAGGGTGTTCTTCTGCTTGCATCCTCCCCGTTTTTCCTCCAAACATAACGATGGTCATTATGGCCAAACAGWTCTATTTTTGTTTCATCAGACCAGAGGACATTTCTCCAAAAAGTAAGATCTTTGTCCCCATGTGCAGTTGCAAACCGTAGTCTGGTTTTTTATGGCGATTTTGGAGCAGTGGCCTCTTCTTTGCTGAGCTGCCTTTCAGGTTCTGTCGCTATATGACTCATTTTACTGTGGATATAGATACTTTTGTACCTGTTTCCTCCAGCATCTTCACAAGGTCCTTTGCTGTTGTTCTGGGATTGATTTGCACTTTTCGCACCTAAGTACGTTCATCTCTAGGAGACAGACCTGAGAGGTATAATGGCTGCGTGGTCCCATGGTGTTTATACTTGTGTACTATTGTTTGTACAGATGAACATGGTACCTTCAGGCATTTGGAAATTGCTCCCAAGGATGAACCAGACTTGTGGAGGTCTACCATTTTTTAAGGTAGGCCTTGAAATACATTGGGAAAATGACTTGTGTCATGCACAAAGTAGATGTCTGTACCGACTTGCCAAAACTATAGTTTGTTAACATGAAATTTGTGGAGTGGTTGAAAAACGAGTTTTAATGACTCCAACCTAAGTGTATGTAAACTTCCAACTTCAACTGTACATACGGGTGCATCAATCGACTCTTAAGGATTAAAGTATGCCGGAGAGTGTATGGTTCAGTGTTGCTTGCCTCGAAGCGAGCATAGAAGGCATATTAGCTCGTCTGATAGGCTTGCATCACTGGGAAACTTGCGGCTGGCTTCCGTTTGTAATCTGTAATAGTTTGCAAGTCATGCCACATCCGAAGAGTGTCAGAGCTGGTGTAGTAGGCTTTGATCTTAGTCCTATATTGACACTTTTCCTGTTTGATGGCTCATAGGAGGTATTAGCGGGATTTCTTATAAGCGTTCTGATCATTGTCCCGCTCCTTGAAAGCGACAGTTCTAGCCTTTAGCTCAGTGAGGATGTTGCCTGTAATCCATGGCTTTTTTTTGGGATATCTGCATATGGTTGTTGTGGGTGGGACGTCGTCGATGCACTTATTAATGAAGCCGGTGGCTGATGGTCACTCCTCAATGTTATCGGATGAATCCCAGAACATATTCCAGTCTGTGCTAGTGAAGCAGTCATGTAGTTTAGCATCCGTTTCATTGGACAACTTCCGTATTGTTGTGTGGTACTTCCTGTTTTAAGTTTTTGCTTGTAAGCAGTAATTCCCAGGTGAGTCATGCATCCCAAATATCTGATGGGGCACAAAGTACATGAGGATGCATATCTAAGCACATCTCTTGAGCTGTTTCTATCCTCCTGACAGGTACTTTTTTTTTAAAGAAACTAAATATGCTTCTCTGCATCTCTGCTTAAATCTGGGTAAAAGATTTGAAGGAATGTGAGATGTATTTAGTACATGTAGTTATTTATTGCCTTTCTAAACTCTACCAACCTTGTCTGAAGGCATGCCAGCAAAGATAGCTAGACAAGCTAGCTACTCTAACTTGATGGATAGCCTGAAATTGCTTTTTGATAGCTAGTTATGAGGATGGGAGATTAGGAACCAATCTGGGCTAGTTAAAGCCAACATAATAAAATTGCTAGGTGGCTAGTGTCACGTTCGTCGTAGTGAGGAGACCAAGGCGTGATGTGAATACAATCTTCTTTAATAAAATGAAGAACACTTAAACAAACTAGCAAAAACAACAAAACGAACGTGAAGCTATAATAACAGAGTGCTGACATGCAACTACACATAGACAACTACCCATAGACAACTACCCACACAGACAGGTGGGAAAAGGCAACCTAAGTATGGTTCTCAATCAGAGACAACGATAGACAGCTGCCTCTGATTGAGAACCACACCCGGCCAAACACACAGAAATACAAATCATAGAAAAAAGAACATAGAATAACCACCCAAATCACACCCTGACCAAACCAAAATAGAGACATAAAAAGCTCTCTACGGTCAGGGCGTGACAGTACCCCCCCCCCCCCCCAGAGGTGCGGACTCCGACGCAAAACCTGAACCTATAGGGGAGGGTCTGGGTGGGCATTTCACGCGGTGGCGGCTCTCTCATAGCGGGCCCCGGACTGGGGACCCTCGTTGTGGGGCCGGACTGGGGACCATTGTTGGGAGCTCCGGACTGGAGGGTGTCTCTGGAAGCTCCGGACTAAAGGGCGCCTCTGGAAGCTCCGGACTAAAGGGCTCCTTTGGAAGCTCCGGACTGAAGGGCGCCTCTGGAAGCTCCGGACTGAAGGGCGCCTCTGGAAGCTCCGGACTGAAGGGCGCCTCTGGAAGCTCCGGACTGAAGGGCTCCTCTGGAAGCTCCGGACTGAAGGGCGCCTCTGGAAGCTCCGGACTGAAGGCGCCTCTGGAAGCTCCGGACTGAAGGGCGCCTCTGGAAGCTCCGGACTGAGGGCGCCTCTGGAAGCTCCGGACTGAAGGGCGCCTCTGGAAGCTCGGACTGAAGGCGCCTCTGGAAGCTCCGGACTGAAGGGCGCCTCTGGAAGCTCCGGACGAATGAGTCCCTTCAGTCCGGAGCTTCCAGAGGCGCCCTTCAGTCCGGAGCTTCCAGAGGCGCCCTTCAGTCCGGAGCTTCCAGAGACACCCTCCAGTCCGGAGCTCCCAACAATGGTCCCCAGTCCGGCCCCCACAACGAGGGTCCCCAGTCCGGGGCCCGCTATGAGAGCCGCCACCGCGGTGAAATGCCCACCCAGACCCTCCCCTATAGGTTCAGGTTTTTCATCATAGTGCTTGATGGTTTTGCGATGACCCAGAGTTAACTCTGCTGCAGAGGATACATTAAAGTTACAAGCTTACACAGAATCTCAAATGCAAAATATATTTTGATTTGTTTAACACTTTTTTGTTTACTACATGATTACATATGTGTTATTTCATAGTTTTGATGTCTTCACTATTATTCTACAATGTAGAAAATAGTAAAAATAAGAAAACGCCTTTTGACCGGTAGTGTATTTATATGCTGTATTCTATCCTATTCTAATGTATCTTAGTTTATGCCGCTCTGACATTGCTCGTCCAAATATTAATATATTCTAATTCCATTCCTTTACTTAGATTGTGTGTATTGTTCGATATTACTTGTTAGATATTACTGCACTGTTGGAGCTAGAAACACAAGCATTTCGCTACACACGCAATAACATCTGCTAAACACGTATATGTGACAAATACAATTTGATTTGATTTGACCACATAATTATAATAAACAGTAACATCTGCTAAACACATCTGCTAAACACGTATATGTGACAAATACAACTTGATTTGATTTGATTTGACCACATAATTATAATAAACAACTGATTATCTGATAAGAAGTGTTAACATTTTAACACACCACAGAATTATAATAAAAAACGTAATTGTCTGATAAGAAGTGTTAACACTTTAACACACCACATTACTCAACACATTGCAACAACAAAAAATGACACCTGCTCAGAGTTCTGCCATAAACCTTCCGCGGACCAATGACTGAGCCCCTGGTCATGTATGCGAACACACACATACTGTACATACACACACACAGACACGCACACGCTAAATGTCTGTCCCTTACCAGACACTTGCTTACTCTGACAGTGATCTGATTCACCATGAGGAACCTTTGGCAAGGCAGGCAGATATCCCCTCACTTGTCATCAGTGTATCAAACAGAAACACATTAACATCTCTTCTCCTAGCCTGAGGTCCTCCGAGACAAGATGGCTCATCTCTTTTGATGGACTTTGTCCCAATGCAATTAGAAAATCTGGACGCATGCAAGTCGATTTGAGATTAGTCTAGATTTCCTCAGTTGGGCTGTTTGTCAGGGGCTTTACTGTTTATTTGATCTGATGAACTGCAGCCCTTACAGTCATCTGGTGCCATAGCCACGGGAAGGTTTCCGCGCTGCAGACGGTTATATCGGTCCGCTAATACATGACTATTAACTGCACTACTTCTGTGAAATAATATATTTTTCTCAAATATATATATATATATATATATATATATATATATATATACAGTACCAGTCAAAAGTTTGCACACACCTACTCATTCAAGGGCTTTTCTTTATTTTTACAATTTGGCTGAGCTGTCAAAGCAAAGGGTGGCTACTTCGAAGAATCTCATATAAAATATATTTTGAACACTTTTTTGGTTACTACATGATTCCACATGTGCTATTTTATAGTGTTGATGTCTTCACTACTATTCTACAATGTAGAAAATAGTACAAATAAGAAAACTAAAGAAAAAGTAGGTGTGTCCAAACTTTTGACTGGTACTGTACATATATTTTTTTTTATTCAGATTTTTCAGGGGGTGCTGTAGCACCCTCAGCACCCCTAGTTCTTGCGTCTATGTCTGGTGCACTCAACTATTGTACACTGAGTGTACAAAACATTAGGAACACCTTCGGAATGTTGAGTTACACCCTCTTTTGCCCTCAGAACAGTCTCAATTTGGTGTCGAAAGCCTTCTACAGGGATGCTGGCGCATGTTGACTCCAATGCTTCCCACAGTTGGCTGGATGTCCTTTGGGTGTTGGACATTTCTTGATACAGATGGGGAAGTGTTGAGCATGAAAAACCCAGCAGCATTGCAGTTCTTGACTCCCTCAAACTGGTGCACTTGGTATCTACTACCATACCTCATTCAAAGGCACTTAAATAATTTGACCTGCCCATTTACCCTCTGAATGACACAATCCATCTCTCTATTGTCTCAAGGCTTAACTTCTTACGGCTGGGGGCAGTATTGAGTAGCTTGGATGAATAAGGTGCCCAGAGGTGCCCAGAGTAAACGGCCTGCTCCTCAGTCCCAGTTGCTAATATATGCATATTATTAGTAGATTTGGATAGAAACGTTTCTAAAACTGTTTGAATGATGTCTGTGAGTATAACAGAACTCATATGGCAGGCAAAAACCTGAGAAAAAATCCAACCAGGAAGTGGGAAATCTGAGGTTGGTCGTTTTTCAACTCATTCCCTATTAAAGATACAGTGGGATATGGGTCAGGTTGCACTTCCTAAGGCTTCCACTAGATGTCAACAGTCTATAGAACCTTGTTTGAGGCTACTACTGTGAAGTGGGGCCGAATGAGAGGGGAATGAGTCAGAGGTCTGGCAGAATGCTTTGAGCTTGTGACGCTCGTTCACGTGAGAGCGGGCTCTGTTCCATTTGCTTTTCTGAAGACAAAGGAATTCTCCGGTTGGAACGTTATTGAAGATTTATGTTAAAAACATCCTAAAGTTTGATTCTATACATCGTTTGACATGTTTCTACGGACTGTAACGGAACTTTTTGACATTTCGTCTGCTCCTAGTGAACGCGCTTCGTGACTTTGGATTTGTTTACAAAACGCGCGAACAAAAGTAGCTATTTGGAAATAAATGATTGACATTATCGAACAAAACAAACATTTATTGTGGAACTGGGAGTCCTGAGAGTACATTCTGATGAAGATCACCAAAGGTAAGTGAATATTTATCATGTTATTTCTGACTTCTGTTGACTGCACAATATGGCAGATATCTTTTTGTCTGGTTTGGGCTCTGAGCGCCGTACTCAGATTATTGTATGGTTTGCTTTTTCCGTAAAGCTTTTTTGAAATCTGACACAGAGGTTGCATTAAGGAGAAGTGGATCTAAAATTCCATGTATAACACTTGTATCTTCGATCAACGTTTATTATGAGTATTTCTGGAAATTGATGTGGCTCTCTGCAAAATCACCGGATGTTTTTGGAACTACTGAACATAACGCGTCAATGTATACTGAGATTCTTGGATATAAATATGAACTTTACCGAACAAAACATACATGTATTGTGTAACATGAAGTCCTATGAGTGTCATCTGATGAAGATCATCAAAGGTTAGTGATTAATTTTTTCTCTATTTCTGCTTTTTGTGACTCCTGTCTTTGGCTGGAAAAATGGCTGTGTTTTTCTGTGACTTGGCGGTGACCTAACATAATCGTTTGTGGGGCTTTCGCTGTAAAGCCTATTTGAAATCGGACACTGTGGTGGGGTTAACAACAAGATTACCTTTAAAATGCTATAAGATACTTGTATGTTTGAGGAATTTTAATTATGAGATTTCTGTTTGAATTTGGCGCCCTGCACTTTCACTGAGATCCCGTTAGCGGGATCTCAGCCATAAGAAGTGTTAAACATTCTTCTTTAACCCGTTTCTTCCCCTTCATCTACAATGATTGAGCCTTCATCTACAATGATTGAGTGGAGTTAACAGGTGACATCAATAAGGGATCATAGCTTTCACCTGGATTCACCTGGTCAGTCTGTCATGGAAAGAGCTGGTGTTCCTAATTTGTGTTGTTGGGGTACATGAGGTGTTGCTTCATCATCGCATCTCCATGGAGAGAACGGCATTGGTCTGAGAAGGAGGAATACATGTAGGCTACTGTATGTCAACAAATGTGCATGTGGTCTCACTTGAGAGACACGACACAGTAATTGCAACCTTCTTCCCTACATAGGTTTGTAAAGGGTTCTTTTCAACTAATAGTTTTTTATGTATTTGCATGATGTCTTAGATTTCGAAGATTGAGTAGAGTTATAATGTTAAGCATAGTTTTGCTTCTGAGCAGACAGGTGGTCAATCATGTTAATGTGATCAATCAACCCATACAATTATCAATTGCTGTCTGTAGATTTCCATTTTAAGTTATTTCAGGCACATCACATGTTATTTGTATAACCAGCATATTATTAAATTATATCTACCATGTAACTTTGAAGTGCATGCCTTTCATATTTTAGTCAGTCCCCAAGTGTTTTTTCTCATTCCACACTCATACAATAATGAATCCTAGGATTTTCATCTGTTGCTATGTGCTAATTTTATTGGAATAATTAGCATGGGTACGGTAGGCTGAAGACCTGCAATGGTGTTTAAATTAAGATGCATATTTTTCTTAAGCCTTACTGTACGATTTGTTGTTATGTAATGGTGAAATGTTTAGAATCAGATGGAACATTCATTAATTACCCTTAGATAACGTAAATGTTTTTCAATCCTATCAACATGTTAAATGTGCAACCAGAGGGAAAAATATTCTAGAACACCTGTACTCCACACACAGAGACGCAAACAAAGCTCTCTCTCGCCCTCCATTTGGTAAATCCAACCACAACTCTATCCTCCTGATTCCTGCTTACAAGCAAAAATTAAAGCAGGAAGCACCAGTGACTCGGTCTATAAAAAAGTGGTCAGTGTCACGCCCTGGCCATAGAGAGGCTTTTATTCTCTATTTTGGTTAGGCCAGGGTGTGACTAGGGTGGGCATTCTAGTTTCTTTATTTCTATGTTTTCTGTTTCTATGTTTTGGCCGGGTATGGTTCTCAATCAGGGACAGCTGTCTATTGTTGTCTCTGATTGGGAATCATACTTAGGCGGCCTGTTTTATCACCTTAGTTGTGGGTAGTTGACTTTGTTAGTGGCCTGTAAACACCCTAGTAAGCTTCACGTTCGTTTTTGTTGTTTCTTGTTTTGTTGGCGACATTCTTAAATAAAAAGAAATGTACGCTCAGCACGCTGCACCTTGGTCCGGTCATTTCCCTGACGACGTGCGTGACAGAACTACCCACCACAAACGGACCAAGCAGCGTGGTAAGGAGGACTGGACATGGGAGGACATCCTGAATGGGAAAGGATCCTGGACGTGGTAGTAGATCCTGGTGGGAAAGGACCGCCTGCCGTGGGAGCAGGTGGAAGCAGCGAGGAAGACGGAGGCAGCGAGTAAATGGGCCCAGGATTACACAGGGTCACGGCTGGCATGTAAGACCGGGAGGCCACTCCCCCCAAACATTGGGGGGGGACACACGAGGAGATTGGCTGAGTCAGGTTGGAGACCTGAGCCAACTCCTCATGCTTACCGTAGGGAGCGTGGTACTAGTCAGGCACCGTGTTATGAGGTGGAGCGCACGGTGTCTCCAGTGCGCGTTCACAGCCCGGTGCGCTACATTCCAGCTCCCCGCATCGGCCAGGCTTGAGTGGGCATCCAGCCAGGACGGATGGTGCCGGCTCAGCGCATCTGGCCGCTAGTGCGTCTCTACGGCCCAGGATATCCTGCGCCGGCTTTGCACACTGTCTCCGGTGCGTCTGCACACCACAGTGCGTCCTGTGCCAGCGCCCCGCCTTTGCCGGGCAAAGGTAACCATCCAGCCAGGACGGGTTGTGCAGGCTCTATGCTCGAGACCTCCAGTGCGCCTCCACGGCCCAGTGTATCCGGTGCCTGCTCCAAGAACCAGGCCTCCAGTATGTCTCCCCAGCCTGGTGAGTCATGTGCCTGCTCCCAGAACCAGGCCTCCTGTATTCTCCCCAGCCGGGTGAGTCCTGTGCCTGCTCCCAGAACCAGGCCTCCTGTATGTCTCCCCAGCCTGGTAAGCCCTGTGGCAGCTCCACACACCAGGCTGTCCATACGTCTCCTCACTCCAGTGATGATCCATGGCACGAAGCCGCCAGTGATGATCCATGGCACGAAGCCTCCAGTGATGATCCATGGCACGAAGCCTCCAGTGATGATCCATGGCACGAAGCCTCCANGAAGCCTCCAGTGGTGATCCAAGACAGGAAGCCTCCAGTGATGATCCATGGCACGAAGCCTCCAGTGATGATCCATGGCACGAAGCCTCCAGTGATGATTCATGGCACGAAGCCTCCAGTGATGATTCATGGCATGAAGCCTCCAGTATTGATCCGCAGTCCGGAGCCTGCAGCGCCGGTCTCCAGTCCGGAGCCTCCAGCGACGGCCTTCAGTCCGGAGCCTCCAGCGACGGCCTTCAGTCCGGAGCCTCCAACGACGGTCTCCAGTCCGGAACCTCCAACGACGGCCTCCAGTCCGGAACCTCCAACGACGGCCTCCAGTCCGGAGCCTCCAGAGACGGCCTCCAGTCCGGAGCCTCCAGTAACGGTCCCCAGTCCGGAGCTGCCAGCGAGGGTCCACAGTCCGGGGACTGCAGCGAAAGTCCCCAGTCCAGAGGCGCCACCAAAGTGGGGGGAGCCAGAGGTGGAGCGGGGTCTGCGTCCCACACCGGAGCCGCCACCGAAGTAGATGCCCACCCGGACCCTCCCTATAGAGTCAGGTTTTGCGGACTGGAGGGGGGGGGGGTACTGTCACGACCCTGGCCATAGAGACTTTTATTCTCTATTTTGGTTAGGCCAAGGTGTGACTAGGGTGGGCATTCTAGTTTCTTTATTTCTATTTTTCTGTTTCTATGTTTTGGCCCGGTATGGTTCTCAATCAGGGACAGCTGTCTATCCAGTGACATGAGCCTACCAGACGAGCTAAATCACTTCTATGCTCGCTTCGAGGCAAGCAACACTGAGGCATGCATGAGAGCATCAGCTGTTCCGGACGACTGTGTGATCATGCTCTCCATAGCCGATGTGAGTAAGACCTTTAAACAGGTCAACATTCACAAGGCTGCGGGGCCAGACGGATTAACAGGACGTGCTGACCAACTGGCAAGTGTCTTCACTGACATTTTCAACATGTCCCTGATTGAGTCTGTAATACCAACATGTTTCAAGCAGACCACCATAGTCCCTGTGCACAAGAACACTAAGGCAACCTGCCTAAATGACTACAGACACGTAGCACTCATGTCTGTAGCCATGAAGTGCTTCGAAAGGCTGGTCATGGCTCACATCAACACCATTATCCCAGAATCCCGAGACCCACTCCAATTTGCATACCGCCCAAGCAGATCCACAGATGATGCAATCTATATTGCACTCCACACTGCCCTTTCCCACCTGGACTAAAGGAACACCTATGTGAGAATGCTATTCATTGACTACAGCTCATCGTTCAACACCATAGTATCCTCAAAGCTCATCACTAAGCTAAGGATCCTGGGACTAAACACCTCCCTCTACAACTGGATCCTGGACTTCCTGACGGGCCGCCCTCAGGTGGTGAGGGTAGGTAGCAACACATGTGCCACGCTGATCCTCAACACTGGAGCCCCCCAGGGGTGCGTGCTCAGTCTCCTCCTGTACTCCCTGTTCACCCACGAATGCATGGCCAGGCACGACTCCAACACCATCATTAAGTTTGCAGATGACACAACAGTGGTAGGCCTGATCACCGACAACAACGAGACAGCCTATAGGGAGGAGGTCAGAGACCTGGCCGGGTGGTGCCAGAATAACAACCTGTCCCTCAATGTAACCAAGACTAAGCAGATGATTGTGGACTACAGGAAAATGAGGACTGAGCACGCCCCCATTCTCATCGACAGGTCTGTGGTGGAGCAGGTTGAGAGCTTCAAGTTCCTTGGTGTCCACATCACCAAATAACTAGAGTAGTCCAAACACACCAAGACAGTCGCACAGCAAAGCCTATTCCCCCTCAGGAAACTAAGAAGATTTGGTATGGGTCCTGAGATCCTCAAAAGGTTCTACAGTTGCAACATCGAGAGCATCCTGACTGGTTGCATTACTGCCTGGTACGGCAATTGCTCGGCCTCCGACCGCAAGGCATGACAGAGGGTAGTGCGTACGGCCCAGTACATCACTGGAGCTAAGCTGCCTGCCATCCAGGACCTCTACACCAGGCCAGAGGAAGGCCAGTGTCAGAGGAAGGCCCTAAAAATGGTCAAGACCCCAGCCACCCCAGTCATAGACTGTTCTCTCTACTACCGCATGGCATGCGGTACCGGAGTGCCAAGTCTAGGACAAAAAGGTTTCTCAACAGTTTTTACCCCCAAGCCATAAGACTCCTGAACAGGTAATCAAATGTCTACCCGGACTATCTTCATTGTGTGCCCCCCTCTTTTATGCTGCTGCTACTCTCTGTTTATCATATATGCATAGTCACTTTAACTATACATTCATGTACATACTACCTCAATTGTCCCGACCAACTAGTGCTCCCGCACATTGGCTAACCGGGCTATCTACTTTGTGTCCCGCCACCCACCACCTGCCAACCACTCTTTTACGCTACTGCTACTCTCTGTTCATCATATAGGCATAGTCACTTTAACCATATCTACATGTACATACTACCTCAATCAGCCCGACTAACCGGTGTCTGTATGTAGCCTCGCTACTTTTATAGCTTCGCTACTGTATATAGCCTCACTGCTGTTATTTTTCACTGTCTTTTTACTGTTGTTTTTATTTCTTTACTTACCTATTGTTCACCTAATACATGTTTTGCACTATTGGTTAGATCCTGTAAGTAAGCATTTCACTGTAAGTCTACACCTGTTGTATTCGGCGCACGTGACAAACTTTGATTTGATTTTAAGTCTTTCATGGGGTTTTTCTGACAATTTGCAATCAGTCAATCAATCAAATGTATTTATTAATCCCTTTTTACATCAGCAGATGTCACAGTGCTTGTACAGAAACCCAGCCTAAAACCCCAAACAGCAAACAATGCAGATTTCTAGGAAAAACTCCCTAGAATGTCAGGAACCTAGGAAAAAACCTAGAGAAGAACCAGGCTCTGAGGGGTGGCCAGTCCTCTTCTGGCTGTGCCAGGTGGAGATAAGATTACATGGCCAATAAGGCCAGATTGTTTTTCAAGATGTTCAAACACTCATGAACATCTTGAAGAACAATCTGGCCTTATTGGCCATGTAATCGCTTTGCATTGCTTGCTGTTTGGGGTTTTAGGCTGGGTTTCTGTACAAGCACTTTGTGACATCTGCTGATGTAAAAAGGGATTAATAAATACATTTGATTGATTGATTGACCAGCAGGGTCAAATAATAATAATCCCAGTGGTTATAGAGGGTGCAACAGTTCAGCACCTCAGAAGTAAATGTCAGTTGGCTTTTCATAGCCGAGCATTCAGAGGTCAAGACAGCAGGTGCGGGGGGGAGAGAAAGAGAGAGAGAAAAAAAACAGGAGGAGACTAGAGCAGCAGTACAACCAGGTGGACTGGGGACAGCCAGGAGTCATCAGGCCAGGTGGTCCTGAGGCATGGTCCTAGGGCTCAGGTCCTCCAGGAGGAGAGGGCGAGAGAATTAGAGGGAGCATACTTAATTAAATTCACACAAGACACCAGATAAAACAGGATAATTACAACAGATATAACAGACTGACCCAAGCCCCCCAGCACATACACTGCAGCAGTGTTCATACAGCAGGGCGATGATTACCTCGAAATATGATTTATTAATCAAGTCACACACATTAGTCTGTTTCCTCACTTGCATGTTTGCTTGTAAACAATGAATCCATTTACAAGATAATCAACAGCTTTCCATACGTTTCATCAGCCATTGATGTCAAATTGTGACCGACCGCCTTGATTCAGTCTTACAGTATGTAACAAAATTTGAAATAGTGTTTTTTACATTGGATAAAAGCATAGATACAGAGCTTCAAAATGGTAGGTCATACATTGGTATATCATACACTGCATTTGAGGAAAAGTCATTCTGCTTTGAAAGTTGATAAACGTGTAACCTCACTTTTGAGAAAATGGCCTTTGAATATTTTGGCACCAACTGGAGAGCTCTTCTTTGTCTACACTCATTCAGCATCGTTCACATCCTCTTAAGCTTTAGCTCGACCCATCTCTTAAAAGCTTGATCTGAGCGTTCTGTACTAACAACAGCAGTCAAGCACCCAAGCTAACTTGCTATCTACTTCCAGAGAACAGCTCACTGAACATTACTCCCCCTAGCAGAGCTGGTTAGATTGTTTTTATGTTTTCCAGAGCATTGGTGACTGCAACTGTGCTGTCAGATTGTCCGTTAATAAATTCAGAGCGTTTCGCTCTCGGAGCGTTCAGAGCCTGCACTGGATGCTCTGGCTGAGGAGTAGGGTTGATAAACCCACGAGTGTGATCAAAAGATGAAGTGAAGTTCACACTCCAGTACAGTTGGTAGTGGTAATGCACCTTGACGTTGGTTGCCAACCGCCATAAAGTTCAAAGAAGAAGAAGAGCCTGAAGGAGGAGAGATTACTAGAAACTAACTCTTATCTCTATTATTTTATCTGTGAATTAATGGTCGGAGTAGAGGACCTTGTGCATTTCAGGTAAAATAACAACCCAATGTTTAAATCCCAGGACAAATTAACTAGCAACAGCAAGCTAGCTAACTAAATTGTCATAAATGTTTAATGGTTTTCGACCTGGCCCCAAATTAATATAGTTGGTTCCGATTTCGTTTTGATATTTCAACCTGTGTGTCCTGATCGCATCTAATGTGAGTGGACAAAATCAACATGCGCGCGATGGTGCATGTGGACGCACGCGCGTGAGCGGTCTGGTCAGCATGTAACTGTGCTGCTGGCATCAATTTAATTATGCTTTTTTGTAAACGTTTACTGACACCGGCCATATTCAACAGGTATTAAGCATTCATCAGTTATTCTGCACTCTGGCACAGTCAGACGAGAGTGCTCTGAAATCGGAGTAGATGGCCAGACTGAATTTACCAATGCACCCAAAAAGGTTACTTGCATAGTGGAGTCTTTAGTTAAAACATGTAGCTAGCTAGCTAGGTAAACAAT
Organism: Salvelinus sp. IW2-2015; assembly: GCF_002910315.2. Lineage (NCBI taxonomy): Eukaryota > Metazoa > Chordata > Actinopteri > Salmoniformes > Salmonidae > Salvelinus > Salvelinus sp. IW2-2015. The sequence goes on from NC_036865.1 coordinate 18,721,134, forward strand.
GAACCACAATCCCAACTCATGACGTTACTACCCTGCATGAATCTGCAGGTAGCTAACCAACCAGGTTCAATGTTAGCTAGCTAACATTAGGCTATAACTAGCCAAGCAAATGTCTCTGAGATACAAATAATAAGATCATACACGTAACATTAGCTAGCGAGCCAAACAAATAATGTTAGCTAGCTAGCTAACAGTACACTTTAAATGAAAATGACTTTCTGTACAAATTTGAAAAGTGTAATATCTGAAAATGTAGCTAGCTAGACTATCTTACCTGTGCTCTGAAATCGGAGTAGACAGCCAGAGCAAATTTACCAGCTACGTCTATCAACAGTTGTCTCAGTGACATTCTATTGAAATGGATACTTACATAGTGGAGTCTTTTGTTAAGACATTTAGCTAGCTAGCTAACAGTATACTTTAACTTGAAATGAAAACGACTTTGTCAAAATGAGAAACGTGTAATATCTGAAAATGTAGCAAGCTAGACTATCTTGCCCATATACATCATGGTTGGTTGCTTCTCCCTGTCACGGATGCCATGGTTGCCCTTAGTTTGAAATTGTAATCCAGATACAGGTGTTATCTCCTTAACTATCATATTCTAATTCCACTGATTTCAAAACGCTATCCTCCAGAAAGTGGAGAGCAACATTTATGCAGTTCTACTAAGCAATATATCTTTTTTTTAAAGCCGCGTTAGGATCAGGATTACCTACACATACTAACCAGCTAAAATAGACAGAAGTATGCTGTATGGCAGACCAATCTGAACTAATCTCTCAGTATGTCCAGCCCACTCATTATCTCAACCAATCATGGCTAGCGGGAAGGTTGCTGACTTTTTCTGTGGCTAAACCAACTAGGCTTGTAATTTAACAACATATGGCATACAATTTGTTATTAAGGCAAATGAAAATTCATGTTCCAGAAGGCATTTCTGCCAAAAAAACACAATTTAGGGATCTATTCAATCAGATCCACTGTTGCCATCATCCACATAGCCATTGTTTTGGCAGTGTAGGAGATCCCCAAGTGGCTCCAGGCATTTTACCTAAAGTGGACATTGCAATTCGCTGCATGAAGTCACATTAAGAGAAATCCCATGCAGCCTTGTTTACAAATTCGAACACTGGAATTATTTGGTTGAATGATTCTCAATTTGACCGTCATTATTTCTATATAGCCTACCCTTTCTAGTTGTGAACTTCTAATGCAAGTGGGATGGGTGTGGCTTCGTGACAATAATCAAGAGCAGCTGCTCACCAATTTGACAGCTCCAATGCAGTTCCACCTCTGACACTGCCAAAACATCAGCTATGCGGGTGTCGGCTATCGCCGGTTAACGCTTGATCTGATGGAATCAAGGCCTTAATTTACTGGCAATTATTCACCTGAATGAATAATACTACAAAACATTGATTATATATGCAAATGAACTTATATCATAACATTTTTACCATATTTTTTTATTCCATATGTAAAATAATTAATACACACTGAGGTATATCAATTCGGTAACACTTACTTGACACCAAGCGTCATAACACGTTATGACACATCATAGCCATGTCATAACAGCTGACTTAACTTGTCATAACCTGTCATAATATGGTCATAACACTTATTTATGCCTGTTGTGACATGTCATTATTTTATGGCTGGTTATGACATCTACATAATGTCAAAACCCACATTTATTCAAATTTGTGTTTTCCCTGCCAAGAAGTTTCCTTTTGTTTGAAAATGTGTTTCTTAAGTCCTTTGACATTTTGTAACGAATTCTTTACGGTCATGTTTTTTCCCAACACATTTAAAAATATATATACTTAAAAATATATATATATACATTATGACACTTTCATAAAGCATTATGTGTCACTTTACTTGGACTAAGAAAATGCACTTGATGACACGGTCAAGAAGCATTATGATCATCATAATCATATTAACCAGATAGGCCTATCACGTACATGCCCTTATATCAGTCATCAGTCAAAAAGAGGGTGTCTTGTCCTGCTCCAGTCAACAGAAACAGAGTACTGGGGTAGGTGCATGTCTAACATCAATATGTGTGAAATTACAATGTTGTTGGACATTGTTGTTGGACATGTTGGACTTGTCGAGAGGTTCTAATGTGAACTTTGGACTGGTCTTTTTAGATAAAGAGAAGGCTTATGATAGAGTGGACTATGAGTATCTGTTTAATGTTATGTCTGTGTTTGGATTTGGGGAAAGGTTTTTGACCTGTATGAAGATGTTGTATGCTGTGGCGTCATGTATGGTCAAGGTGGGAGGGGGGCTCAGTAGGCCAGTTTGGGTGAGACGGGGCATTAGACAAGGATGCCCTCTATCGTGGAAGTTATATACACTAGCCATTGAGCCTTTTTTGAGCCTGCTACGCAGGAGACTGCAGGGAGAGTGCTGGAAAGGCATGGGTGTGGTGACAGGCATAGCAGTGTCAGCGTATGCAGATTACATTTCTGTGATGGTCAGGATATGCAGGCACTAGAGATTAGTCTGAAGGTGTACGAGGGAGCTTCATCAGCTAATGTAAACTGGGGCAAGAGCAAAGCTCTGCTATGGGGGGGACAAGGACCCCTCTGCTTCCAGGGGGTTTGCAGTGGGGTTGTGAAGGGCTTAAAATGTTGGGGGTGTACCTGGGCTCGGAGAGGTGAGTCAGGAAGAACTGGGAAGGGCTGTAACAGGCAGTGGAGTCAAGACTGGCCAGGTGGCATAGTCACTTTAACTCCACCTACATGTACAGTTGAAGTCGGAAGTTTACATACACTTAGGTTGGAATCATTAAAACTCGTTTTTCAACCACTCCACAAATTTCTTGTCAACAAACTATAGTTTTGGCAAGTCGGTTAGGACATCTTCTTTGTGCATGACACAAGACATTTTTCCAACAATTGTTTACAGACAGATTATTTCACTTATAATTCACTGTATCACAATTCCAGTGGGTCAGAAGTTTACATACACTAAGTTGACTGTGCCTTTAAACAGCTGGGAAAATTCCAGAAAATTATGTCATGTCTTTAGAAACTTCTGATAGGCTAATTGACAACATTTGAGTCAATTGGAGGTGTACCTGTGGATGTATTTCAAGGCTTACCTTCAAACGCACTGCCTCTTTGCTTGACATCATGGGAAAATCAAAAGAAATCAGCCAAGACCTCAGAAGAAAAATGGTAGACCTCCACAAGTCTGGTTCATCCTTGGGAGCAATTTCCAAACGCCTGAAGGTACCAAGTTCATCTGTACAAACAATAGTACGCAAGTATAAACACCATGGGACCACGCAGCCATCATACTGCTCAGGAAGGAGCTGCATTCTGTCTCCTAGAGATGAATGTACTTTGGTGCGAAAAGTGCAAATCAATCCAAGAACAACAGCAAAGGACCTTGTGAAGATGCTGGAGGACACAGGTACAAAAGTATTGATATCCACAGTATAACGAGTCCTATTTTGACGTAACCTGAAAGGCCGCTCAGCAAGGAAGAAGCCACTGCTCCAAAACCAGCATAAAAAAGCCAGACTACGGTTTGCAACTGCACATGGGGACAAAGATCGTACTTTTTGGAGAAATGTCCTCTGGCCTGATGAAACAAAAATAGAACTGTTTGGCCATAATGACCATTGTTATGTTTGGAGGAAAATGGGGGAGGCTTGCAAGCAGAAGAACACCATACCAACCGTGAAGCACGGGGGTGGCAGCATCATGTTGTGGGAGTGCTTTGCTGCAGGAGGGACTGGTGCACTTCACAAAATAGATGGCATCATAAGGTAGGGAAATTATGTGGATATATTGAAGCAACATCTCAGGACCTCAGTCAGGAAGTTAAAGCTTGGTCGCAAATGGGTCTTCCAAATAGACAATGACCCCAAGCATACTTCCAAAGTTGTGGCAAAATGGCTTAAGGACAACAAAGTCAAGGTATTGGAGTGGCCAGCACAAAGCCCTGACCTTAATCTCATAGAACATTTGTGGGCAGAACTGAAAAAGCGTGTGCGAGCAAGGAGGCCTACAAACCTGACTCAGTTACACCAGCTCTGTCAGGAGGAATAGGCCAAAATTCTTATTGTGGGAAGCTTGTGGAAGGCTACCCGAAACGTTTGACCCAAGTTAAACAATTTAAAGGCAATGCTACCAAATACTAATTGAGTGTAAGTAAACGTATGACCCACTGTGAATGTGATGATAGAAATAAAAGCTGAAATAAATCATTATCTTTACTATTATTCTGACATTTCACATTCTTAAAATAAAGTGGTGATCCTAACTGACCTAAAACAGGGAATTTTTACAAGGATTAAATGCCAGGAATTGTGAAACTGAGTTTAAATGCATTTGGCATTTAAAGGTGTATGTAAACTTCCGACTTCAACTGTACATATTACCTCAATCACCTCGACTAACCATTGCCACCGCACATTGATTGACTCTGTACCAGTACCTCCTGTATGTAGCCTCACTTCTGTTATTTTACAGCTGCTCTTTAATTATTTGTTACTATTATTTTTTACTTAACACTTATTTTTCTTACAACTGCATTGTTGGTTAAGGGCTTGTAAGTAAGAATTTCGCTGCAAGGTCTACACCTGTTGTATTCGGCGCATGTGACAAATAGAATTTGATTTGATTTGAGATGTGGAGAAGTCTGTCCATAATAAAGCACTGCTCTGCCTTTTTAACAACACTCTGAAGAAGGCAGGTCCTACAGGCTCTAGTTTTGTCGCACCTGGACTACTGTTAAGTCTTGTGGTCAGGTGCCACAAAGAGAGAACTCTGAAAATTATAATTGTCTCAGAACAGCATGGCTGGCCCTTAAAAAGTACATGGAGAGCTAACATTAAAAATATGCATGTAAATCTCTCATGGCTCAAAGTGGAAGAAAGATTGACTTCATCACTACTTGTTTTTGGAAGAGGTGTTGACATGCTGAATGCACCGTGGTATCTATTTAAACTACTAGCACACAGCTCAGACACCCATGCATACCCCACAAGACATGCAACCAGAGGTCTCTTCACAGTCCCCAAGTCCAGAACAGACTATGGGAGGCACACAGTACTACATAGAGCCATGACAACATTGAACTCTATTCCACATCAGGTAACTGATGCAAGCAGTAGAATCAGATTTTAAAAAACAGTAAAAAATACACCTTATGGAACAGAGGGGACTGTGAATAGACACACACACACGTAGGCACAGACACACATACACATGATAAGACAAGTGTTCTACACACACATACTGTCACGTTCCTGACCTTATTTCCTTTGTTCAGTCTTGTTTAGTTGGTCAGGACGTGAGCTGGGTGGGCATTCTATGTTATGTGTTTCTATGTTGGGTTTATTGTTTGGCCTAATATGGTTCTCAATCAGGGMCAGGTGTTTGTCATTGTCTCTGATTGGGAACCATATTAAGGTTGACTGTTTTCACTGTTTGTTMGTGGGTGAWTGTTCCTGTTCATTGCGTTCTTCGTTGTCTCTATGTTCACATGTTCAGGTCTGTAGCGTCGTTAGTTTCATTTTCTGTTTATTGTTTTGTTCGTTTTGTTAAGTGTTCCAATAAATATGGAAACGTACCACGCTGCAATTTGGTCCTCCTCTCTTCCACCTAACGACGAGCGTTACACATACACATACAGTGGGGAGAACAAGTATTTTAAATACTGCCGATTTTGCAGGTTTTCCTACTTACAAAGCATGTAGAGGTCTGTAATTCTTATCATAGGTACACTTCAACTGTGAGAGACGGAATCTAAAACAAAAATCCAGAAAATCACATTGTATGATTTTTAAGTAATTAATTTGCATTACAGACCTCTACATGCTTTGTAAGTAGGAAAACCTGCAAAATCGGCAGTGTATCAAATACTTGTTCTCCCCACTGTAGATGTTGTATTGTAAATATGTGATAGTGGAGTAGTGGCCTGAGGGAACATATTAAATGTATTGGACAAAGTGTTGTGAAATGTAAAGTCATGTAATATTTCAACTGCCTTAATGTTGCTGGACTCCAGGAAGAGTAGCTGGTGCCTTGGCAGCAGCTAACGGGGATCCTTAATAAATACAAATACAAGTACAAATGTAACTCATGTTAATTTGCGTGTTCCTTAAAGTCTCAATGCTTATTTTTGCCTCAGGATATTAATTTAACACCATTTCATTTAGAAAAGTGTAACATGCAATTGTAATTGTGGATATTACAAGTTTCTTCCAAACTAACAGCCCCTCATTATACTCTACAGCCAAACAAACTCAACATGTGTCAGCTATGTGTTAAGTAAATAAATATTTAGTTTAGTCTTTGAAAACCTGAGGCCATTACGGAGTAGTGCCTCTACCTGGCAGATTATCATCTTTTGTTCAGTCTGGTGAAATGGGCAGGCAATGACATAGAGAGGATAAGAAACCCAATGGTGCCATTTTCTGCAGAAAACCAACCGTGCACACCATTGCTTTTACCTACGGAAACCAAGTAATTCAATAACGTTGCTCCAATACAACATCTCCACTTTTTGACAGAGCCAACACAGAACTGCTTAAATTAGCATTTGTGCTGGTGTGTGTGAAAAAGATGCACTAGCTGGGGAAATACAGTCAATAAGTCGTAGAATGCAACAACACCTGTCACCCCCGTCTACACCTCCTTTCATCCACTGTCTTCTACCTGGCCACGTTGCCATGGCAACTACAGCATTTAAGCACATACAATATAGTAGGCTCTGGGGGTCCACCTAAGCTTGTAGACTTGACCAGACAAATAGGGTTTGGTTCACCTTAAGTGATTCAAATGAAGCCTTAATAACTAATTAACTAATTTGGGGGGGGGGGGGGGCAGCATTTCACTCTTCAGAGAGTGACGACAATGAACCTCCTGTTTTTTGCCAGCCAGATGTTCACGTGTAGATGAGAAAACATTTTATTTTGTGTGTATGAAATGTGTCGTGTATCCAGGAGGCTATCACACAACATGTGTGGTTTTATTACCTGTGGTGTATGATGAATCAATTATTAAACCCTACTGTGTCAGACCTTAATACTAAATGAAATTCCCCATGTCCAAGTTTCATGTTAAAGGTGAACTCCACTCAAAAACTATATATAGTTTTAATATAGTAATATATTTATATATATATAAATATTAGTCCACTCTTGATACAGTTCCAAAATGTTTTGCATGTCCAGCAGTCAAGTTTTCAAGATATTGGCCTTAAGAAGAAAAGTGTCACCGGCCCACATTATCATAATGACGCTAAATAGCTTCATAGTCCATCAGGCTGTTCTTACAGATGTCTAAACTGCTGAATAATGGATGTTGTTATTGTCAGCTCTAGTGTTGAATGGTATATCAGTACCACAGTAATAGCACAGTACCAAAACATCATAATACTTATGATACCAACGTTTTAGAATACCATAGTACTATTTCATATGATACTACCAAATTTTCCTGTTAATAAAGTCCCTTCAGTTGAATTTAGGCGTCCTGCTAGCGGAACAACTTCCGGTGAAACTGGAGGGCGTGTAATTCAAATAAATAATCATAAAAATTATAAACATTTAGGTACATATAAGTGTCTAATATCTGCTGAAATCTTAATTCTTGTTAATCTAACTGCACTGGTTCGATTTACAGTAGCTATTACAGCGAAAACATGCCATGCGATTGTTTGAGGACGGCACCCCACATCAAAATATTTTTCCACCGGCACAGGTTTCATACATTCACATATAACGATTAAATATTCACTTACTTTTGTAAAATCTTCCCCTGATTTGTCATCCAAAGGGTCCCAGCTATAACATGTAGTGTCGTTTTGTTAGATAAAATCCTTCTTTATATCCCAAAAAGTTAGTTTAGTTGGCGCCATCGATTTGAGTAATCCTCTCGTTCAACATGCAGAGAAAGGAATCCGAAAATCTACCCCTAAACGTTGTTTCAACAAGTCAAAATACGTCTCTATTTACTCCTCAGATATCCTAAAATGTAATCAAACTAAAATATTTATTTTGGAAAGAAGTATGTTCAATAGGAAACCGATTTTAGCAGGTGCATAATTCCTTCATTGCGAGCAAACACGAATTTCCAAGACTGTGTCCTTCTACTAAAACTGTTATTTCTTATTTGTTTTTGAAGTTACAAGTCTGAAACATTGAACATAGACTGCTAACAGTGGAAGCCATAGGAATTTACAATATGACCTTTCTCTTGCATTTCTAAGAGGATGGTCTCTCTCCCCAAAAAAATTCTGGTTGTTTTTTCTTTGGATTTTCTCCTACCATATCTATTGTGTTATATTCTCCTACATTATTTTAACATTTCTACAAACTTCAAAGTGTTTTCTTTCCAATGATAACAATTATATGCATATCCTGGCTTCAGGGCCTGAGCTACAGGCAGTTTACTTTGGGCACGTCATTCAGGCAGGAAATTGAGAAAAAAGGGACCTATCCCTAAGAAGTTTTAAGCAACACTAGTCACTTGTATGCGACAGTCCAATACTATCCACTTCACTTTCATACACATATCACTTGTGGGAGCTGTAATCAGCCAGCCGGCAGCCACATCCCCTTCCAGCCATCACTCACCTGCTTCTCTCAGTCCGCAGAGTGCAGTGTGAGCAAAGTTGATACATTGTATAATTTCATAAAGCACAGGCCAGTCTGAGTAGGCTTTGCAAGTTCGCTGTCACGCAGTCTCTAGGTGCCAGAGAGGATAAATAGAGCACAGCTTCACGACAGGCAGGCTTGCAGCTTTACATCAAAGACAACATATTGTCTCCAGCTCAAACGGTAATAAAAAATATGACCCATATTACTGGAGCTACCTTTTTCCCCTGCGTGTTTTCACACTGATTTTATATAATTTCACAAACCATGCCGCAGGTTGTTTTAAACTAATTCCGGGTTGCTAATTATTGGTTTGATAAACAATTTTGTTCAGTCAGGCAAATGTGATTGGCACATAAAGAAAGTAAAAGGGTCTGCTTCACCACTCATGAGATGTGTTTCAAAGGAAGGTTTCATATGTAGGCCTAAACTGTATCAAACAATCTATCTCTTTCTGATGGTCCTTATATTCTGTTTGGTGCTTAACGTTTTCAAGTTGGGAAGTGTGTGTATGTGTTTGTGGGAGAGAGAGTGGTGTGTGTGTGTGTGTTTGAGAGAGAGAGGGAGGGAGGGAGCTCTGTGTGAGTCTCTTTACTGAAGAGTAAAGAAGGTTTCATGCCATGTTTTCTGCTTACTGCCACAATGTAATGCAGATCATTATGCATGTATATTCCTTTCTCCCATTTCTCCAGCCAAATCACAGGTAGGCCTTTGAAAATTTGAGCAAATCAGTCATTCTATGCAGCATTGTATTATACAGTGTGAAGTTAAATTCTATCTGTGTTGTATTGAGTAGAAGTGTGAATATAAGGGACATGTTTTCTGTGTAGCACATGCTCATAATGTTTAGAAAAGAAAAAGCATCAGAGAGAATGGATGAAGAGGATGCTAGGTCACTCAGAATTTTTCCCCCTGTGGTGTCGTGATAATATGCGGTGTCGTGATACTTGGTCTGGTATGGTATTGTTAGTAAAATGTTGGTATTGTGACAACACTAGTCAGCTCAGCTCTCTCACTACCCATAGTCTATCAGCTAATAAGTAACGAGTTATGTCAAAATATGAAGACTCACTCCTAGCCTTAACCCCCACCCCTTCAAATATGTTAAGGATTGGAGCAGACATCTCAGTGTGATAACATCCTGTGCATTCTGTCTAACTGTCCCCTCCATGTATTCTAACAAGCTTCAAGACAACATTTTGTGAGATGTTTTTAGGCAGGCACATACAAGGACAATAGGCCAATTCCTGATGGGCCTTTCCTTTACAATTGGAACTATGGGAAGCTTCTACAGTAAAATATCATAATTTTCTTCTCTGGGCCTTTCAAAATCTAATGAGACCTCCAATAGAAGTTGGCTGGTCTGTCTATGTACATTAAGGACCACAAAGCAGCACATGCTTTTCCTGGACAGGGAGTGGGAGATACACACTCAACAGGAAATTGTGTCTGGCAGTTCGAGCAGCAAATATTTCAGGATTTAGCTGGCCAAAGCTAACACTTTAGTAATAATGACATTCTTGCTAATTTTAAAGAAGTACTATTCATTTGGTTAGATTTGTCTTTTTGATTAACAAAATGTTTTAAATTAGAAGCTTTGAAATAGGAAGCTTATTAGTTCAAAAGGACTGACATTCTCTATTGTTTTTTTTATTGTATTTAAGACATTGAGAGCCTCAGATGATTTTCAGCAGATTTAAACCTTTTCTTTTAATTACACAATGTAAGGCTTCAGCTAGCACTTGCAGTTTGGTTTAGATTACAATGTTCTTCATTCTTTCTACAACAGGTCTTACTTTCTCAAAATGTATGAGTCATTTCATCCACATCTCGAATGACTGACAGATTGTGTTAGATGAGGCTAATTGTTACGACTTCTAGGAGTAGTGGGTGCGGAGTCAGGCGCAGAGAGCAGAGGGTTTAGGACAACCGTATGTATTCCGGTGACAGAAAAGGTCACGCCAAAAACACCAGGCGCATACAATGACCGGCCCAAAAACAGGACCCAAACAGTCCGGAGAAAATAAGATACAAATGCACATCCACAAAACGAACTGAGAAACAAGCCCGCACAAAAGCAGGCGGGCATAACCGGCTTAAATAGCCCTAACCAAAACCCAAACAAGAAACAGGTGTAACCAATAAGACAAAACCAACAGAAAAGGGGATCGGTGGCAGCTAGTAGACCGGTGACGACGACTGCCGAGCGCCGCCCGAACAGGAAGACGAGCCACCTTCGGTGGGAGTCGTGACACTAATGATATGTTTGAACACCTTTTTTTTTTTTCAAATAACGTATTTTATTTACTTCCAATCTTCCATGGCAAAATGGAATTAATAATTTAGTAGATTAAAATCAGACCAGAAACAGAAATGTTGGACAGTGAATGTGTGTGTAAAAAAATTGATTCACGGAAACTGTCAGATGCATTATGTATTACATTTGTTTGGTGGCAGGTAGCATAGCAGTTAAGAGCGTTGGGCCAGTAACCCAAAGGTTGCTGGTTCAAATCCCAGAGCCGCCGCCTAGGTGAAAAATCTGTTGATGTATCCTTGAGCAAGGCACTTAACCCTAATTGCTCTGGATAAGAGTGTCTGCTAAAATTACAATGTAAATGTTTGCATGGGGTAAATAATTGGTCGGATGGTAAGAAAATACACGTGCTAACAGGTTGGATTGTTTCTATTGGTTATTTAAGTCAGATGTCATTGAGTTCTCACTATGGGCATAGGGATGAGTGAACAGTGACTGATGAATCCCAGCATGGTCATAAGTCATGCAAGTCACATTCTGTACAACATATAAGTGTAATGCATTACCTATTTGGTATTATACTGTAAGTGATTGAGCGATCACGAGAAATATATTTTCCAGTGGTAAATATATATATCTTATCGAAATCATAATATCCCCCCAAGTTTGGTACTATCTGTGATTCAATTTGGAATATCCATTGAACAGTTAGGCTGTGACTACATGATAATGCTTTAATTTGTATAGTGTATTATGGGTGAAAGCATAAGCTAACTTTACATTAGTCTCTGCAATGAAGCATGTCTTGTTTAATTAAACACATCCAACAGTCCTGTCTCTCTAAATGGATTCTGATTGTGTATGTGTTATTGTGATGAAACAGTTGGCCAGGCTCAAGTTAACAAGAATCAACTATAAGAACATGTCTGGGTGTTACAGGGATTTGTATTGAACCCATTCCATCCTGGTAAAGTGCAAATCTCAGTAGTTTGTGGCAAACTGTATATGACACTAAAGCAAGCAAAATGTGAGCCCTGTGTACTTTGTTTGACCTTTAATGCCAAGCAGGCTGTGTGACTTAGTGTTAACATACGGTTGTGTTTAGGAGTAGAAACAGTTTCATTCTGAGTCTCACTAGGTCCAACCTGAAAACAGAGCTGCACAAGCTTCTGTCAAAAATGATTGATGGGTAAATAACTGAAACTATGATGTTTCATTGCCGGAACTCTCTGAAAAAAGTGCCAGGATTATCAATGTAGTGAAGGAATCACATCAGAAGAAGAAACTTTGTTGATGTGTTTGTATTTAAGTTTTCCAACTGGAAGATCTTAGATGATGGATGCCATTGGCTGATGAGCAATTCCCATTAAGAAGAGGAAACTAGAAAAGATAGAACGACAGTTATCAAAGGCCAGGAGTTCTTCCAGTTAAACCTCTTCAACAAAGTCAGAGACTACACACAAGCCTGTCCTTTGTGATACTAGTCCACCTGCAATGGGACATACTGTACAGGGACACCAGAAGATGGATGGGATCAAACATAGATGAGGAAAAACTCAAGAAAGAATGTGAAGAAAGTATAGTAATCAGGGAAACCAACAGCCAGCCTGCCCATCGTAGTTCTCCAGCTCACCTACTACAAGACTGACAACAGCCTGTCCATACTAATTATCCTGTTCTCCACTGGACAACACAATCCATTTTCAAATGGTGATTGGCTTTACAGATGTCTGTTGAATGCATGGAAACAACGTTGTTTGTAATTGTATTTTTCTCTCTCTCTCTGTTCTTTTTATTATTTTACAAGAAAGGAATTATGCCACATGCTTATTAAACACATACTCAACTTCAAGGCAGAAGACAGTTTAGCCACCAGATATGCTTCCTTGTTCCTTTTAAGATAAGAGTAATGACATTGTGTATGTAAACCATAAAACACTGCGGATTGCAACACAACATGAAAAGATGCAGGTTAAGTGAATGACATTCTCTGTTTTAATACTGTATGGAAATACTGAATGGTAGGCCTACAACCAGGAGGCATTTGATGAATGCAACTTAGTTCGATATGGATGTACATACTGAACATGGGAGAAACTTATATTGGTTTCCATGTTGACATAATTCCCCCTGCCTTTAGAACAGTTGTACCATTTCAAACATTATGCAAGCATGTAAATATGGGTATGAACAATACTGAAAACCCCAGTGCTCAGACTCTAGTCTCACGCCTATTTCCTGTTGACAGATCAGTAGTCAAGTGTGATGAAACACGCATCACATCTGTTGAAGATCAGCAACATATACTTAACATCACTGTACCACACCTTATAATCTTGTCACAAAAAAACGATATGCAGTGTAAATAACAGCACTGAGTAGGCCACAGGGCATATGAGAGCGCTTTGATGTTTGTTCTGAAATGAAGTAACCTACAATCAATTTTGAACTGGACCATCACGTCACATCACCTCTTGTGCTGCCGTCTTCTGAAAGAAGACAACAAATTGGCCATTAGACAGCATGCATGGTAAGAAATTATTAGTAGCTAGTATAGTTATGGGTGAGCTATCGTGCCATGCTTCTCACTCTCTAACCTCTTGAGTGAATCGTGTACAGAACAGAATTTCATGTTCCATAGTTCTAGTTGTTAGTCTAATTGTCTGAAGGTGTATAAAGACTGCACCCCTAAACACTGATTTGATGTACAGGGTAAATTCAATATGCCCTGTTTTCTCAGTGAAAGTCTGTTGTACAGTACAATATGTACAGTACAACATGTTATTGCATACAGTTTAGTTTCTCCTGTGGTTTGACTCACAAATGGCTCTGTCACACTATTGGACATATGTAGGGAAAATTAGTTCCATAGAGAGGGTGGCATGCAAAATCTATTACAAAAGCAAAAAATAGAGTCATTTGTCTGAAAGCTTCAATCACGACTGAATCACAGAAAAAAACCTACTTAAGCAACAGTGGAGCTCTCTCTGTCTGCCTCTGACCAGCGCTGTAATTTCACATGGCAAGCATTCATGCCCCCTATCTGTGAGGTGTTTGGCTAACCTTCATCAACATTGGTCATGCAGCCTCTCACCAGCAGCTAAATGGCAGGAGATTATATGAGAATGGTCTCCATCTGACATGGGTGACAGCTTGCATTATCTCCCAGATGTGCCTCCTCTCCCCAAGAGCCACGTTAGTACAGCCTTAAAGCAACATTTTATATGCAACACCCACACAGTCACAATCCCTACTCAAAAGTGTTAGACAATGTCCCGAGGGGATGCCTCCTATTTGCAGCATATTCAATTAGACAAGCCAATTCTCCCTAGGATAAGGGGAAGAATTCTACAGTACACATCGTAATAAAAAGAAAACTGATTGGCTACAGTGACTGTCTGAATACATGATAATCAAGCCTCCTTGGGGATTGGATATCCTGTCAGCACTGTCAAAGTCACCCTCGCTTTATGCATTCATGTCTATTACCCCCCTGGGCCACGGTACACAGTACACACATATGTCCGAAGGAATAGAAGTGGCTGTAGTGGCAGGGGGACATGATTTCTATGCTGTAGAATATGAATTCAGCACTGATGATGAGGTAAAAAGGCTCGCCATTATGTAACCCTAGGATTAAATAATAATGGTTTAGCATTCTGGAGGGGTAATACTGAAAGTGACAGCTGGATTTTAAAGTTCCATAATAATGCATACATTAAACCACTACTGGAACCAGGTACAGTGCCTTCAGAAAGTATTCACACCTCTTGACTATTTCCCCCAAAATGTTGTTATACAGAATTAATTTAAAATAGATTAAATTGAGATGTTGTGTCACTGGCTTACACACAATACCCCAAAGTGGAATTATGTTTTTGATAATTTTTTTACTAATTAATTAAAAATGAAAAGCTGAAAAGTATTCAACCCATTTGTTATGGCAAGCCTAAATAAGCCCAGGAGTAAAACATTGCTTAACAAGTCACATAATAAGTTGCATAGACTCACTCTGTGTGCAATAATAGTGTTTAACATTATTTTTGAATGACTACCACATCTCTGTACCCCACATATACAGTTATCTGTAAAGTCCCTCAGTCAAGCAGTGAATTTCAAACACAACCACAAGAGAGGTTTTCCAATGCCTCGCAAAAAGGGCACCTATTGGTAGATGCAATTTTTTTTTTTTTAACATTTAAACAAAAATGACATTAAATACAATATCCCTTTGAGCTTATTAATTACACTTGGATGGTGTATCAATTCACCCAGTCACTACAAAGATACAGGCGTCATTCCTAACACAGTTGCCGGAGAGGAAGGAAACAACTCAGGGATTTCATGAGAACAATGGTGACTTTAAAACAGTTACAGAGTTTAATGGCTGTGATTGGAGAAAACGGAGGATGGATGAACAACATTGTAGTTACTCCTCAATACTAACCTAATTGTCACGCCCTGACCGTAGAGAGCCTCTTTATTTCTCTATTTGGTCAGGTCAGGGTGTGATTAGGGTGGGCATTCTAGTTTTTCATTTTCTATGTTGGCCTGGGATGGTTCGCAATCAGAAGCAGCTGTCTATCGTTGTTTCTGATTGGGGATCATATTTAGGCAGCCTTTTTCCCACCTGGTGTTTGTAGGATCTTGTTTTTGTGTAGTGCCTGTTAGCCCTGCATTTGCGTCACGTTTCGTTTCTGTCTGTATTTTGTTTTGGTGATTTTCATTTATTTAAATATTATGTGGAACTCTATGCACACTGCGCCTTGGTCCAATCATTCAAACGATTGTGACACTAATTGACAGAGTGAAAAGAATGAAGCCTGTACAGAATAAAAATATTCCAAAACATGGAAAGTAAAGTAATAGTGCAAAAAATGTGGCAAAGTAATTCACTTTTTGTGTGAAAAAAAGGTGTTATAACACAAGGTGTTATGTTTGGGCCAAATCCAATAAAACAGTTTACTGAGTACCACTTTTTTCAAGCATAGTGGTGGCTGCAACATGTTATTGATATGCTTGTCGTCATTAAGGACTGGGAAGTTTTTCAGGTTAAAAAATAAACATAATGTAGCTAAACACAGGCAAAATCCTAATTCAGTCTGCTTTCCACAACGCACTGGGAGATTAATTTACCTTTCAGCAGGACAATAACCTAAAACACAAGCCCAAATCTACACTGGAGCTGCTTAACAAGAACACAGTGAATGTTCCTGAACGGCTGAGTTACAGTTAAGACTTAAATCTACTTGAAAATCTATGGCAAGACCTGAAAATGGTTGTCTAGCAATGACCAACAACCAATTTGACAGAGCTTGAAGAATTTTGAAAAGAATAATGGGCAAATGTTGCACAATCCAAGTATGGAAAGCTCTTACATGCTGACCAGACCGGACATGTCGCGCTGCAAAATAAATGTACACATACATGTTATTCAATCATTGAACCCAAACTGCTCGCGTGCGTCAGCGAGCGTCTGCGTGTCCAGATGCTAAAATAGAAATTGGTTCTATTTGTGACGCTCAACACGCTGCAAGTCCGGCCTCTCCCATCTCCTCATTGGTTTTTAGGAACATATACCCGCGTGGGTGATTGAAAGATGAATTTAGGTCCGTAATGCACCTAAAGTTGGTTGCCAACTGCCATATAAAGTCCAAAATAATAATAAGAATAATGAAGGAAGAAGGACAGATGACTAGAAACAAATTCGGTTTAACGTTTTATCTGTGGATGAATTGTCGGAGTAGCGGACCTTGTACATTTCAGATAATAGCAACCCAATGTTTATATCCCAGGACAAATGAGCTAGCAACAGCAAGCTAGCCAGCTAAATTTACATAAATGTTCAACGTTTTTCGACCTGTCCCCAAATTAATATAATCGGTTCTGAGTTTGTTTTAATATTTCAAACCTGCGTGTCCTAATCGTGTTTGAACGTGATGGCACACGTGTTTCGGGGGACGCATGACTCGACCTTCGGCTCCCGAGCACGTTGGGGAATTGCAGAGGTGAGACCAGATCAAAAAGGGGTGTATTATGGTGTATTATGTATGTTATGGTGTATTGGGTGTAGTTGGGTGAGAAAAATATGTTTGGTAACCATATAGAATTCAGGCTGTAACACAACAAAATGTGTAATAAGTCAAGGGGTAGGAATACTTTCTCAAGGCACTGTAAATTACCTCGTTATATCCATAAGTGACAGTTTGATGCATGGATGAGCAGGAGCTGTCATTCTTAAAGAGGGCCATAACCTTTGCATGTGCAGTCTGTCATCCTTGAATTCACATGAGTTAAGTGTCAAAGACTTGTTGTGGAGGTGACCTCTAAAGGATTGATTTCTGCTTTATTTGTTCTTCCTTTTGGGCACGAGAGCAATAGATGGTTTGGTATGGCTCTGTGATGAAACCAAATAAGCTGAATTATAGAAATGTGAGAACAAATTGCTGTAGTCACTTCGATATTAAACTGCTCATTTATCAAGTAAATTACTTAACCCCTTAGTTTTCTGAGTTAGTGCCATTTCAAAAAATAAAATATTCAAGGGATATCTACACAGAGCTGTGTCTGAATACAATTTATTGAGAAACAAAACTATTTTGTC
Organism: Salvelinus sp. IW2-2015; assembly: GCF_002910315.2. Classification (NCBI taxonomy): domain Eukaryota; kingdom Metazoa; phylum Chordata; class Actinopteri; order Salmoniformes; family Salmonidae; genus Salvelinus; species Salvelinus sp. IW2-2015. Next base: position 18,738,624 of record NC_036865.1, read on the forward strand.
TCTGACCTCAGTGACTTGGTCCTGTAGGTACAGGATTCCCAAGTAATATCGAATGCAGTAAACATTTGAAACTTTCATTATGAAATGATGTGGTTTAGGACCATTCTTCAGCCCTTCTTCTGATCTCTTATCTCAGTGGCAGCACTTACACAGTCACTCACAATAGACTGTCACCCAGTTAACAAAGGTGGACAGAAGACTTAAGGAAAGGTTCCCTGGCTCTTTGTTGATGTTATTTGCGAGGACAGAGTTCATTAAATATGCATAAAGAGGAAGAGAAGATGTTGTCCAACCACAACACAGTGTTCCTTTGACTGTGGTTATTTTTGTTATAACCGGCCTTATTGATGTGGATGAGGAACTTTGAAGTTCTTAAAAACATGTTCAAGAGTAAACATGTTTGGAAATCATTTGTGAAGGCTGATGTAGAAGTGTAAAATCTAAGTTTAGACATAATCTACAGTTATTACACACAGGGAAAGTCAGCCTCATGCTTAAATGGGCAATCTGCAGTTGCTACATATTGGACTTATAAATAACCTTATGATTCTTGAAGAATATTACTTATAAATGCCTCATGAGCTTAGTTCAACTGTCGTACCCCATCAGAACCCATAAGGTTGTACACTGTAAATGTAAACAAAAACTGTAAACTAAATGTAAACAAACACTGATGTAAACCATCTATAATTCATTGCTATTGATACATCAAATTACAGGTGAGCCACTTTCTCCTAAAGCACCATGTGGATTGATCTAATCAGTGCACAACGTGGAGTAAATTACCATGTAATTTATAACAAAACACCTTTTAATGAAACATTTTACAGATAAATAACACTCACCTTCAAACTTCTCCATCACAATGTGGGATGACTTTGTGGATCTGGGCTCACCCCTCATCAGTACCTCTTCAAAAGAAAAACAGAAAGGTTCATGCTAAGTGTCACCTTTGATGGTCAATTCAACATTTGACAGTGTGAGTGTGAATAAATGTAGCTCTTCAGTGAGCCTCACTCCCTGATAATTATTATGTGCTATTGATATTAGCCTGTCGCTAAACCTTTAGCCTGGACCCAAATTCTAACAATTCTAGGAACAGAGAACATTTTTGTAATGTTACTTGTAATGTTACCGCAGTATGAGTCATAATACACATAAAACTTAGTGGTCAAACAAGAAAATGATTCCAATCGTTTTTTCACCATTCAGTTTTCCCATAGGGGATTTTTTAGAAACGCTTAGAATAAGGGCTGTGTTTTGTGTAGGCTTACCCTGGCATGACGTTTTGATAACCGTGTAAATCTCTCTACGACAAGGTGGCTTTTTTTCAATATATTCGCCTGTTTTTTCAGTTCATTCAGAAAGTATTCAGACCCCTTGACTTTTTCCACATTTTGTTATGTTACACCCTTATTCTAAAATTAATTAATTAAATCAATAAAATCTACACACAATACCCCATAATGACAAAACAAAAACAGTTTTATTTTTTCCCCAAATGTATTACAATTGTTTTTTAAGAAATAGCTTATTTAAATAAGTATTCAGACCCTTTGCCATGAGACTAAAAATTGATCTCATGTGCATTCTGTTTCCATTGATCATCCTTGGAATCGGAATCCACCTGTGGTAAATTCAATTGATTGGACATGATTTGGAAAGGCATACACCTGTCTTTATAAGGTCCCACAGTTGACAGTGCATGTCAGAGCAAAAACCAAGCCATGAGGTCAAAGAAATTGTCCATAGAGCTCAGAGACAGGATTGTGTCGAGGCACAGATCTGGGGAAGGGTACCAAACACTTTCTGCAGCATTGAAGGTCCCCAAGAACACACACAGTGGCCTCATTCTTAAATGGAAGAAGTTTGGAACCACATAGACTCTTCCTAGAGCTGGCCGCCTGGGCCAAACTGAGAAATCTGGGGAGAAGGGCCTTGGTCAGGGAGGTGACCAAGAACCCAATGGTCACTCTGACAGAGCTCCAGAGTTCCTCTGTGGAGATGGGAGAACCTTCCAGAAGGACAACCATATCTGCAGCACTCCACCAATCAGGCCTTTATGGTAGAGTGGCCAGATGGAAGCCAATCCTCAGTAAAAGGTACATGACAGCCCACTTGGAGTTTGCCAAAAGGCAACTAAATGACTCTAAGACCATGAGAAACAAGATTCTCTGGTCTTATGAAACCAAGATGTAACTTTTCGGCCTGAATGCCAAGCTTCACGTCTGGAGGAAACCTGGCCCATCCCTACGGTGATGCACGGTGGTGGCAGCATCATGCTGTGGAGATATTTTTCAGCGGCAGGGACTGGGAAACTAGTCAGGATCGAGGGAAAGATGAACGGAGCAAAGTACAGAGAGATCCTTGATGACCAACCTATCAGAGCTTGAGAGGTTCTGCAGAGAAGATGGGAGAAACTCCCCAAATACAGGTGTGCCATGCTTGTAGCGTCATACCCAAGAAGACTTGAGGCTGTAATCGCTGCCAAAAGTGCTTCAACAAAGGCTCTGAATGCTTATGTAAATGTGATATTTCAGTTAGCATTTTTTATACATTAGCAAAAATTTATAAAAAACTGTTTTTGCTTTGTCATTATGCAGCTATTGTGTGGAGATTGATGATGTCACATCTGCTCCTGCTACGCCCTCTGGTGTTCATCCGGTGTCTTCTTGACCTGCAGTAACTCCCCCTGTACACTCTCTCTCTCCCTCTCTGTGTGATTGTGTGGTTGGAGACAGGTGTGCTGAGTCAGAACAGATCCCTACCAGCTGCAACTCGTTCCATAATCAAGACCTCTACGAATACTCAGTCCTGCCACTTCCACTCTGCCAGATCGTAATCTCTGCTCAGTCAGTTCATAATACTAGCCATGTATTATTACTCAAGTTCCTGTTACTCTGCTGTGCCTGTTTCCCTGCCTGACACCGTTTATCCTCTCATTGCAGTTACTGCTCTGTCTCTGGCTTCTGTTCCACATCTCACCACCCAACTACCTTGCTCTGGATTTTACTCACCACCACTACCTTGAATTCCCCTCAGGACCTGTTTACCCTGTTCTACTCAGCCAACTCCAACCTCAGTCTCCACATCTGGTTTTTCTGCAACTCATCCGAGCTTCCCCGGATCTGCACTCCATTTCTCTCTATGCAACAATAAATATAAATATCATCCCTGTTTCCTCATCTGAGTCTGCTCTTGGGTTCCCCTGTGTCACTCCGCTTAACAGATGAGGGAACAAAACAGTTTCATCAATTTTAGAATATGGCTGTAACGTAACAAAATGTAGAAAGTCAAAGGGTCTGAATACTTTCCGAATGCATTGTACCCCCAAAAATGAAATGCTAATTAGCTGCTGATGTGGCTATCATAAATAACTGCAAATGACATGATGACCTGGATGAGACAAAGGTAAGAATCTCTGGATTAAATATGTAATGTTAGCATTACATTTTGTAATGAATAAATTGGCTATATTCTTTTTAAATGTACAATTCTGTGAACTCTTGTGGAAGTTTTAAATTTACACAATACCTGTTAGCAAAGGTGTCAGTTAGATATGACGTGCAGGAACTTGCAGGGATTTGTAGTCTTGCATGATGTCTACTTTGATGCTAATTAGCATTTTAGAATCTGAGAGTAAATAGAGCCGAATATATTGATAGTCACCTTGTCCGAGAGAGAGTTACATTGTTATCAAAACGTCCCGCCAGGGTAACCCTACACGAAACACAGCCCTTATTTTAGATGATTGTTGGAAAAACAATTGTAACCATTTCCCTGTTTGACCGCTAGGTTTAATGTGTATTATGACACCTCCACTGTGGGGCTCTATGAATGTTTTGTTTTTCAACGCCAAACCCACCGCCGGTGTGCATGGCCAAAGAGCTCTATTTTCATGTCATCTGACTATAGCACCGCCTGGAGTTTGTTCAACGCCATTGGCACTTGGATTGGAACCGGTGCTACGGTTAGATGAGATGAAAATAGAGCTCTTTGGCCAAGAACCAGTGGTGGGTTTGGCATTGAAAAACAGAAGCATATGCAGAAAGGTACCTCATACCTACAGTAACATATGGTGGTGGATCTTTGTTATGGGGCTATTTGGCTTCTTCTAGTCCCACGGCCCTTGTTAAGGTGAACGGCATCATGAACTTTACCAAGTACCAGAACATGTACTTGAACCCCGTTGAAAACCTGTGGTTTGATTTGAAGAGGGCAGTCCAGAGGACCAGACAAAGGATATCAAGGATCTGGAAAGATTCTGTATGGAGGGATGGTCTAAGATCCCTCCCAATGTGTTCTACAATTCATAAAACATTTAAGAAAAAGGCTCAGTGTCGTTATCCTCACAAGGGGAGGGTGCTAGAGTATTGAAAACGGGCTGCCAAAGCTGTTAACCTTTATCTTTTAGATTATTTTAGATTATTTTCTCAATTGTTTAATAACAGCTCTTTCTCTGAGAAATTGTATTAGTATAAAATGGGGCTATAAATTTCACAATTTTAACATATAATTAAATTTCACAATTGTATATAATTTCACCATTTTCTTTTAGCATACAACATAGCTTGGTGTTTGTATTATTTATTTTCTAGTCTTTTTTGCTCATCTTTATCAAGGAAGCCAATAATTATGGACCTGATTGTATATGTTCTGGCATATGTTCTGGCTCTTGTCAGTGTTGCTTTCCCCAAAATCGCAGACTTTTGCTTTGACGTAACAAAGCTCTGATGCAAATATGTCTGTTCTTCCTGCAGAGAGTTTGCCATTATTTCATTCTGGATTATTTGACTCACACAGATTATATTTGGCTTGGATGTTACTCCTTAATGTAACATTCTGGTAAACATCTGTCCATGTCCATGGCAGCACTTTCTAGAGAAATATGTTGCTCAGAAAATGTGATAATAGGGAACTTGGCTACTCAGGGGAACTTATCTAGCTGAGATATGATAAAAGCCTTTCAATCACAATTTGATGAATCAAAGTGCCCTGCAGAGTCCATTCTTTGCCATAAAATGTATTATTTTTTCATAGAAAAAGACTTCTACAGTAAGTATATCAAACAAGATTAGGATGGCTCCCTGAGAACTCCCTAATTATGAAACGTGTTAGGGCTCAAGAAACTGGACACCAGCACTCTAATCACAGCAACAAGAACAAGTGATATTGTTTAATCATACTGTAGTTTCAAATGACTTTGGTTTCAATTCCTGCCTGGCATTTTAAAAAGTAAAACAGAAAACAAATAGCTTTATTGATTCAATTATACCCCCTTGTCCTGCTAAATGAAGGCAGGCATATAACCACAGGTATCAAATCAGAAAAATGTTATAACATGTCTACTAGTTTTACAGCTGAATATGTGGTGACTAGCAAAGAGGACATCAACTCATCATTGGGAATACTCAAGTTGTTTTTGGTTTAGAAATAGTGTTGCGAGAGTAATTACAACACTGTATGATTTGACAGGCTCACAAAAATAAGATCCTATTTGATGTCAGAGTAATTACTTTGTGTATCCCCCAATTAGAGGATGTTATTAGCTGCTAAGATCAGAGAATTCAAAATGAGTAATGATTTGGAAGATAAATGGTCTAACACCTCTGAACTGTAGGCCTTATATAGATCATTTTCCCACGTTCGTGGAAACCGCATTCACGGTAAACGCTACATAAACGCTGCGGTCGGCTCAGTTGGAAATTACCTTTAAATGTTAAGCGCATTTAAAGGCTGTAACAACAATATAGGTGTGTGTGTGTGTGTGTGTGTGTGTGTGTGTGTGTGTGTGTGTGTGTGTGTGTGTGTGTGTGTGTGTGTGTGTGTGTGTGTGTGTGTGTGTGTGTGTGTGTGTTGGATTGTGTTGTTTTTTCTTGTTTTTATGTTTTCGTATTCCTACAACTATTCTGACAATGTGGTGCCAGAACAGGCGTCTCCAGTAGGTAGTATAAACACGTACAGTTGAAGTCGGAAGTTTACATACACTTAGGTTGGAGTCATTAAAACTCATTTTTCAACCACTCCACAAATGTCTTGTTAATAACAAACTATAGTTTTGGCAAGTCGGTTAGGACATCTACTTTGTGCATGACACAAGTAATTTTTCCAACAATTGTTTACAGACAGATTATTTCACTTATAATTCACTGTATCACAATTCCAGTGGGTCAGAAGTTTACATACACTAAGTTGACTGTGCCTTTAAACAGCTTGGAAAATTCAAGAAAATTTGAATCAATTGGAGGTGTACCTGTGGATGTATTTCAAGGCCTACCTTCAAACTCAGGGCCTCTTTGCTTGACATCATGGGAAAATCAAAAGAAATCAGCCAACACTTCAGAAAAACAATTGTAGACCTCCACAAGTCTGGTTCATCCTTGGGAGCAATTTCCAAATGCCTGAAGGTACCACGTTCATCTGTACAAACAATAGTACGCAAATATAAACACCATGGGACCACGCAGCCGTCATACCGCTCAGGAAGGAGAAGCGTTCTGTCTCCTAGAGATGAACGTACTTTGGTGTGAAAAGTGCAAATCAATCCAAGAACAACAGCAAAGGAAAATTTGTAGAAAATCTGTGGGCGGAACTGAAAAAGCGTGTGCGAGCAAAGAGGCCTACAAACCTGACTCAGTTACATCAGCTCTGTCAGGAGGAATGGGCCAAAATTCACCCAACTTATGGTGGGATATTTGTGGAAGGCTACCCAAAACGTTTGACCCAAGTTAAACAATTTAACGGCAATGCTACCAAATACTAATTGAGTGTATGTAAACTTCTGACTCACTGGGAATGTGATGAAAGAAATAAAATATGAAATAGATCATTCTCTCTACTATTATTCTGACATTTCACATTCTTAAAATAAAGTGGTAATCCTAACTGACATAAGACAGGGAAATTTTACAAAATGAAATTTCAGGAATTGTGAAAATCTGAGTTTTTAAATGTATTTGGATAAGGTGTATGTAAACTTCCGACTTCAACTGTATGCGTATGTGTGTTTATGATTGTGTATTTCTTTCTTCTGATTTTATGTTTTAGTTTTCCTACAACTATTCTGACAACCTTTTGTTCTAAGACTTAAAGGACAAACACAAACAATCAACAAGGCTATGTATGCTGGCTTAGACCAGCAGCTCCTGGTAGAACAGTGGTGTCAGTAACATTGTCACTCTAACAATGAGTGCACTGCAGCTGGCATTCAGCTACAACTTACTGACGTCTGCTGATATTGCGGTACAGTCTGCAGCTTCAGTTATGGTTGTTTTCACTTAATGAATGTTTTTACTTTTATCAACCAATACTCCCACAATACAGTGCAACTATTAAATCAAAACAAATTGTATTGGTCACATACACATGGTTAGCAGAAGTTATTGCGAGTGTAACGAAATGCTTGTCCTTCTAGTTACGACACTGCAGCAATATCTAACATGTAATCTAACAATTCCACAACAACTATGCAATATACACAAATCTAAGTAAAGGAATGGAATAAGAATATAAAAATATGGATGAGCAATGACCGAGAGGGATAGGCAAGATGCAATAGATGGTATAGAATACAGTATATACATATGAGATGAGTAATGGTACGATGAGTAATGCAGGATATGTAAACATTATTAAAGTGGCATTGTTAAAGTTACTAGTGATCCATTTATTAAAGTGGCCAATGATTTCAAGTCCGTATGTAGGCAGTAGCCTCTCTGTGTTAGTAATGGCTGTTTAACATTCTGATGGCCTTAAGATAGAAGCTGTTTTTCAGTCTCTCGGTCCCAGCTTTGATGCACCTGTACTGACCTCGCCTTCTGGATGATAGTGGGGTGAACAGGCAGTAGCTCAGGTGGTTGTTGTCCTTGATTTTCTTTTTGGCCTTCCTGTGACATCGGGTGCTGTAAGTGTCCTGGAGGGCAATTAGTTTGCCCCCGGTGATGCATTGTACAGACCGCATCACCCTCTGGAGAACCTTGCGGTTGTGGGCGGTGCAGTTGCCGTACCAGGCGGTGATACAGCCCGGCAGGATGCTCTCATTTGTGCATCTGTAAGAGTTAGTGAGGGTTTTTGGTGACAAGCCAAATTTCTTCAGCCTCCTGAGGTTGAAGAGGCGCTGTTGCACCTTCTTCACAACACTGTCTGTGTGGGTGGACCATTTCAGTTTGTCCATGATGTGTACGCCGAGGAACTTAAAACTTTCCACCTTCTCCACTGCTGTCCCGTCAATGTGGATAGGGGGGGTACTCCCTCTGCTGTTTCCTGAAGTCCACGATCATCTCCTTTTGTTGACGTTGAGTGAGAGGTTGTTTTCCTGACACCACACTCCTCTCTGTAGGCTGTCTCGTCGTTGTTGGTAATCAAGCCTACTACTGTTGTGTCGTCTGCAAACTTGATGATTGCGTTGGAGGCGTGCATAGCCATGCAGTCATGGGTGAATAGGGAGTACAGGAGGGGACTGAGCATGCACCCTTGTGGGGCCCCAGTGTTGAGGATCAGCGAAGTGGAGATGTTGTTTCTTACCTTCACCACCTGGGGCGGCTCGTCAGGAAGTCCAGGACACAATTGCACAGGGTGGGGTTGAGACCCAGGGCCTCAAGCTTAATGATGAGCGTGGAGGGTGCTATGGTGTTGAATCCTGAGCTATTGTCAATGAACTGCATTCTTACATAGGTATTCCTCTTGTCCAAATAGGATAGGGCAGTGTGCAGCGTTATGGTGATTGCATCATCTGTGAACCGATTGGGGTGGTAAGCAAATTGAAGTGGGTCTAGGGTGACAGGTAAGGTGGAGGTGATATGATCCATTTAAATAACGTAAAATTGATCAGAAATACAGTGTACATAGACATGTTGTAAATTACTTTTGTAGCTGGAAATGGCAGATTCTTTATGGAATGTCTACAGTACATAGGCATACAGAGACCCATTATCAGCAACCGTCACTCCTGTGTTCCAATGGCACTTTGTGTTAGCTAATCCAAGCTTATCGTTTTAAAAGACTAATTGATCATTAGAAAACGCTTTTGCAATTATGTTAGCACAGCTGAAAACTGTTGTCCCTGATTAAAGAAGCAATAAAACTGGCCTTCTTTAGACTAGTTGAGTATCTGGAGCATCAGGATTTGTGGGTTCGATTACAGGCTCAAAATGGCCAGAAACAAATAACTTTCTTCTGAAACTCGTCAGTTTATTCTTGTTCTGAGAAAAGAAGGCTATTCCATGTGAGAAATTGCCAAGACACTAAAGATCTCGTACAACGCTGTGTAGTACTCCCTTCAAAGAACAGCGCAAACTGGCTCTAACCAGAATAGAAAGAGGAGTGGGAGGCCCCGGTGCACAACTGAGCAAGAGGACAAGTACATTAGAGTGTCTAGTTTGAGAAACAGACGCCTCACAAGTCTTCAACTGGCAGCTTCATTAAATAGTACCCTCAACCACCAGTCTCAATGTCTACAGTGAAGAAGCGACTCCGGGATGCTGGCCTTCTAGGCAGAGTTCCTTTGTCCAGTGTCTGTGTTATTTTGCCCATCTTAATCTTTTCTTTTTATTGGCCAGTCTGAGATATGGCTTTTTCTTTGCAACTCTGCCTATTCCAGACCATCCCGCAGCCGTCTTGACGTATTCAGTGCCCCCTCAGATTTTTGCAGTGCATGACACTGCTCCCTGATATCCCTAAGGATGAAGTGAGAGCCGGGCCCACTAGCTTCTTATCCAGAGAGGCTCCTAGGGGTTCAGTGAAGCAGGTAGATCACCAAGGAAGGAGAGAGCTCATTAACCACTGGGAATATAATCACAATAGCTCTGCTTCCTGCTGCTCATAAGAACAAAGGGGGAAAAACACGACACAAGCAGTGTTAACTGACAAAGCGTTAAATGAATGGGGTGAGCCATACAAATGGGAATTAGCTGCCTTTCACGGTGTGGTAATTGAAAGTGGTGTCTGCCATTTGAAGTTTAGAATTTCATTAGTGCTCTAGCTGGGACAGGGTAGAGTAAAGACAGGGTAGACGGCCACTATAGTGTTGGCCAATCACTCAATCACACTACTTGATGAGGTGGCTCTGGTCTGGGACAGTACCTGAAAGGAAGGCCTGCCATAGAGAGTACATTATATGAACTGACCAGTCAAACGCTTTGGCAAAATCTGTTCACAGCTATAATTCCCAGTTAAAACACAGTAATCCAATGCAAATTAAATGTCAACATTGATAACTTGACAAGACAGTTGGTAGACCGTAGAGTATTACTTGGTAGTATTTAAGAATTGTATTTTTTTTCTGGGTGACTTACTTTCCTTAGGAGTTCCCTCTCATCATAAACTTTTAGAGGACAGAGCAGTAAGATGTTGAGTGTGGAAACATTGTTTAATACATACTAGGTCACTGATCCAGATGCCCCTTTCTTTAGGGGAGGGTGAGGTGGGGGTGGGGAGGATAGTTGCTCAGGCTGGGTTGATGAATATTTCACAGTCGGCCCTCCGCCTTGTCTCTCTACATCAGTTCACACCTGACGCAGCTCTGCCGTGCCTCTGGAATACACCGTCACCGTTCTCCGCTGTGTCCTTGTTCCTCCAGTGCACGAACGCCCAGACAGGCTGCATTAGAGGTCGACAGGTAACCTTCCACTACTGTCCACTCCGGTTACAGCAGCACGGCCAAATGGCTTAGCAATTCTTTGCTGAGCTGTGTGTCCGGGATGTTTAGTGTTTTAAATGGATCAGACAGGCGTTAGAAAGAGGAAGACCAGAAGGCAAGAGAGCAGTGTAGTGTCCCTTAGGAAATGTATAGTGCAGCAGTCAATGTTTTCAACCAGGGAGAGAGAGAGCAAAGTTGCTGAGTCATTTTAATCCTGACTATCAGCGATCAGGACAGAAGCCGTGAGGTTGAGTGAGCGCTCTGTCACTAAAGATGCAGGTTAGAGACCACTTAAATAGAACTGATAGGTATTTCCGCTGCTGTCTGATGGTGTTGGCACTTTTCTCCTTCCTTGCCTTTTCTTCGTGGGCACTTTATGGCAGTCTAGATCAGTGCCCACACACTGAGGTATGATTAGTGTCAGATTTGGTCTTGGGCTTGTGGTAACAGAGTAATTCTGCTTTGTAGTAAATGATAAAGACCATGTCCCCAAGTGAAAACCAAAAAGAAAAATAGAATAGGCATTAATTCAACCCCCACCAGACCACCAACAGGAAATTAATGAATTTATACAGCATAATTACCATTTTACCTTCTTATAGTTACGTAAGGAATAGGTAATTTGAGGTTACTGCAACTACACTCCCAGGTACAATGTTTGTTTTGCATTTGTCAGAATCCAATTGAATTTCAACTAGAGCCCAATCAATCTCCAGAGATTCCCTGTGTCTTTTGGGGCCACAGATGCTAATGAGCTCTGATTGCAGGAGTGTCTGATTATCTGGGTGAGTGCAGCAAAGGCACAGAGGAAGACCCAGCTGTCCTGGCTGCTGCAAATCAACATCATTTCAGTCTTGGCATTTGCAGCCATGAGAGTGAAAGCAAATCTGTTTGCTGCTGTTTCATAACTGAGGTCTGAAACTGATAGGTGTTCTTTCTAAAGCTAATCAACATGGTTGAATGCATTTAGAATAGTATATTCTCCCACAGAAAATACAATTTTGGTGTTTTACTGTATCAAATTACTGTCACCCCAATATTGGCCTCCCCAATTGTGAGTTTTTTGTGGCTTTGGTAGGCTGATAGGGCTGCCCTCTTGCTTTGTCAGGGAAATTGTTGATATTCCATATGCTCATTAGATTAAGCGTTTTGGCAGCCAAGCTCCCTAGACTTGAATTTACAATACTTTACTCTTAGCTTGGAATTCTCAGATAATCAGTGTTTAGATGTTTTGTTTGAGTATTGTTAGCCACCACATAATGATGAAGAAGGTATTTTTGGGGGAATGGAACAGTGTTGTTTGTGGGTTAGTTGCTATGCTGCACTGAGTGGTTGGGGAGCATTGTGGCCATGGAGCCCTGCAAGGCCTGACGTCTTTCAAAGGAGATGATCTTGGCGTCTGAGAAAATGTAACAATGACATATTTCAAGGTTGTCTAAACATTGCGTTAGTTATACAAGAAAATATGATATTAAATATTATTTTCTGGGTTGCCCATCTACATAGCTTTGCTCTCACTCCCTGTCTCCGTCTCTCCCTCCCCCTACCGCTCTCTCTCGGCCTCAAGGGAGACAGTCCTTCATTATAGACATGGCCCAGTTTAGCATGTACGGAGCAGTTCCCATCGATCTGTTTGGCTCTCCAGACCTATCCCATAGCCCTCTCATTAGGGAGAGCCTGGGGGAAAGTGTTAGCACACGCACAGTAATAAGGGCAGATTTAACAAGGCTCATCTCACCCATCTTCATCTCTCCTCCTCAGACCACCCCTCTCCCCTCTTGAACTTCTTTACTGCAGCTCTGCTAAACACTCTCTCCCCTCTCCCTCATAATTCTCTCTCTTCCATCGCTCCCTGTCTGTCTCCCCCCCCCCCCCCTTCCGTCCTCTACTGTGGAATACACACATCTCTATATTGTAAAACAAGTTATATTTCTATTATGTCTGGTTATCAGATCAAATCAAATTGTATTGGTCACATACACGTGGTTAGCAGATGTAATTGCGAGTGTAGCGAAATGCTTATGCTTCTAGATCCAACAGTGCAGCAGTATCTAACAGGTAATATCTAACAATTCCACAACAAAACCTAATACACACAATCTAGTAAAGGAATGGGATGAGAACATATAAGTATAAAATATATGGATGAGCAGTGACAGAGCGGCTAAGATGCAATAGATCGTAAAGAATAGATAGTGAAGGATACAGTATACAGTATAAGAGATGAGTAATGTGAGATATGTACAATTCTTAAAGTGTCACTATTAAAGTAACTAGTGTTCCATTTATTAAAGTGGCCAATGATATCAAGTCTACAGAGAGGCATCCGCACCTGTACTGACCTCACCTTCTGGATGGAAGTGGGGTGAACAGGCAGTGGCTCAAGTGGTTATTGTCCTTGTTAATCTTTTTTGCCTTCCTGTGACATCGGGTGTTGTAGGTGTCCTGGAGGGCAGGGAGTTTGCCCCCGGTGATACATTGTGCAGACTGCACCACCCTCTGGAGAGCTTGCGGTTGTGGGCGGTGCAGTTGCCGAACCAGGCGGTGATACAGCCCGACAGGATGCTCTCAATTGTGAACCTGTAAGGTATCTTCATCCATTGTCCAACTGTTGCATTTATCTGAGTTTTATTTTTTACCTTTTAACAATTTCAATGATTGTTGCTACAGGAATAGGGATGGGAGGTTAGCTGCTTTAGTGAATGGCCTAGCTATTGATAATGCCTCTCAAGCACGATGGAGATGGAAGGCACAGTTTAGCTTCAAGAGGAACAGCTGCCTTAAAAGTGTGTGTACTCCTAAAACTGGGAAGGGAGAGATTAACTCGGTACACACCAATCACTCAATACCTGCCCAGAAAATCTCTGATGTCATATACTGTAGCACTGCTCTCCTCCTCCAAAACCTAATAGAGTTGTCCTTTATTCAAAGACACGCTCCTGGTCAACACTCTTTCAGAGCACTTAAACAGACACGAACGCACAGGCACACACACACACACACACACACCACACACACCACACCACAACCACACCCACCACACACCACACCACACCACGACACACACACACACACACACACACACACACACACACACACACACACACACACACACACACACACACACACACACACACACACACACACACACACACACACACACACACACACACACACACACACACACACACACACACACACACACACACACACACACACACAACACACACACACACACGGCGCGCACACACACACACAGCTCCACTCTCTCATTTTCTGTGGTGCTCCACTGAAAATGGATTATGTTGATAGACAGGCACAATCTTAGAATGTGTTCTTTCCCCTTCACATCTGTCATTGACCTTCTTATTGGACATTTCATAGCGATGAATGAGAGGCGTTAAAAGAGATATGATGGTGCAGTGTTGGGGAATAGCTGTGATATTCTACATACAGAATCATGATGATGTAACATTATTAGTGTTACATCATCGTGTAACCTCAGGAGGTTGAAGAAATTTGGCTTGTCACCAAAAACCCTCACTAACTTTTAAACATTTGTTGTTGTTGTGTTACACAACCTAACACTGCTCCATCATTTCTGTTTCATCACTTCCCATTCATCGCTGTGAAATGTTATGTTTCACGTGTCCAATAGGAAGGTCAATGACAGATGTGGAGAGGAAAGAACACGTTCTAAGATTGTGCCTGTCTATCAACAGAAACCATTTCAGTTGAGCACCACAGAATGGGAGAGAGGGGAGCTTTGTGTGTGTCTGTCTGTTTAAGTGCTCTGAAAGAGAGGTGACCAGGAGCATGTCTCTGAATAAAGGACTATTAGGTTTTGGAGGAGGAGAGTAGTGATACTGTGCCTTCAGAAAGTATTCATACCCCTTGACTAATTCCACATTTTGTTGTGTTACAGCCTGAATTCAAAATGGATTAAATGGATTTTGCTCTTACCCATCTACACACAGCACCCAATAATTACAAAGTGAAAACATGTTTTTTAGAATTTTTAGCAAATTTATTGAAAATTAAATACAGAAATATCTAATTTAAAGTATTCACACACATGAATCAATACTTTGTAGAACCACCTTTGGCAGCGATTACAGCATTGATTTGTCTTGGGCATGTCTGCATCAGCTTTGCACATATGGATTTGGGTATTTTCTCCCATTCTTCTTTGCAGATTTTCTCAAGCTCTGTTAAGTTAGATGGGGAGCGGCGATGAACAGCAATCTTCAAGTCTTTCTACAGATTTTCAATGGGATTCAAGTCTGGGCTTTGGCTGGGACACTCAAGGACTTCCACATTGTTGTTTTGAAGCCACTGCAGCGTTGCTTTGACTGTATGCATGGGGTCATTGTCCTGTTGGATCGTAAATCTTCACCCCAGTCTGTCGTTCTATTCAACTATTTGCCTCTAATTGGTTCCATTCATTGTTCCCGCTATCCTTAACGTCTCCCAGTCCCTGCCACTGAAAAGCATCCCCGTAGCATGATGCTGCCACCACCATGTTTTATGGTAGGGATGGTGTTAACTAACATCAAGGCGGTGGCCCGTTCCTGTAGGTTCATGCTCTACAACATCCGCAGAGTACGACCCTGCCTCACACAGGAAGCGGCGCAGGTCCTAATCCAGGCACTTGTCATCTCCACAATGAATGCACCAATTTGTAAGTCGCTCTGGATAAGAGCGTCTGCTAAATGACTTAAATGTAAATGTAAATGTGTTAGACGGGTAATGAGCTGTGCCTGGTTTTCTCCAGATAAAATGCTTTGCATTCAGGCCATAGAGTTACATTTTTGTTGTTCATCTGGCAGGATCTCCCATCTCAGCCAAGGAACTCTGTAGTTATGTCAGAGTGGTCATTGGGTTCTTGGTCACCTCCATGACCAAGGTCCTTCTTGCCTGGTTGCTCAGTTTGGTTGGACGGCCAGCTCTAGATGCAATCTGGATAGTTCCATATTTTTTCCATTTCCCAATGATGGAGACCACTGAGCTCTTGGAAATGTTTAACAATCTAGAAATTGTTTTATACCCTCCCCCAGATGTATGCCTCATCACAATTCTATCTCTGAGATCTACTGACAGTTCCTTGGACTTCATGGTGTAGTTTCTGCTCTGACATGCACTGTCAACTGTGGGACCATACAGTATAGAGACAGGTGTGTTTCTCTCTAAATCTAAACAATCTCAAGGATGATCAAAGGAAATTGGATGCAACTGAGCTCAATTTAGAGTGTCATTGAAAAGGAGACTGAATAATTATGTAAATGACATATTTCTGTAATTAATTTAATACATTTGGTAAAATTTCTAAGCACATGTTATCCATTTGTCATTATGGGGTATTGTGTGCATATAGGTCAGACGAAATAGATCTAATCAATGTTTTATTCAGGCTGTAACACAACGAATGTGGAATAAGTAATGTGGTATGAATACTTTCTGAAGGCACTGTATATGACATCTAAGATTTTCCGGGCAGGTATACAGTGATTGGTGTGTACTGCACTAATCTCTCCCTACCCAGTTTTAAGAATACACACACTTTTAAGGCAGCTGTTCCTCTTAAAACTAAGCTGAGCCGTCCGTCTCCGCTGTGCTTGAGAGGCATTATCAATAGCTAGGCCATTCACTGAAGCAGCCAGCATCCCATCCTAGCAATGGTCGTCAAAATTGTTAAAAGGTTAAAAATACAATTCTGATAGATGCAACAGTGTGACAATGGATGAAGATACTCCAAACTTGAAGTTAAGATCCATTAGATATCGACTGAATTATAGCACATAAAACTTGTATTTTTGGACTCATCACAATAGTCCCTAATGACTTTGAGAAAATAACGTTGATCCATTCAAAGATGGCCACACTATTCCAGTAGTTGCACATTAGCACATATGCTAATATGCTCAAATACAATACTTCAGAAATCTTCTTGTCATGAACCATAGGACCAAATGACACCAAATTTGGAATGTAGACCCATAGTGCATGTCGTAGCTTAGTTTGAGAAAAGCTAAGGGATTGGTTAAAAAAAAGAGTGTCCACTTAAACCATAAATTATATGTTTATTATTATAAATCCATTCCACAGTGGTGTATTAACTTGAAACATATCATGGGCATCCCTAAGATGAACCACACTGAATTTGGTGTTGGTATTTCAAAAAACAAGAAAACTATTAACAACTCATTTTTTGCATTTGTAACATTAATGCACAAAATCATCTTCCTGTAATGAACCTTAAGTCAGATTCACTCCAGATGTTGTTTTTAGACTCATGATTGCACATAAAGGAAGATAGTTCCTACATGATAAAGTGCTTACTTTGTTATCCAACTGATCTTGTGTCCTTTCTGTCATACTGTGAACATCATTCATTGCTGCTCGCAGCTATATTTAGGAATTACTGTTCTCACGTTCTCTTGCGTAATTCAACAAGTGTGTCAAGAGAAGGATACCCACCCAATCAACAAGCCTTGCTCTAGAATTTTCCTGCATCACAGAATTTACATGAATTCACTGAAAACCTGCACTTACACACGATTATATTAAGTATTGCACTTCATGTAGCCTAAGTTTGGCTAGCTAATAGCCTAACCACCGATCAAGCAACATTACATTGGCAGAAAATTGTGAATGGACAAAACGTTAAAATCCTGTTGCTGCAGGGTTATTTTGCTGTGACAATATTGATCAAATTAAGATCTTACATCTCTACATACTTGTTGTTTGTGAGATCAGACATATCACTATAATCCAAGTTTTCATTTTTGGAAGTTGCTTTTCAACTATATTAAATTATTACTGTTTTCAATTGCACAAACAATGAACAGCCACCAAAATAAAGTTATCTTTCTTCATTTTTTTGTGATACAAGTGTTGAGACGATGCATTAAATCCAAGACCAAGAGTTGCCATTCTTATAGATGCAAAGAAAAACCATTGTATTCCATTGAACCCACTTCAGACTCAACCGGGGTGTGTTTGACTGACAGGTCATTACAAACTTTTCCACAGTTGTAACATGAATAGTAAAACACGAATGGCACCACCAATGGTGTGGAAAAGTCGCAAGAGTAAAAGGAAATCAATCAATTATTCCAGTGAGATTTAAGTGATTTTGCACCCCTCAAATCCTCATGTGTGAGGGCCATACGTTTAGCTAATTTCTGTGCTGGATTGTACAGTATAGGTCCCTATAAAATATTGAAAAAATTGCCTATTTCTGTAGTTTTTCCCAAAAACAAATTCTCAGTTTTGTTTTTCCAGGTATCAGATTTGTCTGTTTTTTTTATTTTTCGCTTTCAAAATCACACCTTTTTTTTTAACAGACCAACAATGCTTATAACTACATCGGGAGACCACTTTGGATGTCTGGGAAAAATCTAATTTTATTATTTTATTTTTGGGTGTAGATACCCTTTAATTCAAGTGCACAACAGCAAGAGACTTGTTTGGTCATGGTGTTTCTATAGCACACATGTTATTGCAGAGTTTGCTTACCAAATCGTCACTGGATTGATGCAAATAATCATGATATCATTCTACAACTTTGTAGTTAAAGGTCCAATACAGCCATTTTTATCTCAAATATCTCAGTCAGGGTTTGCCTCTTCAGAAAGTTGAAGGAAAATATGATTCACTGATGAATTGTGTTCATGTCTTATGATAATCTTGGGCATATTCATTATTTTTCGAATAAATGCAATACATTTAGTTGATTTCCTACTAAATTCTATGTACATTTTTGAATATTGTTGAATTCCGTTTTTATTGTTGATTCCGTGATTCCATCCGCATTCTACGCATCATGGATTTTTATAGGGCCCTAAGTGTAGGCAAAGCTCTCTAAGTATGGAGCTCAGTGGAGCCCAGAGGCTAGAATGCCACACCTTCTGCAGCTGTGCTTCTATGTTCTCCTGTTGGGAGGAAGTGGAATTCAATCAATCTACCATTGAGATGATAAAGCGGCCGTCAGTGGGGCTGGCCACGTTTATCAATTTCTGACAAATACGCTACCGGCAACATCAATCTAGCCTAATCCCACCAACTGAGGGACAGGTGGGAGAGCGATCAGAAGGGTGTCCGTGACACGGTAGATCAGAGCAGGGAGGGGAGTCCCTCTGTTGTGTCATATGAAGAAGAGGGAAAGCATCTAGGTGAGGCAGGAGATAAGGGGAGGATCTTGTGTGACACACTCAAGATCATTGATGTCATTTTTTTTATTTGTTGACGTCAACACAATATTTTGTTACTCATTGAGAAATTGGGCAATAAAATATGAATAAATATGTGGCACTTAAAAAAACTGACACTAAAGTAAACGAACAATTTTTTGATGAGGCAGAACTTTAAACGGAAGGTTCTCAGTCATTAAACTGTGTTGCTCTGTCCATGATGAAGGACCTTCCCATTGAAGTGAATGAGGTTCCATGTGTTTCCTTTTTCCCTTCCCGTTACCTTAGCTTTCTTTTCCCCTTCCCGTTACCTTAGCTTTGTTTTTCCCTTCCCGTTACCTTAGCTTTCTTTTTCCCTTCCCGTTACCTTAGCTTTCTTTTTCCCTTCCCGTTACCTTAGCTTTCTTTTTCCCTTCCGTACCTTAGCTTTCTTTTTCCTTTCCGTTACCTATTCTTTCTTCTTTGCCCCTTCCCGTTACCTTAGCTTTCTTTTCCCCTTCCCGTTACTTAGCTTTCTTTTCCCTTCCGTTACCTTAGCTTTCTTTTCCCTTCCCGTTACCTTTAGCTTTCTTTTCCCTTCCCGTTACCTTAGCTTCTTTTCCCCTTCCCGTTACCTTAGCTTTCTTTTCCCCTTCCCGTTACCTTAGCTTTCTTTTCCCCTTCCGTTACCTTAGCTTTCTTTTCCCCTCCGTTACCTTAGCTTTCTTTTTTCCCTTCCGTTACCTTAGCTTTCTTTTCCCTTCCCGTTACCTTAGCTTTCTTTTCCCCTTCCCGTTACCTTAGCTTCTTTTCCCTTCCCGTTACCTTAGCTTTCTTTTCCCCTTCCCGTTACCTTAGCTTTCTTTTCCCCTTCCCGTTACCTTAGCTTTCTTTTCCCCTTCCCGTTACCTTAGATTTATTTTTCCCTTCCCGTTATCTTAGCTTTCTTTTTCCCTTCCCTTCCCGTTACCTTAGCTTTCTTTTCCCCTTCCCGTTACCTTAGATTTCTTTTCCCCTTCCCGTTACCTTAGCTTTCTTTTCATTTTTGGCTGGCTGTATTTTTCTTTGTTAGTCATTCAAGTCTATTATGAAGATTGATTTCACACCACTTTAATCCTTTTCATTCTATAAAGGTTGCAATTATGTTGTTGGAGCCACAATACCTCTATTGAAGTGGAGGTGTACGTCTTTATGATTGGCTGCTCAAGAGAGCTACAGACATAAGTTGAAAGTATATTTCATGCCCCTATCCCTCACTTTTTGTTCAACACCCACCTGGCCCCCTCTGCCCCGCAGGGCTGTCTACTGAGAGTGCTCCAACTCTACACCAACAAACATTAGTCTGTAATGACAGCAATAACACTGCCAGCTGGGGAAATATGGGCTTTGGAGACTCAATCATGAGGTAACAAATAGGAACGAAACAGGCAAACAGTAATATTATGACTTCTCAAGGCAGTGGTGTTCTATTTGAAATAAAATAGTTTTTGAGCAAATATCTGAAATATATGTTGTCTATGATCTAATGACAAGTCAAGGACGAGAAAGCACAAAGGAAGTTGCAGAAATGAAACAGTTCAAATCATCGCTGAGTATGCCATTCCCCTATTCCTTTCATCACTCTCTACAGAGAACAGATAGGCTTTTGAAAAATGTTGTGTGGCAGTCAGTAGAAACAGGAGGACATACCGGTAGCCTCTGTCAGACACAGGTAAAGTATGACCCACTTAACAGACTAGAAGATTTCTCTAACATGGCGAATCATTTCCATGTCAGCAAAATCAATGTAGTGGCAGAACAGCTGGCAATGAACTCCCCAAGAAATGTGCTGAGCCCTTCCTTCTAGTAGAGGGCCCTTGCCTTGCTTTGCCTCTACTACTCAGCCTAATTATTGAAATCTTGAGGTGCTACACATTAAACA
Organism: Salvelinus sp. IW2-2015; assembly: GCF_002910315.2. Lineage (NCBI taxonomy): Eukaryota > Metazoa > Chordata > Actinopteri > Salmoniformes > Salmonidae > Salvelinus > Salvelinus sp. IW2-2015. Next base: position 18,759,352 of record NC_036865.1, read on the forward strand.
GGTTCCCGACTTAAGATTTAAAGTGGTTGGAAATCTCTGAGGTGAGGATTTAAAATAAAATAAAAAATCTCATATTAGATTAATGTAATTCTGGCAAGATTTGGCGTGTCATATTATAGTGTGCTTTGGATTGATAGCTCATTTAATTAAGGTTTCGTTTTCATTATGTCTGTTCTCACCAATGACTGATATTTACACTAGATGACTG
>NC_036865.1:18759574-18820965 GCF_002910315.2 Salvelinus sp. IW2-2015
AACCACCTTGCATCCATCTTGGTAATGCCCCACCTTTGTGAAAATATTTTCAAAACTATAGAAATGCATTTATTAATGTCTTCATTCATTTTTGCCACATTGTATTCAATTACAGACACCTTAATGCATACTTTTAAAGTATATTATGTGAGCTAAGCATAAACAAATATATATACAGTACCTGTCAAGAGTTTGGACACACCTACTCATTCAAGGGTTTTTCTTAATATTTTACTATTTTCTACATTGTAGAATAATAGTGATGACATCAAAACTATGAAATAACACATATGGAATAATGTAGTAACCAAAAAAGCATTAAAAAAATCAAAATACCTTGGTAACGATGTGCTCTGAGTCGGCAAGCAAGTTCAAGAAGTGAGTGTTTAAGGCGCAGGAACCTGTCGATCTGAGGCGCAGGAGCATGGCGACCTAGGGCGCCGGAGAGAGAGCACACATGACAGTACCCCCTCCCTGGTGCGTTCAGCTCCAGCCACAGGACGTCAACCACAGGGACGATCCAGGGGATTGGGAGCAGACCGGTCGCCTCCTCTGAGGCGCAGAAATCTGACGAACCGGCTGAGGAGTGAGAGCCTGATGAGCCAGCTGAGACCTCCCCGGTTGCTTCGGTCCTGACCCCTGGACCCGACACCACGAAACCCGAACAACGCACAGACCTGAAACTGAAACAGAAACAATGACAACTGGGGAAGAAACCAAAAGGAGTGTGATATATAAAGGGCAGGTAATCCAAGAGGTGATGGAGTCCAGGTGAGTTTCATTTTGCGCTAATGTGCAAAACGATGGTTATGGGTATGCGCCTTAACGAGCAGCCTGTTGACCTAGAGGCCGGAGAGGGAGCACACGTGACACCCTTTGCCTTGATGACAGCTTTGCACACTCTTGGAATTCTCTAAACCAGCTTTATGAGGTAGTCACCTGGAATGCATTTCCATTAACAGGTGTGCCTTGTAAAAGTACATTTGTGGAATTTCTTTCCTTCTTAATGTGTTTGGGCCAATCAATTGTCTTGCGACAAGGTAGGGGTGGTATACAGAAGACAGCCCTATTAGGTAAAAGACCAAGTCCATATTATGGAAAGAACAGCTCAAATAAGCAAAGACAAACGACAGTCCATCACCATCATTACTTTAAGTTAGGTCACCACCAAACCACAATAAGCACAGCCATTTTTCCAGCGAAAGATAGCTTTCATAAAAAGCAGAAATAGAGATAAAATTAATCACTAACCTTTGATTATCTTCATCAGATGACACTCATAGGACTTCATGTTACACAATACATGCATGTTTTGTTTGATAAAGTTCATATTTATAACAAAAAATCTGAGTTTACATTGSCGCGTTACATTCACTAGTTCCAAAAACATCAAGTGATTTTGCATAACCACATCGTTTCAACAGAAATACTCATCATAAATGTAGATGATGATACAAGTTATACACATGGAATTATAGATATACCTCTCCTTAATGCAACCGCTGTGTCAGATTTAAATAAAAAATTACGGAAAAAGCAAACCATGCAATAATCTGAGACGGAGCTCAGAACAATAGCCAAATTAGCCGCCATGTTGGGGTCAACAGAAACCAGAAAATACATGATAAATGTTTCCTTACCTTTGATGAACTTCATCAGAATGCAGTCCTAGGAATCCCAGGTCCACAATAAATGCTTGATTTGTTCGATAATGTCCGTTATTTATGTCCAATTAGCTACTTTGGTTAGCGTGTTGGCGGTAAACAATTCCAAAGTCACAAAGCGCATCCACTATAACGTGACGAAATGTCCAAAAGTTCCGTAACAGTCAGTAGAAACATGTCAAACGATGTATTGAATCAATCTTTAGAATGTTGTTAACATACATCTTGAATAACGTTCCAACCGGAGAATTACATTGACTTCAGTTGAGCGATGGAACGGAGCTGCCTCTCACGTGAACGCGCGTGTTCAATGCGTGGTCACCTCATGGCAGTGGTGAATCATTCCTGTCTCCTTCGGCCCCCCTTCACATTAGAGTCATCAGACAAAGTTCTATTGACTGTTGACATATAGTGGAAGCCGTAGGAAGTGAAAACCCATCCATATCTCGCTGTAATTTCATTGGGAGCTTGGTTGAAAATCTACCAGCCTCAGAAAAAATCCAAACAGGAAGTGGAACTTCTCAGCTTTTTGCCTGCCATATGAGTTCTGTTATACTCACAGACATAATTCAAACCGTTTTAGAAACTTCAGAGTGTTTTCTATCCAATACGAATAATAATATGCATATATTAGCAACTAGGACTGAGGAGCAGGCAGTTTTGTCACGATCGTTATATGGTGGAAGAGAGGAGGACCAATGCGCAGCGTGATAACAATACATTCTTCCTTTAATTAAGCGAAACGAAGAACACTATGCAAACTATACAAAACAACAAACGAACGAACGTGATGCTATAAACAAATAGTGCTGACACAAACACTACACATAGACATAGACAATAACCCACGAACTACCCAATGAATATGGCTGCCTAAATATGGTTCCCAATCAGAGACAACGATAGACAGCTGTCTCTAATTGAGAACCAATCCAGGCAACCATAGACATACATCACACCTAGACTAGCAAACACCCATAGACAATAAAAAACACCTGCATCCCATAGTTTACTATGGGCACCTCTGTGCACCTTTCATCCAAGCTACTCAATACTGCCCCTGCAGCCATAAGAAGTTAAGACATGAAGGTCAGCCAATGCGGACAATTTCAAGAACTTTGAAAATGTAGTGCAGTCGCAAAAACCATCAAGCGCAATGATGAAACTGGCTCTCATGAGGATCGCCACAGGATTGGAAGACCCAGAGTTACCTCTGCTGCAGGGGATACGTTCATTAGAGTTACCAGACTCAGAAATTGCAGCCCAAATAAATGCTTCAGAGTTCAAGTAACAGACACATCTCAACATCAACTGTTCAGAGGAGACTGTGTGAATCAGGCCTTCATGGTCGAATTGCTGCAGAGAAACCACTACTAAAGGACACCAATAAGAAGAAGAGACTTGCCTGGCATCCACAATCACCCGACTTCAACCCAATTGAGATGGTTTGGGATGAGTTGGACTGCAGAGTGAAGGAAAAGCAGCCAACAAGTGCTCAGCATATGTGGGAACTCCTTCAAGACTGTTGGAAAAGCATTCGAGGTGAAGCTGGTTGAGAGAATGCCAAGAGTGTGCAAAGCTGTCATCGAGGCAAAGGGTGGCTACTTTGAAGAATCTCAAATATAAAATATATTTTGATTTGTTTAACACTGTTTTGGTTACTACATGATTCCATGTGTGTTATTTCATAGTTTTGATGTCTTCACTACTATTCTACAAATGTAGAAAATAGTAAAAATAAAGAAAAACCCTTGAATGATTAGGTGTGTCCAAATTTTTTACGGGTATTTATTCCTTAAAGTATATCTATTTTTTATTACTTGTGTTACTGTCCCCAATATAACAAAAACATGCTTAAATACATGGAACTTTGTCCTTGAAATGTAATTGAATTACTGTAGAATTCCATTAATTCCTATGGAGGACTGCTCCTACTAGGGAGTGCCATTATGGCACACAGTTGGCTTCAAAGCCTCTCAATGGCCAATTCATAGCATCAGCAATCCAGGGTTTATACATCATTGGTTCTCACTGCCGTAATGTTATTTTAATATCATAATACTCCTGACATGATTATCCCTTCTCGTGTATGGGTGAAGCTTCTCATGGAAGGAGCTTCTCATGGATACTCAAAGATGAGTGTGTGTGTGTTGTATTCGTTGGCCTGATAGCATAGTATGCCCTATGTGTGGGTGAGTGTACTGTATGTTTAGGAGTGTTTGTGATTTTTATTCCCAGTCATCTCAACAGCCCCTTGTTCTTGGAGCACCTCTCATTAATCTTTCATAGGTCCTCTAGTCACCGTATGTATACTTTGGGCAATTAGCCGGTGTTCCCTGCTGTACAGTCTGGCCTGTGGTGAGCGAGTGATAAATCTTTGACGCGGTAGGTGTTGATAAATCAGTGGCAACAGGGCCCCTTAGGATCACCTCCACTACCATCATTAGCAACCAGGCTGCATCCTAAGACGGCTTTATAGTGAAGTGCTATTGATCTCCATAAACGTGGAGGGAGCAACACGTTCTCTTGCTCCTATCACGGTTATGTTGCGTTCTTCGTTTTGCTCCTGAAATGATGATTTGCTATCTCAGTCACACTTCAAACCATCCGCGAGGTTGTTTGATCTTTCAAGTACTGACACAGTCCTCCTAATTTGAGGCCAACTGAGAAACGACTGATAGTTTAGGCCGTGTTCAGGATTTCGTGTCTCTCTCTCTCTATTTGTTGTCTTTAGTCTGACGGAAGAAATAATTTCATACACCAGTCGGCGTTTGACAGGGATGAGATTCACCCGGTAATTGTGGCAAGTTTTTCTTCATGAGCCTTACATACAGACCAAGTGAGGTGGTGTTCGAAATTTGTTCTGGAAGATGCATTTTAACAGACCAATAAGCCTGAGGTAAATAAAAACACTGCAAAACATCCCTTTGAAATTTGCAAGATACAGAGAAATGTACAGTTTAGGAAGAAATTTGTGCTTACAAGTGATATGGACAACTTCAAAGCTAAGGCAACAAATGATCAATGCATTGATACTGAGTAATAAAGCAGAGAGGAGTTCAACTAATTGCATTGATGGCGTCAGTCTACCCAATACAAACTATTTAATCATCATTGACAAGGCCCAATGGATACCCTGATGAAGTTAGTAGTAATACTGCTTGCAAAGACTTTATTTCCCAACTCTTTCATGGGTCTATTTGGATACAGACCAGCTAAGACAAACTAATGACAGACTCTTACCTATTTTCATCCATAAAGATGCAAGTCGTAAATTCATACAAATAAGCCTGTCCTCAAAGGCTGGTTCTTGTAATGTATTTGTTATATACCAGCAGGATTTCATCAATATCGAGTGATCTCTCTGTCTGAACATACAGTAGACACTAGTTGGGGAGGAGAGAAAGGACACATAAGAAATATCTTCAAAGCTTGGTGGCATTTTCTGTATGTACCTGTCTCTCCCTTTATTGCTGTCTGAAACACAGACACACACACACACACACACACACAACACACACAGTAGTGAAGCAGCTCCAATTGATTTCATGTCTGAATTCTGTACTTGGATGAATTATTCCACTCAGGTCAAAGTCTCTCGAATAATGAATATTAAAATTTGAGATAAAAGATTAGCCAGAAAAGCTAAGTGTGAATTATATCAAACATTAACATCTCAAACATGGATTGTGTTTATTAATTAATAATAACAAACTCAAACTTGAAAGAGAGGTTAAGGAGCTCTCTTTATATTTCCAAAAGCGTTCTCTCTCTCAGGCTTGTGTGTTTACAATCTTCAGTCGGAGGTCAAGGTTATGACACAGATCTTCTCACCTCTCTCAGACCTGTGTGAACACCTGATTAGAGTGAATAGCTTGCTGGGAGTAGGACATTCAATTATGTTGCCTTGGAGGCACCTGTGAAATAATGACTCTATTTTCTCACCTCACAAACACTTTTTTCTCTGCAAATCAACATTGGATCAAAATGGGTAGTCTTTTTGAGATACTATTGTAACAACATATTGATGTACAGTAACAGCATGCAGTTATATAATGTAACATTGTAATAACAGGTTCATGTCCCTTCTGAGTTTTAAATTGTAATACCAGGTTCATGTCCCTTCCGTGTTTTACATTGTAATACCAGGTTCATGTCCCTTCTGTGTTTTACATTGTATTACCAGGTTCATGTCCCTTCTGTGTTTTACATTGTATTACCAGGTTCATGTCCCTTCCGTGTTTTACATTGTAATACCAGGTTCATGTCCCTTCCGTATTTTACATTGTAGTCTAAGCAGTGGTGTCAATAATGGCATTTTACAGAGGGGTTGGGTTAAATGCGGAAGACACATTTCAGTTGAAGGCATTCAGATGTCTAACTGACTAGGTATCCCCCTTTCCCTTTCCCTTTATATTCTAAAAGCTGATCCAGTGAATGAATGCAATCCAACATTCATTTGTAACAGTGCTGCATTGTTTATAAAAATGTACATTTACTCGATTATTGCTGTGGGAAAACACGTATGACGGTATTACAATGTAAAACACAGAAGGGACATGAACCTGGTTTTACAATGTAAAATACAGAAGGGACATGGACCCTACCAGTCTTACTGCTCAATATGCTATCTGATAATTGATAATTGTTCACTGATGCAGGCCATTTACATCTCTTTGAAGATGTCACATTGCAATTATAGTGTTCATCAGTTTGTATTATACATTCACTTTGAACATGAATCATACAGATTTTTCTATAGAGTAGCACATGTTTCTCAATGCCCAGCCAGTCCACAGCAAGTATGATCAGCATGTCCTGCAGCAAAGGAATGGTAACATTCCTATCCTTTGCACTGACTCATTGAAATTTGTATGAAAACACATGAGCGGTGTTTGAATAAATCAGCAAAATGGAGTCCAAAATAAGGGGTTTTTAAAATGAAGGCTAGCGTCTGGGGATCTGATTATGACCGTGTTCTGCTGCCATCGTCTCTCTCACGTCCCTTTTTTTCACTTTCAAAACACGCCGTCTCGCCTGCAGCGTTTGTGAATATTTGAAAGTATCGCCTTGAGGAAGAGAGCAGAGTTGGCATCTCCCTTTAAGAGAGGCACGGTAGCCTACACTGTGGAAGTGAGGCAGAAAACTCCTCAAACAACGCAAGTTAAATGTAAAAAGTTCCTCTGTGCCTTGGTGCTGTGTCACAGTTTAGGTATTTAGAAGCCATTGTATGAATTGGCAAATGTTGCTTCATGGAGCAAAGATGAGAGGGATAAAAACAGAAAAATTTAGATTAAAACTGATAACTCATTAATGGTCAAATCACAGACTAGCCATTCACATTGTTAATACTGTAAATGTTTCATTAAGGTAAGATCTTACTTGACCTGTAATTAATGCATAATAAAGACAGAGTAAAAATGTATTTGATCAAACAAGCACTATAGTTAGAATTATCATTACTCTCCAGGGTCTAGTGAGATTTGCTGAAAAGTTAACTGTCGGAATCAAGGCCAACCCTTTCCTTACCCACAACTCACTAGATGTTAATTAGCTCTAGCTGGTAAAGCTAGTGTGGGACCGTAATTAAGGGACTTTGATTTTGATAGCGGAAGCTGTAGCTCTAGGGCATAAAGAGCAGGGGTTGCTGGGGTAGCTCTTCAGTTTAGGGTTTGCGTGCCACGGCATGGGCGTATTCATTATGTCTATTCTGTTGCAAAACATTTTTTAAACGGAAACAAACGGAACTAGAAACTCCCGTTTTGCCTAATGATTACATCCAAGGTTCCAGCTCTCTACTCATATGATCTCTCCTTACATTTTATTAGTCCCCTGAAGTTGTGTGGTCGCTCTAATTAAACATTGGAATCTATATCTGTGCATGGATATTTTTACCCTGGCCTCAAAGTAGAGATAATCAATTGAATCTGATAGTATTGTACAGAATAGTCAGACATACAGAATAAGTGGGGATGGGAGAACCTTGACCACCTGTCAGATTTCTTGTCAATCAGTCACCAAGAGTCTTTAAGTGCTTCCCACCAGTTTTCATTCACTTCTCAGCTAATCAACCTCCTACCAGTCTAATCTGTAACTTCAAAAAAGTGAAGTTCAAGTGCACAGTTTCTTGAATGCTTCAGCAGAATTAGATTAATATTCACATATTCTTAAAAGCTGTCACGTGGAGAGAGGTTAAAGTGAGCACACTCTTAAAGGGTGTCCTATGCAGAGATCGATGGTAGAGAATATGGTGCACTGTAGAGAATATTAGACTGGAAGGAAATTGAAGTGACTCCCTTTAACTCCCTTTCTCCGTGGCATGGTTTGCCTCTGCCCTGTAGGCACACGCACTACACACATTCAATAACAACACATTGGGATATTGGTGTCTCTAGAAACAAACACAGCGGGTAACATAGATTTTCTGTTTGCCGTTGTGAGTGACAGAGTGGCTCATTTCTTCGTTAAAATCACAAAGGGACACTTCATGACAACCATGACTAGTGTTGTTTTGTCACTGTCTCTATTGACACTGAAGTTCAAGTACGCACTTCCTCAGAGAGTTATGTGATCAACAAGTTCACACACACACATGCATCTTGCTTTATAGATGGGTTAGCTGACAATGTCATGAAAACGATGCTTGAGCTTCAAGGGGGCAGAAGGCTGTGTGTTGTTTTGGTTCTGGATGGCCAGATACTGTAGCTAGCAACACATACTAGAAACTGCCATTTGGTGAATCGTAAGTGGCTTGTTAAAGCTTGTTTGATCTTGTTCTTGATACCATGTCTTGTTTTGAAGTCACGTCTATGCTAATATGGCTAACATTTGCTAGTTAGCAAACCAAGAACTGTAACAATGTATTTGAGGGACATGTGCTCATTGTGCAACTTTATTTACAGTACCAGTCAAAAGTTTGGGCACACCTACTCATTCCAGGATTTTTTCTACATTGTAGAATAATAGTAAAGACATCAACTATGAAATAACAAAAAAGTGTTAAACAAATCAAAATAAATGGTATATTTGAGATCCTTCAAAGTAGCCACCCTTTACCTTTAAGACAGCTTTGCACACTCTTGGCAGTTCCCACATATGCTGAGCACTTGTTGGCTGTTTTTTCTTCACTCTGCGGTCCAACTCAACCCAAACCATCTCAATTGGGTTGAGGTCGTGTGATTGTGGAAGCCAGGTCATCTGATGTAGCTCTCCATCACTCTGCCTTTGGTCAAACAGCCCTTACACAGCCTGGAGGTGTAAATGTAGAAAATAGTGAAAATAGAGAAAAACCCTTGAATGAGTAGATGTGTCCAAACTTGACTGGTACTGTATGTTTTTAATAAACATTGAAGACGAAATATAGTTTACATGTTATCAACAGAGATTTTGTTCTAAAATCTTTCATTTTAATTACTATGTTATTTTCCACAGGCGATATTCTGTAGCTGAGAGATTATTTACTGCTGATTAGCAAGGATGCAGGGACTCAATCTGTATTTCTGGACATAGCTATCATAGAGGAGGAAATATGAAACAAGAAGATCCTCCTTGTTCAAACACACAACCATAGACAACTGGGAGATGTTTGTTTACCTGACTTTTGCAAAACCTGGAACTCAGTAGACAGCGGACTCAGATATATACTTTTAGGATGAAAGCTTGCACATTCTGTATGTACACAGCTGAGAATTGTGTTTTTTATTCTGATTTTTCAAGGGGTGCTATAGCACCTTCAGCACCCCTACTTGCCGCGGCTATGCCAAGCTTTCAATAGAGCGACAGTGATTGGTGCGGAAGTGGGGTCAGGGTTCATACACTGTCCTGCCAAGTGAGGCTTCAAAAAGATAGTTTCTTCAAAGACTCTGGTTCGCTCCCTTCCCCCTATTGCACCTTAGATGACTGGATCCTCCAGACTCTCCTTTGACTGATAACTCTCCCAAAGCTTCAAAGCTAGGCAACTAGCTGCAATACAGGCCCATGATACCCCAAAGACCTCTACAAACTGTGCTGTTATCTACAGTATGTGGGGTTTCTCATTCGTCTATCAAACCTACAGGGAATATCACTACAACTTCTGACATGGGATGTTGAAGTCAGCATTCTGCTCATTAGGATTCAGCTTTCAGCTGTGGAAAAATTCTGTAGTTTGTTAGTGAAATATTACAATTTCTTTTACATTTTAGTCATTTAGCAGATGCTCTTAGCAGCACGTCTGGTCCTCAAATGTACATGGAGGGAGGGCCAATGTCAATAACATGCATGTCAGTCTCCTGGTTCAGAGTTGAGGAGAAATTAACTGCATCACTGCTGGTCTTTGTAAGAAGTATTGACGTGCTGAAAGTATCTAATTGTCTGTTCAACCAGTTAACACACAGCAAAAAAAAAACATACATACCCCACAAGACATGCAATCAGGGGTCTCTTCACAGTCCCCAAGTCCAGAACAGAGGCTGGAAGACGCACAGCACTGTATAGAGACCTCAAACTCAACTCTGGACCTTGAAGCCAGTTTCAGTTTTTTTTCCATTGTTCCCCTCTAATCAGGGACTGATTTAGACACGGGACACCAGGTGTGTGCAATTAATTATCAGGTAGGACAGAAAACCAGCAGACTCCAAACCTCAAATGGTAAGAGTTGAATACCCCTGATATAGAGCAATGACTATATGGAATTCTCTTCCAGGTAACTCAGGCAAGCAATAAAATCTGTTTAAAAAAATAGATAAAACAAAACCTCAAGAAACAACACAGACTCTGACACACACACCCACGTACATTATTCTTATTATTATTCATTGTTCTTTATTTTCTCTTTCATCTTAAAATAGTCCTAGTGTTCTTTAGTCGTAGTGTTTTTACGTCATATTCAGTGGCGACACAGAGTTCATTTGAGCCCCACCTGTTAAGCTAAAAAAAGATATATACACAAAAAATACTTTATTTAAATAAAAAAATGGCGCCTGTTTTGCATGTTATTTTGGAATTAATACATGGCACATATCAGTTTCCAAACAATGTATAAAAAAAATATTTGAGTTAATAAAGGCGCATGCAAACATGGTCTCTTTTTTGCTTTCTTGAGTAAGGCAGCTCCAAAATGCAGGTGTTTCAGCCTAGCTCAGTGCTTTTGTGGTTGTAGGGCACCCAGTGGAAAACACAGGGTGTCGGGGTTGGTAATGTTCTCTAGTTGCGCCGTGATTGGCTCCGTGTTCTGTCACTCATGGGGACACTACGTCACCGCAAAATCTATGGGGAGAGCTTGAAAATTCAAGTCCCTTTGGTGCTGCCATAGTTATTTTAGAAGTGCCCATCCAAAAAGGCTTAAGGTCATTGGCCACACATAAAATGACGTCAAATCACATTATATCTACCATAGTTTTGATTGGACTGATCATGTCAACATCATACTTTCAAAATCTTAGCTAGCAAGCTAGCAGTCATCATCATGAATCAAGTTAACAATCGACTGGCAAATCCTTTTCAATATGAAAAGAAATGAAGAGAAATTATAGATAAAACGTATCAGGGCTCATTGGCCATTGGACATAAACATTATACAACAAGTTGGAAATTGCAAATTCAACAATGAGTTAGGAAGGAATCAGTGGCTTACTGCAAGCATTAGTGGAGTGGGTGTGTGATCCAAGTCTGAGTTTAAGGGTCTCTTTTCCTACAAGAGCACAAAACGTGGAAGCTACATTTAAAGCTTCCACGTTTTTGAAAAGCCAGTCAGGTAAAAAGCTTTCGTCTTAATTAAAGGGGCATTATATTTTGAGAGGCTTGAATATGCAAATAAGCCAATAGGCAGATGGGTAGCCTATATTGTCTAATTCTCTGTATGGTAATAATAATTAATTATATTTTGTAAAGTGGATTCTTGCATCATACAACACAATACAATGCAATTTACAGTAATCTATTTGGCCCATGCTGTTACAGACCAAGTAAATAATAATGAATTAATGTCAAGCCCTTCATAATGTAAAAACGTTTTTAAAAGTCTCATGCAATGTAGGCCTACATTGAACACCACCTATAGGCTATATCATAGAAATCAAAGCTATTTCCATGTGAAAATGTTATAGGATTTGCTACATTGGTTTGGTTGGTAGGCCTACACTATGCTCAGTCAAAATAGCCTATTGGCTACTGTCAAAAACTGTAAGGGTACAGCCTCAGTGTTCACTATAAACGTGCGCCGGAAATTGCACAAATTCAAGTTTCCGCTCACAAGACCTAAAATGTATCATTGGTCGTGTTGTTCTTTAGTCGTAGTGTTCTTAGTTAAAATGTGTGTTGCTGTTCCTGTCCATTAGAGTTCTGTATTTTGTCATGCTCTATGTTTTGTGTGGACCCCAGGAGGAGTAGCTGCTGCTTCTTCTACAGCTAATGGGGATCCGAATAAAATAATTTTAAAGAATCCTAAATCTTATCCAGAGCAACTTAGTTAGGACTAGAACAATAGTTAGGACTAGAACAATTCAGAAAACAAGACACAGTAGATTCAGCACAACCTCCATTTATTCCATCCACAAAACTCATACAGCAGGGGCACAACACATCAGGAAAACCATAGATCTGTTGCCATCATAGAGACAGAGGACTCATCTTTGTATCTGTGCCATTTTAGCATCTTTATCTTTTTATTTAACCTTTATTTAACTAGACAAGTCAGTTTAAGAACAAATTCTTATTTACAATGACAGCCTACCCCAGGCAAACTCTAGGCCAATTGTGCACCGGCCTATGGAACTCCCAATCACGGCCGGTTGTGATACAGCCAGGAATCGAAACAGGGTCTGTAGTGACACCTCTAGCACTGAGACGCAGTGCCTTAGACCTCTGCGCCACACGGGAGCACTAGCATCTGTGACATGAGCAGCACCATTGAGGCCATCTCCATTTTACTATAGTCAATTTTTTTCACGATTGGCTGGTCCCTCTTGATGACCCAGTTAGACATGGACTACAACAGGGTCACCAGGAGGGATCAACCAATGAAGTTGTAAGTCCCACCCAGTTGACTACATTAAAATGGCGCTACAGTACCCATGCTAATATGGCCTATAATTCTCTATGGTTGCCGTCACTCCTAGACGTAGTTGGCTGCAGAATCATTCATTCTCTCTTCCTCCTAGTATTACATTAATGAATGCCACTTGACACCCATATATCTGGCATGTCAGGTCTGAATCAGTTGATGAAAACAAGCAACAGACAACAATGGCCCACAATAACAGGGGCTGATGCAGCCTGCTTTAAAGCATGAATAAGCGGAATCCTGCACAACAACAACTTGACATCTTTCACTGCTTGACCTGAGGTAAATGACTCCAAAACAGACCTGGCAAGTTTGATACAGTCTTTATTGCTGTCTCACACAACCTCCAGGAGAAAGAACGTGACGTACAGTACAAACAGAGAAAGGAAAACACAAAAGAATCCAGTCAAATCTTTAACAAATCTCCAGTTTAGTGTTCCTTCAGTCGCAACTGTCATTTAAAGTGCATCGCTGATTAGCTTCAAAAAAAAAGATCCACTTGCATATAGGTAAACAACAGTTGTTAGGCATATAGCGTTGCTTCAATATCAGTGTGTATATTGGTTAATATAGCTGTTGTTTCTTACAATATTGCATGTTATGCAATGGGATAATGTATTACAGCAGGATGGGTGGATAGGTAATTTGACATGAAATACAGAAACAAGAAATGTTAAACATTGAAGATAGACATATACCTCTCACAACGGTTGTAATTACACTTTAGTAACTAAGTAACTAAGTAAGTAATCAACAAATGAGTTAACTGGTGTGTAAACTTCTAGTGGTTTATGTGTAAGTAGTGGAAAAACAGGAGGGAATTGTAGTCCTGTTGCATTAACAGTGTAGGTAGATTCACAATTATTAATTAACCCCCATGTTGTTAGAAATGTGATCAGAGTACGCCCAAAGCCTTGACCGACAACCAAACAGCAGAGTGGACAACCCTATCCTAAACGGAACCTGCACAATTGCATCAAATATGTCATCTTTAACAACAGCTACAAAAAAGTAAAGTATAATATGCTAATGATGACAGGCAGGCAGCTATGTTCCATTAACTAACACAATGAACAAAAAAGGCTTGCTAGTTTTGCCACTAAAGAGAACGTGTTAGAAATGGCTAATTCATTCCGCTTGTTTTGTTGCAGTGTGGGCTCTTTGTTCTGGTTTAGCTAACTCAGGTGTCTCCGGCAATTTCTAACATTAGATCTACTTCAAAAAATGCTGCGAGCTACTTATTTATCTGCTTGCTTTTTTCTGTTGTTTCACTCAGACAATTACTTATCGAAAAACAACAAAATTGGATGTTCAGAATGCATAAATCACATCAAAATAAAAATGTTAAGGTCTTGAATTTTAAAAAAAAATGTATACGTTTGAGTGTAATTCCCCTTTAATTCAAGTACACACCTAGCAAGAGACGAATGTGTTTGGCTAGCGATTTATCTGTTTAGGCCTAGTGCACATCATGGCAGAGTACGGGCTGCGAGATCGACCTGTTGGACCCCCGAGATAGTTATACTCCTGCTTTAGAATTATTGATGAAAGCTATTGATTGGCTGATGGAGAGAACAGCATTACCCTTTCTCCCTGGCTTTATTTCTGTGGCCTGTGGGCACATACTGTACACCTGACACACACACACACCCAATGAAAACACTGCCAGATTGGTGTATCTAGAGACTCACACACATCCTCCCTTCTCACTAAAAACCAAGGTCCTATTGATTTCTCTGTTTGGAATTACCAAGCAGTATTGACTGACAGGTCCGGATGGCATGGGACATCTCACCATGGCAAACACAAATATTCTCTCTCCCACAAAACACACACACACACACACACACACACGACACACACACACACACCACACACCACACACACACACACACACACACACACACACACACACACACACACACACACACACACCCCCACCTGTCATCACCTGGGCTCAGCTCAGTCCCCCAGGACCACACTGGCACCCATCTTGTCTTGCTGTAGGGGACAGATGGATCAATGTCCATATGAGAATTTTCCAGAAGTGTGTGTGTCTCTCAGTCGGTCGGATTTATACTAAATGAAAAAAACAAGACACTGTTGACCATCTAGCTTACTATAATACATTACTTGAAACAACACTACTGTGTACAGTGATTTGAATTTATGGACAGCGCTAAAGTGGTGAGAGTATTTGGTGTGTGTGTGTGTGTTATGTGTGTGTGTTTTCATGTGTGCATGGTATTAATGGGTACTGTAAAACAGAGAGTGCCAGAGGCATTAACTTACAGCCATAGCCCACATTCATGGAAGCTGCCATAGTCTGTCAGAAACTGTTTAACACACTCTCCATGTCTGAATGCATCCAAACGTTAACCACTATTCTGAAGAGGAGATAAACACAACCCTCAAATCCTCAAACTGACCTTAGCCCTAAACTCAAAATACAATAAACACTGACGTTGATCTCAGATGAAAGGGAGAGCACCCACACAGACACACATCACCTTACATACTCATAGAGGTGAAATAGGACTACAAGATGAAATGTGGTTAATTCAGGAGAATTGTGTTTATGTTAACCCTCTTTCTTTGAATGATTCTTCATTCAACCCATTTCCCTGTTTGAGCAGAAAGCTCCACTCCTTATTTCTCCCCCCACCTCTTCTTTTTTTCTGTCATTCTATTTTTACCCTCTGGGAGAAATGTAACATTGCTGAGGTCATGGAAGACCATGGTCAAACCATGTTCTGCTGTTCCAGAGGAAGGACCCATGTGAGTGTGAGTAGAGTTGACCGGAGCATTCTGTACAGTCTTGGCGTTCTTAAAGAAAACACACGTGTGAGATTACCAGATAAAAAAATATTAATGTTTGTCATATACAGAAAAATAATGAGTATGTGCAATGAAAGGCTGCTAAGTAAGTAAGTAACTGGACAATTTATGAAGGAGATTTGTCAGTTAGAAACAGTCCCTCCATGCATCTCAGTCATAACCATGAGGCTGTGGAAGAGGAGAGATGTTATACAGTATATAATATGTTTGATGATGTGAACTCTTCAATGGATCTTTGGCTTGGGGAGGCGTGACAGGATGGGGGGAACCAGGACTCTAGCTCTGAGAAGTCCCAGGTCTAGCATTTCCAGACTAGGGGGGTTGGTGCTCTCGAGGTCCCTCCTGACCTCCAGCGTGCAGGGCTGAGCAAGCACACTGCGGCCCAAGGAGGGGCCCACTGCCTGGGGACCAGAATTGAAGCAGGGTAGACCCCTGGAGGGAGGCGGCAGCTGCTTGGTCCTGTGGTTGGCCAGCAGTCCTACAGAGCCTGATCGGAAAAGAGAGCCATTAGCGTACCTCTGAGGCAGAGCTGGGACAGACACGCGTTTGTGGAGGCGAGGCCGCTGCAGGACGCGAGGGCAGCCAGGGCCCTCTGGAGAGGCTCGCTGCCCCCCGTCTGGCCTGGACAGCGCTCCTGTTGCTGGGCTGCTGGCTGCAGGGAGCCCCTGGGTAGGGCTGGGAGTGGTCCCAGGCCCTTCTCTGTCATTGATGTTGAGCTGGGTGCTGAGCAGCACGCTCAACTCATCTGGGTTGGGCACTGGGGGAGTGTCGACACCCCTGGCCGGGCTTCTAGCAGGGCGGTCAGAGTCTGTGCAAGGGGACCCATCTCCCCTGCTCCTCCTTCTCTGGGGGTCACTGTGGCCCTCGGTGAGGGCTGTTTTTACTAGTCTTTCCTGGGTGAGGTGCTCGTGGTGGCTGGGGCTGGAAGGCTGTAGTATTTGAAGCTATGGAAGAAAAACAAAAACATACACATGATTATCAATTCACCAGTAGTGAGTTATCCTTCTTAAAGGTCTATAATTGATGAAGATGTTAATTTACAATGTAAATGTTTTCTATCTACAATTCCAGATGAGGTTCCCCATTCAGTTTTTCAATTCATTCTTGGAACAAAAACTTGCCCTTAATTAAAAATGGGTGAAAACTGTAGACTGTGGACAGCGAGCCAAGATTCTTTGCCCTGAGGACTTGTTTGTACTCTAACAATCAGTGAGAGTAGTAGTAGTCAAACAGTGGTCCTCCCACCCACCTAGCACAGGCCAGTGCATCAGACAAACAGCAGATCTAACACTGAGTCAGGGAAGAGCACAGCTGGCTGCTAGCTGTGGGTCCTGAGTTCAGGGTGACCTATCAGTTAGTATGTGGTACGAGATTATTCTCCTGTCGGGAGAGAACCAGGCTGGAGCAAGGAAAGTCCATGGTTAGAGCAGGGTTTTGAGGGCAACCATACTCCACTCTTCTTTACCCTGTGGTGATATCCAGTGAGAGGGGAATGAAGGCTTGAGGTTGTGGTGGTCGGCGTTGTGTCTCTCAGACAGCCTGAGGGGTCATACATCAACCAGACTTCTGTAGACATAAAACAGACTGGTATACTACTGGTCTGTGGGCTTATATACATCCTAGTCAAAGGTGGCTGTTGGGAGGAGCTATAGGAGGACTGGCTCATTGTAGTGACTGGAATGGAATACATGGAACGGAGCCAAACAAGTGGTTTCCATATGTTTGATACCATTCCATGTATTCCATTCCAGCCATTACAATGAGCCAGTCCTCCTATAGCTCCTTCCACCAGCCGCCTCTGCTCCTAGTCATTAACAAGTTCATGCTTTCTAGTCCTTTCTAGTGCTTTCTTTATTGTCTGTGAACCTGCAGTCAATAAAATGGGACATATCTTGTGATGATCATCCTCCTAAATCCTACCAATCCTTAGGAGACTGCCATCTTTATGATCTAGTATGAGTCAGTACTCTAGTTGTGCTCCAGGGCCCTGTGTCAGGGTGGAGCTGGGTTGGGCAGTCAATTCAGGAAGTGATTTGAATTTAAAATCAGAAAAAAAATGTGCTTCTACTTTTCAGTTTATTGAGAAGTCATTGAAAAGAAGTATCCTATTTCAATTATTGAATTGTATTGTTGGTTTACTTCCTGAATTGACTGCCTACAAACTGAATTGAGCCCAACCCTGCTCTGTGTGAATCCCTCCTAAGCCAAAGGGAACATACTTATGATGGCCCTGGTCTGGCCAAGGCAGTCCGCCTCAAACATCCAAGAGGAGACCAGGGAGGTGTCTGTTCCAGCAGTAACCTGACAGAGGCAATGGGATGATTAGGCCCACAGCTCCACCAGGTGGTCATCTCCCGTACTACACCAATCAGATATGGTAAACATCATGATTGTCTATGGTGATTATGCTTTTTATTAGATTACCATGAGTACCCACTATATGCCTCCTGCCTGCAATTCCGTTTTGATAACATTCTAGACATTGACAAGCACAACCACCAAAAAGAACGAATGTAACAAAATACATTACATCACCAAAAGTATGTGGACACCTCTCGTCGAACATCTCATTCCAAAATCTTGGGCATTAAAATATGGAGTTGGTCCCCCCTTTGCTGCTATAACAGCCTCCACTCTTCTGGGAAGGCTTTCCACTAGATGCTGGAACATTGCTGCTGGGACTTGCTTCCATTCAGCCACAAGAGAGTTAATGAGGTCGGGCACTTATGTTGGGTGATTAGGCCTGGCTCGCAGTTGGCGTTCCAATTTATCCCAAAGGTGTTCGATGGGGTTGAGGTCAGGGCTCTGTGCAGGCCAGTCAAGTTCTTCCACACCAACTGTCGACAAACCATTAATGTATGGACCTCGCTTTGTGCATGGGGGCATTGTCATGCTGAAACAGGAAAGGGCCTTCCCCAAACTGTTGCCACAAAGTTGGAAGCACAGAATCATCTAGAATGCCATTGTATGCTGTAGCATTAAGATTTCCCTTCACTGGAACTAAGGGGCCAAGCCCGAACCATGAAAAACAGCCCCGGACCATTATTCCTCCTCCACTAAACTTTACAGTTGGCACTATGCATTGGGGAATGTAGCGTTCTCCTGGCATCACCAAACCCAGATTCGTCCATCAGACTGCCAGAAGGTGAAGTGTGATTCATCACTCCAGAAAGCACGTTTCCATTGCTCCAGAGTCCAATGGCTTTACACCACTCCAGCTGACGCTTGGCATTGCGTGTAGTGATCTTAGGCTTGTGTGCGGCTGCTCGGCCATGGAAACCCATTTCATGAAGCTCCTGACGAAACAGTTCCTGTGCTGACGTTGCTTCCTGAGGCAGTTTGGAACTCGYTAGTGAGTTTTGCAACCGAGGACAGATGATTTTTACACGCTACGCGCTTCAGAACTCGGCGGTCCCGTTCTGTGAGCTTGTGTGGCCGTTGTTGCTCCTAGACGTTTCCAATTAACAATAACAGCACTTACAGTTGACCAGGGCAGCTCTAGCAGGGCAAAAAATTGACGAACTGACTTGTTGGACAGGTGGCATCCTATGACGGTGCCACGTTGAAAGTCACTGAGCTCTTCAATAAGGCCATTCTACTGCCAATGTTTGTCTATGGAGATTGCATGGCTGTGTGCTCAAATTTTATACACCTGTCAGCAACGGGTGTGGCTAAAATAGCCAAATCCACTAATTTGAAGGGGTGTCAACATACTTTTGGTGATGTATGTATGAAAAAATAGCACACCATATTGAAATCTAAAGCAGAAATGTGTAAATAAATGAGAAATCGAGTGAATAGTTTTCTATCCCACAGGAGTGGCCAGTGTATAAATAAGAGGTTCTACATCTGTGATTTTGAGTGGACTGTCTATGAAGTACAATAGGACATCCCTTTATAACATAATTTACAAGTATCTGCCCAGGCTATCAAACCAATCTCAACAACCCCATCCCACTGTGTCAATAAAACTACAGTGATTTAAGCATAATGAGTGCAGAAGGACCTAGATATTGTGGAATTGAAATATTATACTAATTTAGCTCCCTGGAAATCCCCCTATTATCACCCTCTGAATATTGCCAATGATGATCATTATCTATTTCAGCTCTAGTTTAGTGCACAATCGTATATTGGTTGCTGCGAAAATAGTGGCAATTTCAATTTTGTCTACATTACACTGCTCAGATTAGAGCCAATGATACAGGGGGAGAGAAGCCTGATTGCTTTCATTTGTCGACTGCTGGCTTAGCTAAACTGTTTGTGATTACATAGTGGGACAGCGAAAGCTGACAACAGAGATAATGGGGCTTCAAATACATGTGGCCTTGTTCAGGAGCTATATATTTTTTTGGAAAGCCAATTTAAAAATACAGTAGATGTTTATTGATGCATGCATTATAATTTAACAGAGCAATGCAGGCCCAGCAGGAAGACAAGGTAGACTCCAAACTCAACATGCATTCTAATTTAACAGAGCAATGCAGGCCCAGCAGGAAGACAAGGTAGACTCCAAATCAACATGCATTATTTTAACAGAGCAATGCAGGCCCAGCAGGAAGACAAGGTAGACTCCAAACTCAACATGCATTATATTTAACAGAGCAATGCAGGCCCAGCAGGAAGACAAGGTAGACTCCAAACTCAACATGCATTATCATTTCCAGAGCAATGCAGGCCCAGCAGGAAGACAAGGTAGACTCCAAACTCAACATGCATTATCATTTAACAGAGCAATGCAGGCCCAGCAGGAAGACAAAGTAGACTCCAAACTCAACATGCATTATAATTTAACAGAGCAATGCAGGCCCAGCAGGAAGACAAGGTAGACTCCAAACTGAACCCAAGGCATGCAGATGCACATCAACACTGGCATGCTTTCATTGTGCCACGTCATGCTACGCCAGCGTGCAGGGCCCAGGGTGATGGTTAGACGGTTACTGTACCACGCTTTGTCAGTGATGTAATGCACAAGGTGCTCCATTCCTTGCCAAAGGCATTATGGGAGAGGCAGAGGGAGAGAAAGAACATTGACAAGGTATTCCCAGAGAGAGAGAGAGAAAGATGGGATGAGAGAGAGATCGATAGACAGATGAGAAAGACGAGCAGAAGGCAGACTGACAGAGGAGAGAGACACACACAGGATTAAGATAGTAAGGTAGCTGAAAAGGAGCACTTGCATCAATGAGTGATGACATCTTCACTGGCATTCACATTTTCGTAGACAAATACCTTGACCAATGACCACTCCATCATAATGACTCAGTGTCCCATTCAGGCACAGTAAAAGACAGACATACTCACATCACACCTGAATTCAAGGGTTAAATGGTTAATTGCAAACAAGCTCAATCCAGTGCATTTGGCTACAACACATTAAAACAGCTCCCTCTTTCATCTCTCTCCCTCTCTCTCACTCTCATTCTGTGTTTACATGGTACGAGGTAGACGGCAAACCGGATGTCGTTGTTTTCAATAAGAGCATGACGGTCAATGCCATTGAGGTTGGCGGTGAATGGCGTCAGCTGCCAAGGTAGACAGGTCAGAGTTCAACTATGAAAACTTTTGCCGTAGCGTTGTTTTTTCTATCGGATGTTGATTTGCACTGTTTGTTTACTGAAATCACCATAGCAACGCATTCCATCGTGCTCGTTTGCCGTCACAGTCTTTCTTGCTTTCTTGTCCCGCTATGCCGACTGGTATAACGGTTTTTGCGTCCCTCATCTAAACGGAGGATAATATCGTGTGTGGACTCATAACTCTGTCAATGCACCCCTTTGATTGACAGCGGGATTGCCACATTATGTTTGTCAATCCTAATACAAGAGCAGCCAATAGACTGCCCCGGGTTGTGGAAACGCACCCTCCTTCGGAGTCTTGACTCCCTGTCACTGAACTCATCCAAGCATTAGCTAGTCTTGTTCCTTTACACTAGGGTGTCTGATAACGATCCAAGTCAATTTACTAAAACTACCCACTGCATTTGCTCACTCAACCTTGCTACCAACTGATTTCCCCAAACACACAGGTGACTGAACTGAACACCACTCACCCACCTAACTGAATTCAAGTGTTAATGGGTAGATCATATTAAAAGGAAGAAAGTAATGACAGAGAGAAACATGTCAAGGGGGGCAGAGACACGGGATAATTGAGGGGAGCAGAGAAGGAGACAGAAGGGTAAGTGAGAGGGTCAGAGGGGGGTTGGGTTAGTGACTCACTCTGTCTGCGCTGGGGCATGCTGGTGCGGGGCGGCCCATGGTACTGGCTCTGCCAGGGGGAGAGGAAGGGGGCGGGCGGCACACCCTGCACAGAGAAAAGACAAAGGAGGCGTGACATACACTGACACACACACACACTGACACTGACTGACAGACACACACACTCACACACACACTTACACAGACAGACACTGACAGACAGACACACACACACACACACAACACCAGACTGACAGACACTGACTGACTGACACTGACTGACTGACACCGACTAACACACACACTGAAAGACACCGACTGACCACGACTGAAACTGACACATACACACCGACACTGACTGACACACACACAACTGACAGACATACTGACAGACATACCTGACACTGACAAGAATACTGACACTGACAGACAGAACTGACACTGACAGACATACTGACACTGACAGACAGACTGCACATACTGACAGACGACGACATACTGACAACTGACAGACAACTGACACTGAGACATACTGACAGACATACTGACACAATACTGACAAGACATACTTAGACATGACAGACGAACAGACATACTGACACTGACAAAGACATCACTGACAGACAGCTGACAATACTGACACTGACAGACAGACTGACACACTGACAGACAGACTGACATCTGACACTGACAGACAGACTGACATTACTGACACTGACTGACATACTGACAGACAGACAGACATACTGACACTGACAAGACATACTGACACTGACAGACATACAGACATTACTGACACTGACAGACATACTGACATACTGACCTGACAGACTGACACTGACAGACATACTGACATACTGACACTGACGACTACTGACACTGACAGACATACTGACACTGACAGACGACTGACATACTGCACTGACAGACAGACTGACACTGACAACAGACGAAACATACTGACACTGACACTGACAGACATACTGACACTGACAGACTGACACTGACAGACAGACTGACACGACGTACTGGACGACAGAATACTGACACTGACAGACATACTGAACTGACGACAGACAGACACATACTGACACTGACAGACATACTGACACTGACTGACATACATGACAGCGACTGACATACTGACAGCGACATGACAGACATATGACACTTACGACACTGACACTACGACAACTGACATACATACTGACACTGACGACGACTGACACTGACAGACAGACTGACACTGACAGACAAATGACACTGACGACTGACATGAAGACATACTGACACTGACTGACATACTGACAGAACAGACAACTACAGACAGACAGACACATACTGACACTGACAGACCATACTGGACACTGACAAGACAGACTGACCACTGACATGACAGACTGACATACATACTGACACTGACAACAGACTGACACTGACCAGACAGACTGACACTGACACATACTGACATGACAAGCACTGACACTGACAGACTACTGACACGACTGACATAACTGAAGACAACAACATACTGACAGACAGACAGACATACTGACACTGACAGACATACTGACCAGACAGTACTGACACTGACAGCATACAGACATACTGACACTTACTGACAGACATACTGACTACTGAACAAGACATACTTGACCTGCACAACAACTGACACTGCAGACTGACATACTGACACTGACACGACAGAACTGACACTGACAGACAGACACTGACACTGACAGACTGACACTGACAGAACATACTGACAGACATACTGCAGACATCTTACAGACATACTGACACTGACAGACATACGACACTGACAGACTGACCACGACACTCACGACATGACAGACAGACATACTGACATCGCAGACATACTGACACTGACAGACACTACGACACTGCAGACGACTGACATACTGACACTGACAGACATCTGACTGACACACACTGACATACTACAGACTAACTGACACACACACACACAGAGACACTGACAGACACACACACACCAGAGACACTGAAAACACACTGACAGAGACATGACAGAAAACACTGACAGAGACACTGACCAGACACTGACTGACACACCACTGACAGAACACTGACTGACACACAACTGACAATGACTGACACACACAAACTGACAATGAGACACACACACACACCACACACACACACCACACACACACCACACACACACACACACACCACACACACACACAACACACACACACACACACACACACACACACACCACACACACACACACACACACACACACACACACACACACACACCACACACACACCACACTGACACACACACACTGAACTGACACACAAACTGACTGAAACTGACACACACACAACCTGACTGAAAACTGACTGAAACTGAACACACACTGACTGAAACTGACACACACACTGACTGAAACTGACACACACACCACTGACTGAACTGACACACACACACACACACTGACTGAAACTGTGACACACACAAAACAAGACTGAAACTGACACACACACACCGACTGAAACTGACACACACACGCCGACTGAAACTGACACCACACACGCCGACTGAAACTGACACACACACGCACCGACTGAAACTGACACAACACACGCACCGACTGAAATGCACACACACCGACTGAAACTGACACAACCCGTCCGACTGAAACTGACACACACACACAACCACGCCGACTTAAACTGACACACACACACACACGCACGACTGAACTGCAAACACACGCACGACTGAACTGACACACACACACTACTGACTAGACCACACACAACTGACGAAATGACACACACACACCCTGACTGAAACTGACACACACACCCTGACTGAACTGACACACACACTGACTGAAACACACACTGACTGAACACACACACTGACTGAAACACACACTGACTGAAACTGACACCACCACACCCTGACTGAAACTGACACACACACACCCTGACTGAAACTGACACACACACTGACTAGAAACACACACTGACTGAAACACACACTACTGAAACGAACCACACACACACTGACTGAATGACACACACTGACTGACACACACACTGACAGACACTGTTTTCTCCACAAGACATCCAGCCATGTTATGAGCGATTGTGTGAGTAGGAAGCATGACGTCGACGAGCATGAAAAAACACACACCCTGTTAACATGCTAACGTTAGTGGGATGACGTTTCGACTTTGTAAAAACCATTTACAAAAGTAAGAAAGGTAGAGTCACATATTGTAAAGCCAGCCAGCCTGTCGCAGAACTAGTGCTTAATTTGACTTCTCATTTCCAGGTGAAGGAATGCAGGGAGGAAGAAGGAAGGGTTATCAACCCAATCTCTCCATTTCACTCTGCAGCCAGGGACAGACATCAATGTCAGTCAGCAGACAGCAAGTAGCCGAAATCAATTGTACCCCACTGTTCCTCCCACCCCCACCACCACCAAGACCACATCGCTCACTCTGTCTGTTACTTGTCTCCTCTTACATCCTCACTCTCTGTTTCCCTGCTCTAGGATGTCAATGCAAAAACATAACACTTTTGAAAGGCATAAAATGTATGTTGTACTTATGTGAACCTCTCTCCAATAGCTACTTCCTTTATTTTCAATCGCAGTCTCTCTCACTCGCTCTCTTTCCCACAGTCTATTACGTTTAGCATTGAATAATCAGACAGAATGTTTGTCTGTGTGTGAGGGCGAATGCCTGTCCTCAATAACCGCCCCAATCCCACCTGAAGAGTCCCAAACTGGGCATAAACATAAAAGCATTCTGGGTAAAAGAGGAGTGGAGGGGCGGCCGCAGGCGCTACGTTAACCAGAGATGACAGTCAACAGGTTCTCCTGACTGTTTGGGGCCGGCTCTTAAATTGCCCAAATCTCTTCAATCCGAGAGGGACATATATGCATCTAGGGTGAAAGAGATTGGACTCTCTGGGGGGCCCCGCGCTATTTCAAAGACCCCCACGGTTAGGGAAGTGGATGAGAAATGAGGTTTCTGATCAACCTCCTCCCTGTCATTCTTGTACAACACAATTACAGCAGGTCCCTTCTGCATGGCCACCTGCCACGGCTTCATTTGCAGAAAGGAAAGTTTGAAATGGGAAAGAGGGCCTGGGCTAGCCTAGAGCTGACAGTGACTGGCATTTTTATTGGGCTGTCTGCAGCTCAGGGAGAGCTATCCCATCTTAATCTAACATTCTGGTGTGAAGACATAGCTACTTCCCATGTCTGACAGTTCAGGGGGAACACTTTTACTTTACTGACTTTATTGTCTCAGTGAAATGTTGTTGCAGTATCATGTACACGCTTAAAGTGGTGTTTAAATACAAATTGACAATAAAAAATTAATAACAGTTACATACAGTGTATACCGATGAAAGAAGACCAGCCTGCTGACCTTACTGGGTGGATAAGATCGGAACATTAACCAGAGCTGTTTAGAAGGTATATCACACCTGACACAAATGATTGTCTAGTTGTGTTTTTCCTATACCTACACCCAGAGGGGAGTAGTTCAAAGTCCAGGTACAGGGGGTGGCTTGGGTCTAAAAGGATTTTGTGAGCCTTGCGGAGGGCCCTGACCTTAAAGATCTCATCTAGGCCTGTCTGTTTGACTCCAAATACCTTGCTTGCTGTGGTGATAATCCTTCTCAGCATATTTTCTGTCTGACATTGCCAAACCAACAAACAATACAAAAAGTTTTAAAAAGTGAATACTTGCTGTACAAGATGTATAGGAGTGGGGACAAAACACATCCCTGTGGGGAGCCTGTCTTGGTGGTGCGTTGGTCTGATACACGGGGACCCACCTTGACCTCTGGCTCAGGAAGTCCAACAGCCACAACCCCCCACCCCCATCTAAGGAGAAGTCCCTTACGAGTGAGTCTCTGTGCCAGAATGTACGGCTGGATTGTGTTAAAGGCAGAAGAAATGTCAACTAACAGAACTCTGACATGGGATTTGGCGCCCTCTAGATATCTATAGACCATGTTGAGGAGCGTAAGAACGGCATCATCAACTCCTCTGCTGGGCTGATAGACTAAATGAAAAGGGTCGAGGATATGACTTTTCACAATTTCCGCAAAGCATTTCATTACTAAGGATGTCAAGGCGACAGGGCAGTTGTCATTCAGCACAGAGGGATTAGATTCTTTAGGAATGTGTATAATTGTTGAGTTGTTCCACAACACTGGCAGGTGTTGCTGGATGAGGGAGGATTGGAAATGGTAAAAACACCAGATAATTGTTCAGCACAGTACTTTAACACTATTTTGTCTAGGCATGGGCTTTCGTGTGTATTACATCCCCTGAACAATTTCAAATCATCAACCTATTTAACAATAACCCTCTCACACATTTGTAATGACACTTTCATTAGTTGCACCTCGTCTGATTCAAATTGTAAGAAGAAAACATTCAGTTCATTAGCCATGTTCTTCCCCACATGTCCACTGATTTTGTCTGGGCCTCAAGCACACAAGTAGATGGACCCGTTATTAGATGGATTTGTCTTTCATCATGATGTCATTAGCATGCTAACAGTGTCTTGGCCTAACATGTCTGTGTGAAGCATTAATAAGGTGTGCATACTGCTGTTGATTTGTTCATGATGAAGCAAAGCACAAGCAGTTATACTAGTAAAGTGTTCACTTCCACTTTCATCTTACAAACTGGTCTGAGGCCTTATTTGTGGAGCATGGTGTCATTACTCATTACAAATGATCAAGCCATTAGCAATTCTGCTAGCAGTGTCCTGAAGTACCTTGTATCATCCACTAGATAAAAAGTATTTCGCTAGACTGAGGACAGCACCAAGAGAAGCGATACAACCCAGGTCTGTACACAAATGTTTACTTCGGTAGTTCTGGCAATTAAATTTGCACCTGTCTGATAATATGAAGTTGATTTACAAAGCAGCAGCGTTCGGGTGGTAGCTGGGGGCAGTGCGGTGAGTGTGGAATCTCTGGGGACTTTCTCTCTCTACCTCTCTCCCTCCTGCTGACAGGATGACAAGAGCATTGTGTCTAATTACCACTTCGATAATGATAGAAAGAAAGGGAGGGGAAAGGAGAGAGGAGGAAAATAAAATCGAAAAGTTTGAGGAGGAGAGACAGGAAGACAGTAATTAGCCTTTTGTCTTGGTGTGACGAAACAAGGTTTTGCATTCTATTATTCTTCCTGCCTGTTTGATTTTCTACATTATTAATGAGGCCGTTTGGTATTCCCCTGTTGTCTAAGCCCTTTGTTCAGAGACCTCTTCTCCTGTCCTCTTTCAATCCTGAACCTCCAGGCACACATGCGCACTCTCTCGATCTCTCTCTATCGCTCTCGAATCACAGCATTGCATTAACAGTGTATCAATTAAGCCATAGGGAGTTATATCTGATAACATGAGTACCATTCATATCTTCTGTAGTTAAAGTGGACTACGTTAAATCTATCAAAGTGTGGTGTGTAGAAGACTCCCGTTCCATAAGAGATCAGAAAGCCCTGACAACATCCTGATCATCAGACACCTCCCTCTGAGTAGTGTATTGGGTAAACCTCAAAAAGAGACTAGTAGGCAAGCACCAGGATGTCACACAACAACAGTATCGGTAGTAATTAGGATCAGAGAAGATATTCGACCTCTGATTAATTATTTAATTACTAAGATGAGGTTTAAGGGCGTTCCATAGTGACATGGTGTGAGATAAGTCATGCTTCAATAACTGTACCTGCTAGCAATATGTGTCCCACATCCGAAGATACATCCATAATCTGTAGACGGTTCTGATTGGAGAATCACCATTTGTATCGCCGAGCAGTGAACAAGAAACTATTAAACCCAGTTTTTAGATGCACACCCCTCCACAAATCAAAATCTAACATGGATGCCAATGTTTTGTTTTGTTTTTGCACGCACACATTTCCTCTACTGCGAGAATGATTAGCTAGACAAACAGGTGTGAAACACAGACCAGTGTGCACGCAAAGTGAGGATACAACATGGAATGTGATGCCAATGGTGATTCTCCAATCAGAACCGTCTACAGATTATGGATGTATCTTCGGATGTGGGACACATGTTGCTAGCAGGTACAGTTATTGAAGCATGACTTATCTCACACCATGTCACTATGGAACGCCCTTAAACCTCATCTTAGTAATTAAATAATTAATCAGAGGTCAAATATTGGGCCAATGTTCCACCTGCTCCAACAGCCCTTTGAACTGTCTGTGGAGAGAGAGAGTGTGTGAGTGAGTGTGTGAGTGAGTGAGTGAGTGAGTGAGTGAGTGAGTGAGTGAGTGAGTGAGTGAGTGAGTGAGTGAGTGAGTGAGTGAGTGAGTGAGTGAGGACAATGGTGGGACAATGGTGATGGGGTGGGGGATCTGGAGGTGTAGTACCAGTGAGTAAGTTGAATGGGAGGATAGGGTGTGAGGAAGGGGACTATAGGTGATGGACTGACTTGATGACTGACTAGCAGTGGACAGATGAGACTGGATGTGGGTCTCCATTCTCCAGGTATATATTATACAGGTGTACTCACGGCATGGCTGTTTCCTTGTCCTCTCCAGGGTGTCTGTGTGGCCTTGTCTTGGTGCGTCTGTCTGTCCTCCTCGAGCGACGGTGGCCTCTGGTGACAGTGACAGCTCCCAGGCTGGTCAGCATGAGCAGACTGGGGCAGGAGAGAGAGTTACCACTAATGTATCAGGAAAATACAATACCAACTGATCTACTAAGGTGAATTGGTATTCAAAAACTACTAGACCCTATTAACTCTAATACTATGGAGGTCATTCCCAGTGGGTTTTCAACTTTAGACTATAGCAGTGGATCAGCTGCTAATTCACAGTTTGTCGTTAAAGAATGTATTCGTTCCAGGAGCACCAAGGTCAGATGAGGGGAGGTTAATATTCAATCCAATTGATAACTTCATATTATTAATTAAGCTGAGCTACATTAAAATTCAACATACCCACGTCTGTCTCTCTGCTCACAGTTCAATAAAAACAACACCAACCACCCTTTGCTAATGAGTAAAACAGAACATCTGCATGAACTCCTGGCAGCTCAACCCACAGAGCATTCAGTATTTCTTTCTCCCTATTTGGCTAATTATATAATTCTCTCTATTATTCTTTCTCTCATCTACTATTCAATCAGTAACTCCCTTACTATTTCTCTCCATAGTAATGATATATTATTATATCTCCCTCTCCCCCCTAATTGGGAGAACTAGAGCGGTTGGAACACTGATGTTGCTGTGACATTTGCTATTACTGTACCTTACGTTGCTGTGACATTTGCTATTGCTCTACATGGGGAATTTGAATAATGTCAGTGGACGGTCTGGTTGTTTACCTAACGAGCACACTAGGCCCTGGACACTAATGAACGTCACAACACTGATGGATCCATGTGAAAGCAAACATAACTGAGGTTAGTATGTCGGTGTCTTGACTATGGAATTGGTAGAAACACAACTCCCACGTGTAACGTGTTGCATTATGATGGAGGCAAACGCACTGGCAGAGAATGACTGCCGTTGTCTCACTGACCCCTCCTGGAGACTCACCGCCTGTTGCTGTCGTGTGAGCTGTGTGATTGTCCTGTCCTTATCCCTCAGCTCCTCCCTGAGCTCCCGCACCTCCTTCATTAGCTCCTCCAACTGGAACACATACACAGTGGTTCATTCTGAAAACGGCTAACAATGCTACTTGTCTTGGTTCCTGGATGTGGCTGACTGTACCTGTATAGTTGTGCTGTTATCCTCCTCAACCTCCTCACCCTCCTTCACAACCTCTGGGCCTCCATCCACCATCTACAAACACAAAGCACACACAACACATAGGTTTCAGTATTCTGAACGTATGGATATTGACAGTTGATTATAATGATACTACTAATTGCTACTAAGTTTGGAGCCTCTTCTGTAATGTCTTCTGTAGACAGGCCTTGCTCTAGCTAGCCTATAGCCAGCTGGGTACACTGATAAAGCCAGTTGCTTGTAGCTCAGAGAGATCAATTACGATTAAAGTAGAGCGTCATTTTACAGCTGCTGCCCACAGCACATCATCACAGCTCCAAAGAAAGATAATTAAGAAGAGAACATCTAATGGTGCCCAAGGCCAAACTACCCTGCTAAATACAGACAACAAACAGACAGACATACTTTCAGACTTTCTCAATTAGACATTTTTGTCATTTAGCAATTACATGACTATAATCAACAGCAACAGCATTACTTAGTGTAACGAACCTTGCCTAGGTAGGCCTGTTTTATGATCCCCCCTTAACAGGTTAACCCTTATTGGAGTAGTGGTTAGCAGGTCTGCCTACGTGCTGGGAGACCCGCAAGGGGCGTTACACTGTTGCCGTTTGCTACGATCTCTACATGTTTGCACAGTCAGAGGTCAAATGAACATGAATCAAACATGGGTACAAATAACGCACATTTATACACATCACTTTGGTCCCGATGAAAGATGTTCCTTTTTGGAGATAATTAACATGTTCTCCGCTCTGACAAGCAAATCAAATTACTATCACAGAGAGTGGTTGTGTGGTGCTTTGTCATGTCACAGACCCTCTTTGGGTGCAGTTGACTTGTTTTGGAGGAATGTAATGTGCTGAGGGCTGTGAGGGCAAAGCCAATATCACCCAGCCAGACACTAACATAGATAATGGGGTCCTACAGGGCCAGACAGAGACACTGTACCGTCAAAAGCTGTACACTACTGATTAACTGTCTCACACATCACATCACTGACTCTGTGTGTTTGTGTGTGTGTCTCTGTTGAATGGAATGTGTCATCTGACAGATCTATTAAGTGATTAGGAACCATAGGTAACCACAAGGGAGGAGGATTGGCTCCAGGAGTAATAACAGGTAAGAAGAGATGACTGACAAACAGAATAAAACCCTGTGCCACAGCTTAACTGTTTCTCACTCTCAAGACATGGGCATGAGACATGGCATTCACAGTAAAGCCAGCAGCTATTTTCTACATCACAAAATGGATTAAACCAGTGCATCTCTGCTACACAGGCCTAAAGGGTCACTGTGACTGGCATGTGGCAGTGTAGATTTCTACTGCCTTTAAACTTCAGAAGCTTTCGGTCACCTGGATGTTTTGATGTGTGATAAACTCCTATAAAGCTACTGCTTAATAAAACATGTGCAGCCTCCGTCTGGCAAATTAAAAACTCTAACCTGACATCATAGTTATCCTAATCAAGTGACATTTTATTGGACGCTAAATCTATTTGATTCTAAAAGGAGCTGACGCCAGTGACAAGATGTGATTTCCACTTGCTTAGTCAGTAAATAGCTCAAATCAACTAAGTGATTAGATTGGAATTGTATTGAGTTCCCTAAAGACTAGCCTTGAGACTATTAGGGTGTGGTGTTGCGTGTGTGTGTGTGTGTGTGTTGTGTGTGTGTGTGTGTGTGTGTGTGTGTGTGTGTGTGTGTGTGTGTGTGTGTGTGTTGTGTGTGTTACCTGTATTTAAACTATTGAGTTTGAGCAGCTTGTTTTTCACAGAGCTGCAGTCCTGGGCCATGTGTTTGAGTGTGAGCTCATCCAGCGCCCCCAAGTAGCCATCGTGTCTCCCTACAGGAGGAAGAGGACGGGGGCCAACCATGAACCCTCCATGACAAGTGTAACCCTCATACTGCTGGAACACTGGACCCCTGGGAGAGGATGGATAGAGAGAGAACAGAGAGAGAAGAGAGAAAAAGAGGAGCATGTGTTATTATTATATTATAGAAAGAGGAGAGGCAGTAAGAGAATGACCTTTGCCACATTGACTAGGCTTAAATGGGAAAATTAAGTCATTTATCAAATGCACTCTGGCTTTATCCAGAAAATATCCAATATTGGCCAATCATATTTCACACAGCAGCTTTATATTCATGAATACAGCACACCTAGTAGACTATGTTGTGTTTGGTCTTTTTGCCATTTTCATGCTGCGTCTCACCTGTTGTCATTATGGAAGTGGTCTAGTCCATTCCAGCGAGGCTGTCTCCTCCTCCAGTGACCCTTTCGTCCCCCCCTCTCTGAGCGGTCAGAATGGGCCATCTCATCAGCGTCTAGATGGATGGATGGATGGATAGATCGGTCATCCACAAGGTAGCTTAGAAGTGTGTGTGTGCGTGTGTGTGTGTGTGTAGTGGTTCTATATGTTGCATGTAAACAGCAGAGGAGGCTGGTGGGAGGCTGAAATTGAATAAATGGAATGGAGTAGGGCTGTCCACGACAAAAACAAATCTTTGTCGACCAAGAGTCGTCTGTTCTTTCGACGAATCGAATCGAATTTTTTTATCAAATCAACTGTATTATGCACTGAGCTTGTCTGATGCTTTAAGCAAACGGTTTGATTAAATAATTAAGACACACAAATGACTGATTTGATTGTGCCAGGCTCAGACTTGCTGCGCTGTGTTAAAAAAAGACAGTATGACTGTGTGACTAGCACCTGAATCAGTAGACTATTAAACATACACTCATACAGGTAACACAAGCAGGATCAGTCTTTTTTCTGTAGATCGGAAAGTATTCAGACCCCTTGACTTTTTCCACATTTTGTTACGTTACAGCTTTATTCTGAAACTGATTAAATTGTTTTTATAATCTGCACACAATACCCGCATAATGATAAAGCAAAAACAGTTTTTTTTATAAATGTTTGCAAATGTATAACATTTTTGGAACTGAAATATCACATTTACATAAGTATTCAGACCCTTTACCCAGTACTTTATTGAAGCACTTTTGGCAGCGATTACAGCCTCAAGTCCTCCTGGGTATGATGCTGCAAGCTTGGCATACCTGTATTTGGAGAGTTTCTCCCATTCTTCTCTGAAGATCCTCTCAAGCTCTGTCAGGTTGGATGGGGAGCGTTGCTGCACAGCTATTTTCAGGTCTCTCCAGAGATGTTCGATCGGGTTCAAGTCCGGGTTCTGGCTGGGCCACTAAAGGACATTCAGAGACTTGTCCCGAAGCCACTCCTGCGTTGTCTAGGCTGTGTGCTTAGGGTTGTTATCCTGTTGGAAAGTGAACCTTCGCCACAGTCTGAGCTCCTGAGCGCTCTGAAGCAGGTTTTCATCAAGAATCTCTGTACTTTGCTCTGTTCATCTTTGCCACGATCCTGACTAGTCTCCCAGTCCCTGCTGCTGAAAAACATGATGCTGGCACCACCATGCTTCACCTTATTTTTTGTATTTATTTTTTGACATATATTTTTAATTAACCTTTATTTAACTAGGCAAGTCAATTAAGAACAAATTCTTCTTTACAATGACGGCCTACACCGGCCAAACCCGGGCGACGCTGGGCCAATTGTGCGGCGCCCAATGGGTTGTGATACACCTTAGGGATGGGCCAGGTTTCCTCCAGACTTGACGCTTGGCATTCAGGCCAAAGTGTTCAATCTTGGTTTCATCTGACCAGATAATAATTTGTCTCATGGTCTGAGAGTCTTTTGGCAAACTCCAAGTGGGCTGTCATGTGCCTTTTACTGAGGAGTAGCTTCCGTCTGGCCACTCTACCATAAAGGCCTGATTAGTGGAGTGCTGCAGAGATGGTTATCTTTCTGGAAGGTTCTCCCATCATCCACAGAGGAAATCTAGAGCTCTGTCAGACTGACCATCGGATTCTTGGTCACCTCCCTGACCACGGCCCTTCTCCTCAGATTTCTCAGTTTGGCCGGGGGAGCAGCTCTTGGAAGAGTCTTGGTGGTTCCAGACTTCTTCCATTTAAGAATGATGGATGCCACTGTGTTCTTGGAGACCTTCAATACTGCAGACATTTTTTGGTAACCTTCCCCAGATCTGTGCCTCGACACAATCCTGTCTCTGAGCTCTACAGACAATTCCTTCGACCTCATGGCTTGGTTTTTGCTTTGACATGGACTGTCAACTGTGGAACCTTATATAGACAGGTGTGTGTCTTTCCAAATCATGTCCAATCAATTGAATTTACCACAGATGGACTCCAATCAAGTTGTAGCAACATCTCAAGGATGATCAATGGAAACAGGATGCACCTGAGCTCAATTTTGAGTCTCATAGCAAAGGGTCTGAATACTTATGTAAATATGGTATTTCTGTTTTTTGCAAACATTTCTAAAACCTGTCATTATGGGGTATTGTGTGTAGATTGCTGAGGATTTTTTATACATTTTAGAATAAGGCTGTAATGTAAGAAAATGTGGAAAAAAGTCAAGGGTCTGAATACTTTCTGAAGGCTCTGTATATGGATATTTATGAAGCCAGGCACATTTAACAGTTAGGCTATTGATTATGGACCTAATTAAGTCAGGGTGTCTTCTCCTCACTTTTCTTAGACAATTAGGCAAGGGCTGTTATCCAACGTGGGAGAAAGCACATTTGTTATAAAATAATTATATTTTTTATTTGTGTTGCACCATTGTTCTTACATAATATAACAATATACAATTTCAGTAGCACATGTCTTAGACTGATGGCCTATGGCATCCCCACGGCCTCCAAAATAAACAGGTGTCTTGTACACCATGAGTTTTTGTTTGTTTTTTTGCTACTGCTCGACTAAAGAAATCTCGGTCGACCAACAGCCTATCGACCAAACAATCGACCAGTCGACTAAGTGGGGTCAGCCCTAGATAGGGTCAAACGTGGCTTCCATTTGTTTGATGTGTCAATACCATTCCATTCTGGTAAACAGAGTCCTGTATACACAAACATTGCCTCATGGGACAAGATTAACTTAGTGGGACACACACACACACACACACACACACACACAACACACACACACACACACACACACACACACACACACCACACACACACACACACACACACACACACACACACACAACACACACACACACACTTTAACAAATAGTGAAATAATGATACTTCAAGCAGTTTTTCATCTCATAACACATTCACTGATTTGTACTGAATAAGACATCAAACCCAAGAAGAAGGCAGTTCTAGCTTCAAGCTAAGACCAACAGTCAGACAGTATGACTCTCAGGGGTTAACATCAACAGAGAAAATTAACAAACTCATACACACCCACAAAACACCCACCCACAAGATACTTACATTACAGACACAGACAGACACACAATTACTCTTCCAAATAGAGCAACCAAGGAACATAAATATTTGGCAACACTCTAATCAAACAAGCCATTAATGAACTGAGACAAAATAAAAAAGACAAACTGCATAAAATTGTGTGCCAGTCTTCAAATAACTCAATCTTACGGTTGTAGCATGAGAGTTCTTCAGCTGAGGACTAGACAAATACCTTACCCAGCCTCTCTCCACATACCGCAACTGAAGACGACCCCGTCTAAATAGTTAGCCCAGTAATTCCAGAAGTGACCTGCTACATTCCAACATGCTCTGCAACATCCGTGAACTTCTTCTCAACATGTACAAAACTCAAATCCAAAGATTACAAATCCAAAGTGGTAAAACGAAGAGGGAAAAGAGTGGGCTAAAGTCCTAGTCAGCTTTTTAAAGGGCTGGAGAAACTCTTCCACCCTGCTGTCTGTTTCCGGAGAAACTCCCCAAGTGGCCAGAGAGGGAGAGGCTGGGGTGGCTGTGTCTGTGGCCAGGCAGAGAGTCACCGGCTTGGGCAGGGTGGGGAGAGACCACCAGGACCTCTCCTGTCATTGGAGCTGGAGCCTGCCTTCAGGAGAAAATAGCAGGGCCTCCTTTTCCCTTCCCCTTCCTGCTTGGCTGGCAGAGCCTGTGCCCATGGGAAGGAGGGAGGAAGGGGAGGAGAGGGAGGATGGGCCTAAGGCTATGCTACATTGAAGCTCTCTCCTTTCCTCCCCTCTCTTTAGGCCTGCCACGGAGGGCTGAGCATGGCTGGACCCTCTGTCCGCTCCCCTGTCCCTTAACTACGACCCCTCGCTATGACATAGAGCTATAAATAAATACGGTCTCTTTCCAGGATGCCGGTTGGATTCACAATCCTTCAGAGTGAACGTTCCTGTCACACACACACACACACACACACAAACACAACACACTCAATGTAGCGCTCTGTGAACTGAAAAACCAGTCTGTGTGTGTGTTTGTGTGTATAGAGACAGAACGAGATGCACTTTGGGTTGTCTGTTTTATGGTCATAAAGGGACCCTTGTTAGCAATCCTTTGGCAAGACTGGTCAGCAGTCTCACACTGGGCCAAGTGTTTTCAGAGCAGTGGAAAGAACTGCATTCGCCATGAATGACACTGTCAGTATGGCATTCACAATACAGTGGAGAGACTTCATTACCTAAGATTCATGATCAATGACCGATGATCTCTGACGTAGGGAGTTTGTGATGGCTTGTATAACGCAGACACACACATAGATGCCCACACACACCCACAGCACACCTACACACACAAATACAATCCTGCTGTCTCTGAGAATAGAGACCTATTCACCAAAACTATCTCCTTACCTAATCAGCAGTTGAAATAGGACCAGAGGAATGTGTCATGATTAGAGATTAAATTGTCATTTCCATAGGTGTGCCATGATTACATTTACAGAATGGAATCAAGAGCTACACTCAAAAGGTGAGTGTCTGGTCACAGTGATTAGGCTTTAATTGGAATGATTATGGCTCTACTGAACCAATCATTAGTGTTGAGCACCAAGCCTGGGGAAAGATGAAGGAAGCGATGACTGTACCTGGAGCCACTGTTGTCTGTGTTCGTAGAGATCCGTCCTCAGGGAGGTCCACGTCCAGCATGAGGTCGTCGTCCTCCAGGTCAGCTGGCTCCAGGGGGTCCAGGTTGTTCAGAATGTCCTGCATGGTGGAAGAGACAAAAGTTGGTTCCATTGATGTTATGTTATTTCGATTCAATTTATATTATGACAATACTCAAGCGAGTAAGCGAACTGTTTTGTTTTGTCAGTTCACAAGAGATCCTCAAAAAAAGATTGTACAGAATGTCGGGGTATTTCAAAAAACATCTCACAACGCTCCCATCTGTAAAGGCATGATTAGTTCACTGTTTTTGTCTGCCGGTGCAAAAGTAGTGAGTACATTTTTATGCTAACAGTTCTCCCTTTGAATCAGATTCTCACGGACAAACACAGGTTGTTATTCAAAACAACAAGAAGCAGAGTCGGAGACAACAAAAGATTTGCAGAAATGAATTTCTCAAAAGAAACATCACTCTTGAATGAGTATAATAATATAAAATCGGTAAGTATGTCTTATTATTAAAGCTAAAATAGTCTGCACTTTGCTTGTTGTTGAATTCAAAGCATAACATACCCAAAAACCCAAAAGCAAAAAAGGCAAGAGTACAAATTATTACTTCAAAGTATGAAGTGTTGATTTGTACTCCTCACCTTTTTGCTTTCCAAAGCATCAATTCCCAGGCAATGTTGTGCTTCAGCAGAAAATGAAAATACATAGCGAGGCCTTTACTTGAACATGTACCCACAAAATGATGGTGGTTGGTGGTATTTAATGGATGTTGTGTTATTAAAGGTTAGATAATGGTTATCTAAATCAAAAACTGGCATTGAAGCAGGGAACCATGATAGAAAACAGAAAAATAACAATCCAATATCTTCTGATCCATACTTATATCTGCCAGTGCACCCAACTGAACTGTACTCAGTCTTTCTCCCACACGCCTGCTCTCCTCTGCGCCCTCCTCTGCTTTTTACTACTTCTATTATCACCCTCTTTACTTCTCCCACTCTCTTTTTCCCTTTCTCTGTCCTCTTCCTCTCGTCTCCTCGCTCTCTTCCATTCTCCTCACCTCCTCCCCCACTCCATCCCTCTCTCCTCTAGAGGTTCCTCATGCAGAGCAGGCCTTAGTCACGGCACGTTGCTCGAGAGGAAATGGCATTTCACACTGGCAGGCTGCAGCTTAGCTGAGCGGGCCACATAATCTCCCCCAAGGAGGAGAAAAAGGCTGGTTGAATGAACTGGGAATCTGGGGTCATATTTCACACAAATCCCACTCCAGCTGACTGCCTTGGGGCTCTGACGTTGGAACCGCCAGCCAAACAGAGAGGACTGGGGAGTCCAACAGAACCACAGTACCAGAGCAGGTCCCCATGTTGAAATGAAGCTAGCTCCAGTGGTGGTCCCCTCAGTGGTGCTACACCTCCTGCCTGTTCAGTAGATGCAGACTTATTGGCAACTGATTTTCAGGATTAGCATGATTATCCATCTCTCTCGCCATACATCTTTCATATAAAGATATTTCATTCATTGAGTTTACACGTTCAAATATTTAATCGATTGAGGTTACACATTATTCACATTATGATTACATCAATTCAGGATGCATTTTGCTGTGGTTGTGCACAGGGACTGTAACATGCTATGGAAATTCCTGCACCATTCTGTGTCCCTCAGTCAGTTAACCTCACATTCCCCATCTTCTCCCTACTACCCTCTCAATCTGCACCCGGTGGGGAGATCAATGGAGAATAATAAACCAAAGGAAAAGCCTTGGCCCATTCAACCCCATATTGAATTGAAACTTCAAACAAACACAACTCTCTGTTCAGATATGAATCTGAGGTTAGCTGAGGCTCAAAACACACACAGATGACCTCATATGACCCACTAGTATATGACCCACTAGTGTGATTAATATATGATGTAGCTTTGCCCCCACAACCCAAGCCCTGCAGAACTTCAGCCTGCCTAACCCAGAAACGTAATCAATACAACATGAAACTAGAACAAATGAAAAAGACTAACTTCTGGGTAAATGATTTTTCTACTGTATAAGGAATCATGGGTACAAATATAAACATCCAAACGTCTAATACATCCTAGAGGGGCTTAGGAAATTAGTCTGAAACTGTTCAAATCAATAGCTGTCGCAGATTCTCAGACGTAGTCACCAGCCCCTCTGCCTGAGATTAGAATTATCATGGCATTTTCATTACATGTCCATTCTGCTTCCCATAACTCTCAATGAAGGCTTCAGAGCTGCCTGCAGATCAACTGCTGCTCCTTCAGTAGATCTTCACTCTAATTGAAGGTCATTCCCAGACTAAATGTAACACAGTGGGGCTTACTGCAATGTAAGATACTGAAGATTTCAAAACTGTTTCTTTGATAAAAGACCAATACAGTATCTCCAAATAAAGTTTTACTAACCTGTGTGTGAGTATGCCTCCACAATGCCTCCACAATGACATTATGTTGAACTTATTCTACACTGAAGTTCTGAGTTGAAAGCACTAAGCTTGTCCTTTAAATATAAAATATGCCCTCTACCTCTACAATGATAGCACTTCTTTGTAATCCAATTATTCGACTCATTTACTGCTCTTGAACTAATGCATTTCCCCCAAACTCAATTCTCAGGCTCTAGCCAACTGCATATGACCATTCTCTGTGGTTCTATAAAGGATGTAATGTGGTGTAATCTAGGCGTCCGTTGCTGCAAAGGGCTTATTGACTTTTACAGGGACAATTAGAGGGTCACTATGAGCAAGGAAAGTGTTAGAGAGATTGATGAGAGCAGAACTTCCCTTCCAAGGACACTAGGATGATACTGACTTGGGCACAAAAGAGAGATTTAAGGAGAGAAGGCCCCATAGCGCTGATCTAAGGTCAGTTGTGCTGCTTTAGGTTGGGACATTCAGGGTTGGGATGGTTAAAGGTGATAGGCAAAGGTTTCCCTGTACATTTAAAAAAAAAATGTATAACAGCTACATTTGAAAGACCTTCAAAATCGTGACTTGTCCAGATAATCAGAGACTAAAAACCAGTAAAACATAACATTTCTCATTAATTGTCATACCCCGCAGTCTGTTGACAGACGCTACGATACCATTTATGTTACGTGTGTCTGTCCACAAAAATTATGAGCTCACAGGCTGGATTTTGTACTGGTAGGAACACAAGCAGAATTTTCACATTTTCCATTAGATCCAGCTATTTCAGTGAGGAAATAATCCGGTGCCAGGATCATTTGCCCTCTGACTGCCTACAGTGACCTCGCATAAAGAAACGTTCCAAAAAGCGGAATCCGCATTGACCACCATAGAGAGTCAACGAACGTTTTATTTCCGCTTTGCCCAGCGGAGTGGAACCCGACGGTCATATGGGCGGCAGAAGTGGTGGGAAATAGATCACTGCTCTATTTTCTCTGCTTCTGGTGACAGGTGCCCCTTCGTTCAGCCAACCCGAACCCACCAGAATGTGTTGGAGGGAGAGTGGTCGGTGTAGATTGGTTTAAATTCATCCAGATTTCAAATGAGGAAAATGGGGGACATTATATGAACGCTTTCATTTGCGGAAGCAGAAGCGGATTCTGACGCCAGTGTGTGAATACGGCTTGAGAGCGGCGGCGGTCGGATTTATGCTAAATGACAAGACAAGAAGCTGTTGTCCATCTAGCTGACTATAATAAATGACTTGAAACGACACTGTTTACAGGGTTTTGTATTTAAGGACAGTGCTAAAGTGGTGCTTGTATTTGGTGTGTGTGTGTTCTGATACGGTGTCTCTTTGTACTTGGCATGAGGGAATTAGGCCTTTCATAATTACACTACATACATCTCTCCCTCTTCGTTCCATTTTCATCCTCCTGTCATCTCTATTTGATGCGAACAGAGCTACGGGGATAAGTGAGTGACAGATTCGTCCTCCACTCTTTTCATAAACCTCTGCCTTCATTATGCCTCCTTCAACCAGGTGCCTGCCTTTGCCTTGCCTGCCTGCCCACACTTGACTGCTTTTATCAACTTCATAATCAATTCAACAAACCCAAAAGCAGCAAAGTAAAAGTAAGCCTGGTTTACATCAAGCAGGCTATATAAGGAAAGACGCGAGGAGGCAAAACTAGATCGTTTTAGAATGTTATGTTGTGGAACAAAATGACAGTCTAAATGGAGATTAAATGGAGACCTTCGACTATCACATTTAAAACAGACTAAGGGAGTTACTAATAGTTTCCACTGTGGTCAGCAACCAACAGGAAAATATGATGACTACATTGAGCCCACTAATCTTAGGGCTGACACAGATCACCGTCATCATTGTAAATACTTTCAAAAAAACAGTAGTAACCACTATCAAATGTGTTTCTACAGGTTCTGGCTGATGTCACATTGGTTCAGTATAGCAGCTATAAATGCATGCAGGCGTATGTCATATACTAAGAGGGAAGACAGAAGGCAAGAGAGAGAAATAAGAAATCAATTAATTATCAGACAAGACAATGTAGGGACATGTTAGCTAATATCTAGGCTGCTTTGTTTGCCACGCAGAAATTGCCAACTAATATGACAACAGTCTGCTTGCTGAGTGTGTGTACTATAACAGCAGTGTACTGCAGAGAGAAAGGCTTAACACCTAGCTCATTTATCTGCTAATGAATTAGGCTGTCACCACCCAGCGCTACAAAGCCTAACATTAGATCCAAATAAATAAATCAAGAAGCAGCAGCTCTGCGGCTTTGAAGTCAGAGAGGAGGCGAGGATTAGAGACAGAGCGCCGTCAGGAGCTTGCTCTGCTACTGAGAGGATATGTCTCACATGAGAGAAGCCGAGTTCAAATAAAAACACAGCAAATACTAGGTATCTGCAGAAATAAGGAATAAACAGGCCAAGGAGAGAGTAAGTGAAAAGAATAGAAGAGAGAGTGGCTTCACATTGTTTATTCCAATGTCTATCAGTGACAGCATTTCGGTGGAAATAGCCATTTCAGGTACATTAGAATGAATACAGACAGCCACTCTACAATATGTCTTCCACTGGCTATTTTTAACCAAAGCACATGTTTTTATGAAAATGAAAGGCTACAGAAGTGTTCATACACGTTTTGATTTCACTTGGTTTTGAGAAACTTACCCCAACAGCGATAGACCTCCTCGGGCTCATTGGGCAGTATGAGGGGAAGCAGAAAACATGAACAACGGCTACAGAAACACCCAAATACGGCATTTTAGAAACAGCAAAGCTCCCAATATAGTGAGGCAGGTCTTTAGATGTTGTACATATCGTGTCATTTCAAACTTTATCCAGACTGTTATATTTCATTTTGTTGGACTCAAACGTTACTTTTTCATGCATATGCATGCACTTACATTCTTGTTTCCATTGCGATGATAGTGACGGTCTCTATAGCAACCAAATCGAGCCAAATAAATATTAGCTGTTACCATATCATTATAGCCCATTTAGGACATATCTTTGCCAATATCCACAAAACAGACAAGCGTCAACTTTCATCTGCAGGATGCTTGTACACACGCAAGCAGGGATAAGAATGGGAATGTGAACGTATCGCTCGAGTTCAACAAAATATCATGCCATTTATATCCAAAACAGAGATTAATAAAATGCTATTATAATACATTAAAACCTCTAATATGAGGGTAGGAGTACTTCTAATTATGAAGCTGGCTGTCTACTACTCAACAGCAGGCTATAGGAAATCATCAAGTGAAAAACATGGAAACCAGGTGATGTACTTCTCTTACCACACACACACTTATGTCATATTTAACTTAACACTGCTATCAAGTGGAGTAACAGAGGTATTGCAACACAGCTTAACTAGGATGACTGTGATTTTTTTTGTCTGGGTTCTGTGTTATGAAGCTCTTTTACAACACAGGATCATAAGACGTTTGTCAGGTTAATCCAACACCAGACGACAGATCATCATGGCTGGCTGTTGCCTCTTAAGAGACTTGTCTGTCTACACTGAGTGTACAAAACATTAGGAACACCTTCCAACATCATCATCTGCACATCTATCACTCCAGTGTTAATCTGCTAAAATGTAATTACTTCGCTACTACTGCCTATTTATTGCCTTACCTGTTTACTCCATTTGCACACACTGTATATAGATGTTTCTATTGTTGTTGACTGTACTTTTGTCTTGGCCAGGTCGCAGTTGTAAATGAGAACTTGTTTTCAACTGGCCTACCTGGTTAAATAAAGGTGAAATAAAAAAATAAAATAAAAATAAAAATAAAATTTTTTTTTTTTTTTTTTTTATCAACCAACACATTTGAGTTCAGTCATAAAATGTGTTGTAATATTTGTTCCATCTTTTCAGGGGGATGAAATTGAAATTATAGCTAGCTCTGCAATGTTTGTTGGAAAAAGAGAGATACTTTGAAAAAAGTATCCTTTTCAATTAATCGAAAGTGAGACATGGCAATCAGCACAAAGGCAAAAAGGCAATTTTTAAACAATGGATGAGCTTTTCTTAGTAATCTACTTGAGAACCATTTAGGGTTGAATAAGTGAAGTTTTTAGAGAGAGGTTTACTGCTTTTATATTTAATCATCTCAACCCACCCACCCAATTCATATTCATTATATAGATAGGCACATTTTATCTTGTCTGGTTTAGCGTCCCAAGTTAAGCGAACATTTTTTTGCTCATATGATTTTAAAAATGAATCATTAGGAGTAGGTAGGGCCATAAGTGAGTAAACTGAGAAATGACTAAGGAGTTAATCAGGGCAATTTTTTCCATAAATAGACAGGTATTCATCTCTCCGTGGTTGCAGGATCTTGTCTAGTTTTACAAGTTTTCTTTTGAAATTCCTTGAGGAGAGCTCATTTATATCTTTTGTGATATGAATACCAAGTATGTCTACTTCACCGTCAGCCCATTTTATAGGTAAACTGCAGGGTAATGTAAAATTAATTTTTTTTAAAGATCCAATACGTAATATTGTGCACTTATCATAATTAGGTTTTAGTCCAGAGAGTCCAGAAAATGTATCTAGATCTTCAATGAGACATTGCAGGGATCTAGCTTGCGGACTTAATATAAAACTTGAGTTATCGGCATTCATGGACACATTTGTTTTTAAACCTTGGATTTCTAATCCTCTAATGTGGTTATTGGATCTGATTTTAATGACTAGCATTTCGATGGCCATAACGAATAGATATGGTGACAGCGGCCACCCTTGTTTAACTCCTCTTGACAATTCAAAACTCTCTGAGAAGTAGCCGTCATTTAC
The DNA here is from genome assembly GCF_002910315.2 of Salvelinus sp. IW2-2015. Taxonomy (NCBI): domain Eukaryota; kingdom Metazoa; phylum Chordata; class Actinopteri; order Salmoniformes; family Salmonidae; genus Salvelinus; species Salvelinus sp. IW2-2015. Next base: position 18,804,326 of record NC_036865.1, read on the forward strand.
TATTTTACACCTGGGGTTGCTATACATTATTTTTACCCATTTTATAAGAGAATCACCGAAACTGAAAAAATCCAGGCATTTATAATTAAAATCCAGTCTTACTTTATCAGCTATAGATACCAGGCCTGGCCTCTAAGATGTTTCATGACGTTCTATTATTTCTAGTAGTTGTCGTATATATTATCTTCAATGTATCGTCCATGTAAAAAACCTGTCTGATCAGGATGAACAATACCTGGTAAAACCTATGCATTTCGCTAGTATTTTTGCATTACAACATTAAAGTGTAAGGGGCCTCCAGTTTCTTAGATAGACTGGGTCTTTATATTTGCCATCTGGGTCTTGTTTTAATAATAGAGAAATCAGACCTTCCTGCTGAGTATCTGACAGACTACCATTTCTATAGGAGTAGTTAAAACAATCTAACAATGGAGCTTTTAGTATATCAAAAAAGGATATACTAAGAATTCCTTACCGTAATCTTCATTCAGTGGGATAGGATGGGACGGAAAAGAGAACATCGCCTAAAATAATTAGCTTCCTCTTTTAAAATATAATTTGGAGAATCATAGATGACTCCGTCTTCAGTAACGAGTTTCTCCAAATTTTATTTGTTAGCGTTCCTGTACTGGAGATTCAGGAAGCATTTTGTGCATTTTTATCCATATTCCATCCAGTTTGATTTATTTTTGTAATAGATTACATTAGATTGTTCTTGAATAAGTTCCTCAAGTTATTTTTGTTTTTCCTCATACATTTTTTGTATCTCTGTAGTGTCATTTGTATTGCTATCTACCTGTACTATTAGTTTCTCTTGTCTCTTTAGACAGAAACTGCTTTTTTATTATTGATGAATATGGAATTGAATGACCTCTGAAGGTACATTTAAAGGTATCCCAAACAATAAGGGGATTTGCGGAACCTATATTATACTGGAAAAATTCAGTTATAAATTATTTTGTCTTAGTTAAAAATAGGTTGTCCTCCAGTAAACTTCGATACAATTTCCAATATCCCTGTCCACGTGGAAAATCTATAACAGTTATGCCAATTAAATGATGATCCGATCGCATTCTGTCTCCTATTAAAACTTTTTTAACCTTTGATGCAAGAGAGAAAGAGACAAGAAAGTAGTCAAGACGAATAGCTTGATTAAGTCTCCTCCATGTATATCTCACTAGGTTGGTTTTTTTAGTCTCCAAATATTAACTATTTCTAATGTGTCCATAATATTTGTGATTCCTTAAGGGCACGGTGATGGTAGTTTGTAGAGTGATTACCTTTACGGTCCATTGAGGTACTTAACACTGTGTTATAGTCTCCTACCATAATGATTTGATCATTTGTTGCCTATAAGTTCAATAAATTGGTATAAATGTTTTCGAAAAAGTATGGATCATCCTGATTTGGACCATATAGATTAATCAGCCAAATCTGTTTTTCATCCACTTTCATATTCAAAAAGATCCACCTTTCTTGCGAATCATTCGTGACTATTTGTACATTCAGATCAAAATGTTTGTTAATTAATATCATCACACCTTTGAGTTCCTTTGTCCATGACAGTAATTATTTCACCACCACATTCCTTTTTCCACGCAACTTCATTTAAGGATGTAGAGTAAGTTTCCTGTAAACAGTATATGTTATATTCCTTTTCTTTTAGCCACGTGAAGACTGATCTTCTTTACTTATAATCTGCTAAACTGTTACAATTATAACTGGTTATACTTATTTCACCCCTTACCATAACTAGATACTATTCTCAGTCTAAATTGACCATAATTAGTGCTTGTAAAGTTACTTCCATCAGAGGTATTATGACAGTCAAAACTAGAGCTTTCAAATGTCTGATATTTATAATTCAAGAAAAGGGTTCTAGCAATATCTGTTTTATTCCCTTGCCTGTTTGCCTGTGAGCCAATGCCTCAGATGTTAGAAAATTGAGACAAGATATTATGTGTGTAGCAAATCTGAGTAGGTTGATGTGTATGATATTGGATGTGATTTAGTGAGAGTGTGTACGATGTCTGTATAAGAGTAAGATTATAATGTCTGATGTCCAAATAAATAATAACTCTGCCAATTTGCATGGTTGAGTGTCTGTGTGTGTAACATGTAGTGCGTATAGCCTTGATATTCATGATGATAATTGTAATTCATATCGTATCACCGTCATAGTTGCATCATAATTAACTTTAACATCATTGAAAAACACATCCCAGCATTTCCATAGCAATTGACGTGTCACATGATCATGAAAGAGACCTTGCATTACTCTAGAGACGGCTTCACTACAGTACAAATGTATTCCGTACAATATGTTATTACAGAGTCCCCTGTTCTACTCCAATCTATACTTCTTTATCAGTGTAACAAATGGCTTTGGCCACATGGTGTCACCCTACATACATGCTTTACTTTGCTGTGTTTGCTCTGCATCACGTGTTCCAAACAAATGCAGCACATCTCAAGGGTGCTTTGACCCAATAGGCCAAACAATTAGGACACAGTATGTTAGATGGACCCTATTCTACTAGGCTTACCAGATACATGAATATCTTTGTCATTGTATCAGTACAATGATTTATGGCTGTTGGATTGTGGGTTCGATTCCCGAAGCCGTTCGCATGACTTTAAGTCGTTTGGATAAAAGCGTCTGCTAAATATTATTATTATATATTAGAGAGAGTCACTCACACCCACTCAGAACAGTTGGCATCCCCAGACAGCTCTCTCCTCAATACACACTGTCTCAGTTGTCTATGCACCAGTGTTCGGTCAACAGTTCTGTGTCTTCATGTAATGGTAAACCCCAGAGGAAGGGAAGAAAAGACTAAGCTGATTAACTGTTTTAAATCCCCGTCATTAAGCTCGTTAAACATTCCAGAGCCAATGGCACCGGAACACAGAGAGGAAAACAGAAAGAAACTGTTCGATTATCTCCAGGAGATCATATGTGGCTTGTAAGGAGCTATGCAGACATTCCTGAATCTGGGAACCTCAAAGGAGGGAGACCTTGGTTGGGAGTGGGTGGCTGGCAGCCTTGGCATTCACATTCCCTTTCTGACCTGAGTCTTTGTTCTCCTAATCCCTAATTAAGGATCTAATTTAACAGAAGTTTTAGCAGCGGGATCAATTGATAGAATAAAGCAGGTAGCTCTTGCTGAGAGGACTGGACTGACATAATAGGGTCAAAGGTACACACTATCAGGCCTCTGGTGAATACCAACACTAGTCAATCAGATGAATTAACTTTGTACTGTACTGTGCATCATACAGAAATGACAGTATGTCATTACTATTCAGTGATACTATATCAAGTGTATGCTAAGCGGAAGACAAGGGAATTGCGGACAATAAAAGAGTCTGTTTTTTTCTAAACAATGACTAAATATTCTCCTGACCCTCTCTATGTTCTGACTGTATCTGACCAGCCAGGTAAATATGGGTGTTTCCGTGTGTATGAATTTGGTACCCTGGGGCAAACCAAGCGTTGACTCACCATGCTGTTGAGGCGGTCTGAGTCATCATAGCTCTCACATGGGTGTGTTCTGGGTCCCAGGGGCTCCAGATCCTCCTCGTCCCACATGTAAGTGCCCCCCGAGCTGTTGGAGGGGGATAACTCCAGAGACGAGCCCTGAAGGAAGTCTCCCCTCTCTGGGGTCAGGATGTCAAGGACTGTCCTCACCCCAACTTCCTCCTTCCGCCCTGCACAGGAGACACAAACAGGCCAAACAGTTCATACTGTACATTTTACTGACTGTCAGGAATGACGGGACTGAAGCAGTGTTATCAAAGCTCTAGAGTGGTTAATCGTGGCAACTAGTAGTAACAAATCACAACAGCAGAAGATAAGATTTCAGCAGGTGTTTTTTTCGCTTACCTGAGAGGCCCATCTCATTCCAGTCCATGGTCTCATTCAGGAAGCTCCGCAGGCGGGTCTGAGTGGCAGTACTATCTCTCGTCCTGTTGTCTGGGACATCCCCATCAGCCAGGTTATTAAAGTCATCCAAGAACTCCTCGCTGGTGTCTCCTCGAGAGAGCGATGAGGCTGAGGAGAGAGACATGTCCTCTAGCCCCTCCCCTGTCCCCCTGAGCTGCCCCCCTGAGGTCCTGTCGCTGTCACTAAGGGGGTCTGGAGTGAGGGTGAGGGGGGGTGACTCTGCCCTAACCCCGTCCCCCACTCCTCCAGCCCTGACCTCCCCCTTCACCCTCCCTGTAAACAGGGGTTTCTGCTGCTTGACCTGGCCAGGCCGTGTCAGTCTATAGCCCAGAGCAGAAGGCTTGTTCAGAACACAGTTGGGGAGAAGAGGTTTTTTCAGGGCACTAGGGGTTGTGGAGGGGGAGCCGGCTGAAGAGAGGCTCCGAGGATACTGAAGCCCCCCCAGCCCTGTCCCCAGGCCGAGGCCCATCCCCAGGCCCTGCCTCCCATTCGACAGCTGGTGGGGTCTGATGTGGTTGGTCCTGGGTGGTTGTAGCTGGGTGTTGGCCAGAGGCTTGGCCAGCTCCACTGCCCGGTTAAAGGAGAAGGAGCGTGCCATGGGCAAGTTGGTCGGGGACGGGATCTGCTTGAAGTGGGTGAAACTCTGCGAGCGCACCATGTTGTCCAGTGTGAGGGACTTGAGGCTGTCACTGGACTGGGACAGGCTATCTCTAGAGCTGCTGCGCGGGGAGCTGGAGCTGGCCCGTGGCCTCACCAGCCCTGAGCCTGACTGTCCTGGGCCATCAGTAGCTCCATTTTGGCCTAGTTTGGGGCCTCCACTGAAGGAGTTGCTCTGCCCCTGTCTGGGCCCTGCCTTGGTGCTGGTCTTTGCGGCTTGGCGGGGGATGGCCCTGGGGCTGGAAGTAGATGACTCAGACGAACCAGACCTCCTAACCCTCTTAGGGGTGGATGGGGAGGGTTTTTTGATCTCCCTCCCCCATGTGGAGTGCTGAGTCTTGGGCTTGTCCCCTCCCTCCTTTGGGCATGCATCATCTTCAAGGCTAGTGGGGGTGGTTGGAGTACTGCCCCCGTCTTTCCTCCATTTTAGAGAGAAGGAGGAGGCACGGACCACCCCATTGGGTCTTGCTGGGGGGGTGGTCTTGCTGTCTTGGGGTGAAGGGGTGGTTCCATTGGGTAGGGGGCTGGTGACCCCCGTGGTGGGGCGGACACCGAACTTAGGCAGTCTGGACACCATGGCAAGCTTGATGAGTGTCTTCTCTTCCATCAGCTGCCAGCACACAGAGAGAGAGAGAGAGAGAGAGAGAGAGAGAGAGAGAGAGAGAGAGAGAGAGAGAGAGAGAGAGAGAGAGAGAGAGAGAGAGAGAGAGAGAGAGAGAGAGAGAGAGAGAGAGAGAGAGAGAGAGAGAGAGAGAGAGAGAGAGAGAGAGATCAAAATTACATTTCTGTTGCAAATTCATACTCTCATGCATGCGTGGATGTGGCGGTCCTTGGCTGGCGTGGTTACACATAGTCTGCAGTTGTGAGGCCGGTTGGACGTACTGACAAATTCTCTAAAACAACATTGGAGGCAGATTATGGTAGAGAAATTAACATTAAATTCCCAGGCAACAGCTCTGGTGGCCATTCCTGTGGTCAGCATGCCAATTTCACTCTCCCTCAAAACTTGAGACATCTGTGGCATTGTGTTGTATGACAGAACTGCACATTTTAAAGTGGCCTTTTATTGTCCCTAGCACAAGGTGCACCTGTGTAATGATCATGCTATTTAATCAGCTACTTGATATACCACACCTGTCTAGTAGATTATATTGGTAAATGAGAAATGCTCACTAATAGGGATGTAAACAAATTTGTGCACAACATTTTGGAGAAATAAGCTTTTTGTGCATGTGGAAAATGTAGGAGATTTTTTATTTCAGCTCATGAAACATGGGACCAACACTCTACATGTTGCGTTTATATTTTTGTTCAGTATATATACAGTATGTTGTAGCAGTGAGACAGACAATGACATGATGTCATGATTCCTAGATTAGTCATCATTTATTTGGGTCAATGACTAGACTGGATACCGGCATTGACACAAGGATTCCGGCCCTACAGCGTTCTGTGTCGAGCGTGGCAGTCTGGCACAAGATCATAGCTAACTCATTGTTATTTTTTTCTATGCAACGATTGAAGTTGAAAAGAGTAAACATTCTGGAGTCAATCCCTGATAGACAGAATCCTTTGTTGGACTGTAGAGTACCAGAAACAACCGTCTGTTATTTCACTATTTCAATATCAGTCTTCTCCTCTAAATCTACAGAGTTAGATTTGTAAACCACAGACAATGAAGAATGAACTTTGAAAGATATTTGGCGGACTTTCCCCATTGTCTTCTCTATTCATTACCACTTTAGATATGCTTCAATGGGACCTCTGGGTTTCCCCCCCAACTTAACGAAGCTGATGAGTCACAGCTACCTTATCATAAAAACACCAGAGCACCATAGGCTTTATCATATCACAGAACCATAGGGCATAATAGTGAATCATATTTGGCTCAAAGGGAAGGGGAAGTTTTAGGTTCCGCATGTAGTATAGCTTCCTTTTCTTGCAGCACCTGGTAAAGAACCTTCATCTTCCTTATCCAACGGTTCCCCATTCCCAGACCCATTACTACTAATCTGGATCAGCTCCAGAACAGAGGCTGCATTGAGGCAGCGCACACACACACACACACACACACACACACACACACACACACACACACACACACACCACACACACACACACACACACACACACACACACCAGGTCACTTCATAATGACAATAATAAGGGCTGTTGTAAAGACCTTGTTGATGCTGAAATATGTGCCGGTCGCCTTAACAAGGTCAGAAGGTTGTGGAGGAGGGGAATTTGCATGTCCGGCTTATCTGACACAGGAATAGTGGGCCAAGTATGGTCCATTTAATTCATGAGCATGGATAAACTGCTACACGGTGTCGCTCATCCAAGGGCCATGCTGACTGGCATCATTGTTTTTTAAATTTTTTATTGTCCATCATCAGATAAATCCCTCCAAAAGGGGAAATTCCAGATAGTTATGGGAACTATAGCGTCTTAAGAGGAAACTCCAGGGAAGTTTCAGTTGGTCAACTTAAGACTATCAGAACATAATGGGGTAAAGAGGAAATGTGTTAATAGAAGGAAATAGGCCAACACATCCCTTCAAATTCTGAGTCCCAACCCCACAGTGCAGCCATGTGAGACCGGGACATCAGAACCTGAGGGTAAGATGCCAAGATGGCTTGGCCAAGTACAGGACAGGACCCCAAGTAGGACACTGAGGCTGGGACTCAGAACAGCTCAGTCAATACTGAATGGAGGATGGACGTAAGCCGTTGGTGAGTTTAGGCCTAACTCCATTATCCTTCAGTTATAGCCGTTCAATTCAAATAATGAATGCAGCCTGGGTGGTCTGGGCAGTCTTGTCAGACTCCAGTCAGAAGCCTGTCAAAGAAACACCATTGTATAAGCCTGTAATAACTAGTACTTCAAAAATAAATCATTCTAGATGACTAATATGTGTTTCCATAGTATTCATACACAACCACAGAATACGGGGGGTGCTAGTTAACCTAATACATACGGATATTTACTGCTCTATTGGTAAAGGGAAATTCCACAGTAACAGGGACACTGAGACTCAAATTGTTCACATAAAGACTTAGGTCAAACAAAAACCAATAATTGCAAAGTTAAACAAACCATGCAACTCTATGCACAAGGATTCATTTTAACAATTTCCAAAGACATTTTTACAAAAACCCATTTACTTTAAGAACAGTGCAGATTTTTTCCCTACTGTGTTATTGACTTGTTTATTGTTTACTCCATGTGTAACTCTGTGTTGTTGTCTGTTCACACTGCTATGCTTTATCTTGGCCAGGTCGCAGTTGTAAATGAGAACTTGTTCTCAACTAGCCTACCTGGTTAAATAAAGGTGAAATAAATAAAATAAATAAAAAAAGATACAAAGTTTGGTAACAGAATTGATGACAGTAACAGCACAAACTGTCATTCTGTTAACAAACTTTACAACTGTACTGTTCTTCAAGTAAATGTGATTATAAAATTATCAGTGGACATTTGTTAAAGTAGTCCTTTTTTAAAGGCCCAAGGCAGTCAAAAACTTGATTTTCCGGTGTTTTATATATATTTCCACACTATTAGGTTGGAATAATACTGTGAAATTGTGATAAAGCCCTTTAAGTGTACGAGCGGTTTGAAAAGAACCACCTGAAATGTCTGCCTGCTTTGGAGGGATGGAGTTTTGACCTGCCTTGTGACATCACCAGGCGGTTAATTAGTCAATAGGCCAATAAGAAAGACCGTTCCAAACCTCTTTGTCAATAACAGTTCGTTTTTAGTTTTTCCCTCCCCACTGAGACCACTCTCAGACAGTCTTGCTCTTTGCTTAGAAGCTATTTTTGTTTATTTTTAACCATTTTAATTGAAAACAATCACTTCATTGTTAACCAGAAATGATTTAATGAAATAACATTTAATTTGTCACATGCGCCAAATACAACAGGTAGACCTTACAGTGAAACGCTTACTTACAAGCCCTTAACCAACAATGCAGTTTTAAGAAAATACCTAAAAAAAATATTAATAAAAGTAAGAAATAATTCAAGAGCAGCAGTAAAAGCACAATAGTGAAGCTATATACAGGGGGTACCGGTACAGAGTCAATCATTGTGCAGGGGCACAGGTTAGTCGAGGTAATTGAGGTAATATGTACATGTAGTTAGAGTTATTAAAGTGACTATGCACAGATAATAACAGAGAGTATCAGCAGTGTAGAAGGGAGGGGGGGATGCAAATAGTCTGGGTAGCCATTTGATTAGATGTTCAGGAGTCTTATGGCTTGGGGGTAGAAGCCTCTTGGACCTAGACTTGGCGCTACGGTACCACTTGATATTGAGAACAAAATGGATGCATTGCATTGCAATAATTGGTTTTTGTTTGACATACATTTAGAAAAATCGGAGTCTCAGTGTCACGCTGTTCCCGTGGAATCGCCCTAAACCGGTGATGGGCAACTGGCGGCCCCACTTTTGGTAAGTTAGTGTAACGGCTAGCTATCTACACTTGTATTAATTATGGTCAAATCACTGACCGAGGGGCACTCATTGATTTTGTTAGTTACTCTCACTCAGAAATCAAATTTTCCTCTCTACCCCATGGCAAAATGTGTACAATTGCAGGAAGTTAGCTGTTAAACTGCACATTTTTCTCTCCGCCCCATGACAAAATGAGTAGAATTGCATGAAATGTGTTATAAAATTCTAAAATCTGCCCTCCGCCCCATGGCAAAAGATTTAGAATTGCAGCAAACTTGCTTTAAAACTGCAACATTTTCTCTACGCCCCATGGCAAAATGTATACAATTGCAGGAAATTAACATACATTTTTTCCTCTCTGCTGTCAAGAAGAGGGCTGCTAAAATTGTTGGTCGCAAGGTGGGGGGCCAACCCTATCAAATTGCCCATCCTGCCCTTTTACATTGATGTGCCACTTCCTGTTCTTGCTGAGTAAATCCTTGTGTTTTGGACCAAAAACCCACAGAAGTGTACTTAAAACTAAAGGATGACATTGGGCCATTAATCCACAAAGCTGGTTTGTGTGTGTGTGTCTGGGAACACTGACCTCACACTACACATTGACCCACATTCCCACACGCACACACTGTGCCATCACCAGCCCAAACTGACACTGCAATGTAATAGAGAATAGAGTTGCTGCCAGCCTCACTAATCTGCCTCGCACACACTCTTAGAAATCAGGTCAGTCACAGGAGACAACGTAGCCAAAGCCTCTTTGCCCAGGGAGGGGGTAGGGCAGGGTTGTGGGGGAGGACGGGCATATACGGGGTTTCTCACTGACACACTGCTGTCATAGATCAATAAGCTCACCCAGGTTCCATTCATATCCAGAGTGACACACGACTACACCCTGACGCAGCTTCGGCAACCATCTTCAGCTGGCCAGCAAGGCTGCTTGATATGTGCGTACTTATCCTATAACCCCCCCCCCCCCCCCACAGAACATACTGTATCTTAATGTATTTATTTCAAGAATATTCACACCAATAATTGAATTACCAAAACAGAATCACTAGACCAGTAATGTAAAATACACATTTTCTCTGCTCTGTAATGTACGATATACACCAACTCACATGAACAAAATTGCCAACAACTGCTGCTGTACTGAAGGCATTAACTCATTGTCCTCACAGCTTAATTTGTGGCCTGCACTAAGACCAGTACAAACATGTTAGCACAGCCTCATTAAACAGAAACAAATAGCAACTGTAAGCAAACAGGGCAACTGAACACCATCAGTATATGAAGTTCATAGAGTCAGGGTTACCAACACACCATCTGTCACTCACTCAAAGCTCCTACATTGCCCCCTCCCCCAAAGCATTGTGATAAATAACATCCCTGAACTAACACACTATACCACCTGCCTTCAGAAGTTTACATACACTTAGGTTGGAGTCATTAAAACTCGTTTTTCAACCACTCCACAAATGTCTTGTTAACAAACTATAGTTTTGGTAAGTCGGTTAGGACATCTACTTTGTGCATGACAAATCATTTTTCCAACAACTGTTTACAGACAGATTATTTCACTTATAATTCACTGTATCACAATTCCAGTGGGTCAGAGGTTTACCTACACTAAGTTGACTGTGCCTTTAAACAGCTTGGGAAATTCCAGAAAATTATGTCATGGCTTTAGAAGCTTCGGATAGGCTAATTGACATCATTTGAGTCAATTGGAGGTGTACCTGTGGATGTATTTCAAGGCCTACCTTCAAACTCACTGCCTCTTTGATTGACATCATGGGAAAATCAAAAGAAATCAACAAGACCTCAGAAAAAAGATTGTAGACCTCCACAAGTTTGGTTCATCCTTGGGAGCAATTTCCAAATGCCTGAAGGTACCACGTTCATCTGTACAACAATAGTACGCAAGTATAAACACTAGGGATGCGTTCGGTCTCCTAGAGATGAACGTACTTTGCTGCGAAAAGTGCAAATCAATCCCAGAACAGCTACACGAAACGTTTGACTCAAGTTAAACAATTTAAAGGCAATGCTACCAAATACTAATTGAGTATGTAAACTTCTGACCCACTGGGAATGTGATGAAAGAAACAAAAGCTGAAATAAATCATTCTCTCTACTATTATTCTGAGATTTCACATTCTTAAAATAAAGTGGTGATCCTAACTGACCTAAAACAGGGAATTTTTACAAGGATTAAATGCCAGGAATTGTGAAAAACTGAGTTCAAATGTATTTGGCTAAGGTGTATGTAAACTTCAACTGTGTGTACACACACACACACACAAACAGACACAAAAGTTTGAACACACCTACTCATTCCAGGATTTTTCTTAATTTTTTACTATTTTCTACATTGTAGAATATATATACTCTCTTAAAATATGTATGATTTAATTGCCAAAGTATACTACGTGGTGGGTGTACCTGTAAGTGAAATCTCTAATATAGTGTCTAATGTAATCTACATATATCCATATCAAACAGATTAGACATACAGCTCAGACATGGCATAATGTCTTAATGTGTCCTCCATTAAATCAGAGTGCACTGCAGCTGCATCATCATCTGTGTTAGAGAGTGGGTCTTTCCTTACTCCCTTATGCGTTTGAGAGCTTTTGATTTGGCAGTGCAGCTTTCCGGAACGCATTTCCGACCCAGAGGCTACAGTTAGCACTTGAAAAGATACAGCAAGCCTAGAAAATGGTTTGAATTGTGCAGGACAAAATACAGACAGTATAGACGTTGAGTTAGATCATTTAGTTTTCTTGTTTGGCATTTCTATAATGTTTAGGGTTTAAATTATTGGGTGATATGATGGCCGACAAGCAGTGGGAAGGGTCAAGGAATGGAGATTGTGTAAGTAAATAATTATTACTTACTCCTCTAGCAAATCTCTCTCACAACACACACACAACACACACACACACACCACCACACACCACACACACAACACACACACACACCACACAACACACACAACACACACACACACACACACACACACACACACAACACACACAACACACACACACACAACACACCACACCTAATCAGTCCACGCCCCCTTGAAATACAGACTAGCATTATTCAAGAGCAACAGGATAGACACAGATAGCACATGACAGCTCCTGCGCTGTGATCAACTGGGAAGTGGGGTTACGCATGAGTGCATCATACAGCAGCCGTCCCACCCCCATCTCCAAACACCATGCTGCCCTGCTATAACCTCCCCACGTCTTCAGTCTCCACTATCTGCAAATAGGTCGGAGTACAGGAGCGACCAATAACTACTAGGCCTTCCTCTCTGTAGAAGCGTCTCTCTTCTATCTTCATCTCAAACACAAACACAAACAACCAACTAGGGAGCCTCTGTCTAGATACTAAGAGCTAGGTCATAAGGGCGGTAAGCAATGAAGGAGGGAAGAGATAGGAAAAGCGAGGGGGAAACTGGATTATCATGCTGTATCTTCTTTCCATTAATGGACCTTTGCACTGGTTTCCAGTAGGCCGGGATGATACCAGTATGACGATACTGTTAGTATCATAGCAAGGAACAAGGCAAAAGCAGAAATCACTTTTTAGGAAAACAGCCCTAATGTTGGAAAACATACGATCATTATGTTTAGTCCCTATTTAGTCACACTTGTGTTTTTTTTCCTAGCTATAGCAGACATATTTTATGTATAAAGGTTTTTAAATTACCAAAGTTTGGTCTGCTTCATGTTATCATTTTTGCCATGGAAAAAAATACTGGTATCTACTTGTAACCTCTTAGTTTCAGGAGGTTACAGTAGACCATGGCCTCTCCCACGTCCTCTCTCTCGTCCTCTTACTGAGCAGAGCTGAGCCAGGCTCCACAGTGTGCTCTCTGTACTGCAGCCTCAGTAATCTAACTGTCATCTGACTCTTAGAGTGAATACATTTGTCTGATCAATTACTCTATACCATCAGTTTGATGGGCAACTGGTCCAATTCTCAGACATAAGCCTAGAACTAGAGCTTTCACAGTGGAGGTAAACTCACAGCCACCCATGCAACACAACCCTGTCAGTCTAACCCAGATGCAGTAGTTCATCCAAATCTGGACATGGACTCCTTCCACTGGCTCTGCAAACAGGGCTGTGTAAAGAGAGACATCCATTAGTGTTTCTCAAACCCCGATACATGAACCAGATGGTTCGCTGAAACTAATTTAAACAGTTCTCAATTGCAAGTTGTACAATCGGTGGGCCTCAGAGAACAATTGCGTGCCAGTCTTGGGAAAGGGTGAGAAACACTGCCTCAGTGTAGTGTAACCCCCTCCACCATTCCCAAAGGGATCCCAAACTAGCCATTAGCTGATGCTAATTGAATGAGACAGCGAGGAAAGCTACACTGAGGCTATGCTAACTAATGAAAATCGAATGAGTTAGCAAAGCTATACTGATGCTACGCCAAGTGATGCTCACGATTGAGAGAGCATGGAAAGCTATGCTAGTGCTATATTCTAACAAGCAAATCAAATGGATGAGGAAGCGTGATGCAGGATAGGCTTCCATTACCGTGCTGCACTGCACGTGGTGCTCTATCAGAGCAAAGCATTACACCACACATCTCTCACAGTGACTCAATGACAGCAGGGGACATCCCTGTAGACATTACAAGCAGCACTTAGCTTTCCGCAGGAATTATACATTATCTTTGCAGTCCACCTGGCTTGACCCCACAGAGTCTTCTAGTTACTCAAGTTCCAGACATCAATGTTGAAACCACAGTTAGAGACTGTTTAGACATTCAGTATAGCTCATGGCATTTTCTCCCGTGTCTTAGACAGTGAGCTGGCACCCAGTTGAGGTATTGCTACGCAAGACAGAGAAATAACCTTTTCAGTTGGCTATGTATTCAGTCTGACTGTATACAGTATGTGTGTGAGATTGGGTGGGGAGCTAAGGGGGAACTGAAAGGGGCTTTGAAGGGTCCTTTAATATTTGATGGACGTCTTTTAGGAGCCAGGTTAAAGATGTGTAGCATACTCCACACAAGTCTCTCACACAAGGCAGTGTTCGGAGCAATGAAAGTGACAAAGTTAGAGTACTGTACATGAAAGAAAGGGTACATGCCACCAAGAGATCATTCACACACAATTTACCCTGAAAAAAGCTGAAGTGGCATTTCTCAGTGTGAAACTAGTCACAAGCACACAACTGTGACTACTAAAAAAGAAATATCAACTTGGCAATAGCTATGAGAAACCCATTTTAGAGGGCTCAACAGACACATTTCAGAGGATATCTGCCTGTAAACAGGATCTGTTATCGGTCTATTAAAGATACAGTGTCAATCAGTGAAGGCTGCTAAGGGGAGACGGCTCATAATAATGCTGTAATTGAGTAAATGGAATTCCATGCACTCCTTTCCAGACATTATTATGTGCAGTCTTCCCCTCAGCAGCTTCCACTGGTTTCAAGTTGTTCCCAGTCAGTCAGACATGCCCAGTAAAAATAAGAACTATTGAGAATGTTCCTCAATAGCCACTCTTTACAAGCTTCTGTGATGTCATACACCATCTTGATTCGCATTCAACCTTGGTTATTTTCACATCACATTTATTCTAGCTGCAGAATGGTTCTCGACCATTGATGGCCTGATAAACCTACCCTGCAACCTATGTGAACTTCCTCCACATCTAAATGTGACGATTTTGCAGCATATTTCAGAGATAAGATGACACCCATTAGGCTGGGTATCAGTCAAGCAGGACCTGATGAGAAGTTTGATGACATGTGCCTAGCCTACCACGCAAAGGCACTATGGATAACATTTCCCTGGTTGACACAGACATGCTCAGGAAAGTGATCTCAATTTAAGCCTTTACCTGCCTTCTCGATCCTATCCCCACCACCTTCTTCAAAACAGTTTTTTAACTGCATATCTGAACAAGTGCAAACTATTGTTAATCCCCACCTGTTAACAGGCACTTTCCCCACTGCACTAAAAACCTGCTATGGTGAAACTGTCTGAAGAAAAGTAATCTAGATTCTTCAGGTTTTAGCAATTTTCAGCCAGTCTCCAACCTTAAATTCTTAGCAAAATTCTGGAGCAATTGGTTTTCAAACGCTAAATGATAACTCTATTTTTGAAAAATGTCAATCTGGTTTCCGGGCCCCACACAGCATAGAGGACCCCTTAGTTAAAGTGGTAAATGAACTTAGAGCCAATACAGATGCCAAACAGCTCTCTGTCCTTGTATTCTTGGATTTAAGTGCTGCATTTGACACTGTTGACCATGATGCCCTCTGGACAGAATGTAGAGATGGTTTGTCCTCTCTGGTCCAGTTCTAAATTGGTTTAGGACGTATTTAACCAGTCAAGAGTTTTTTTGTCACCCTTGGTAAACATAACTCAGAGAGAATACATATCACATGGTGTTCACAAGGTTCGATTTTGGGTCTGGTACTGTTCAGTTTATATATGTTACCCTTGGCAGCGTTATCAGAAATCACAGCATTGAATTTCACTGCTACGCAGACGATACACAACTTTACATTTCTGTGTCCACAGAGGATATTAGCTCACGGATAAATTATTAGACTGTATTAGTGATTAAACACTTGGATGGCTCACAACTTCCTCCAGCTAAATCAAGACAAGACCGAGGTACTTATTGTTGGAGCCAAAGTACGAGAGAGAAATCTGGCCACACATTTTATTTCACGGCAATAAAGATAAAACCCCAGTTATAAAGCCTAGGTGTTATTCTATATATCTGAACTCAATTCGAATCACACATTTAATGTGCCCAAAATAGCTTTTTACCACCTGAGGAACATTGCCAGCGGTGCGTCCGTTTCTCTCTCAGGCTGATACAGAGAGACTCATTATTTACCCATTATTTATTTACTAGCAGGCTTGACTACTGTAATGCTCTCCTGTCTGGTCTACCAAAAAATCCTGCAAAACATATAGAATGTTGCAGCATGGGTACTGACCAAGACCAGACGGAGAGCACACAATACACGGTTTCAAGGTCTGCACGGCAGCCTGTGAGTTTTAGAATGAATTTAAAGATTATTTTATTGTTTTTTAAATCAATCCACAATTGTGCACGCAATACATGTCAAATCAAATCATATTAGTACACATGCGCCGAATACAACAGGTGTAGACCTTACAGTGGAATGCTTACTTACAAATAGGCGCCCTGTGTGAAAACTTTATGAAGAACAGTGACATATACTCTGACTGACCTAAAATCATAAATCCCATATTGTTCTTTCAGTCAAGCAACCCAAGCTTCACTCTGCAAGTAGGCTAATAGTAGGCCTACTATTGAAACAGATAAATGAGGCTGTCACCTGAGGTCACCTATTTTGGATTCAAAACGGTAAACTTCGTCGAAAGGTGACTAGTTTGCATCCCTGATTACAGAACAACTCTAATTGACCTGAAATTAGTGCTGATTGCAGGTAAAAATAAGTATATGTTGTTCTCTAGAGTGCATACAAATAACACTGATGATTTAAGCACATGTACTTTGGTTGGTGTCCATATTGATCGTTTCCCTGCTTACAAATATCTGGGCC